>NC_142149.1:33001306-33306806 GCF_024610735.1 Ursus americanus
AATATAGGAAGCTTTCCAGGGGGGCTTGGGTGGCTCAGTTGGTTGAGCATCCGACTCTAGATTTCAGCCCAGGAAGGTCAAGATCTCATGGTCGTGGAACTGAGCCCCCCCGTTGGGCTCTGTGCTCAGTGCAGAGTCTGCTCCGGATTCTCTCCCCCTCTGTCCCTTCCCCTGCTCTCACACATGTGTGCTCTCTCTAAATAAATAAATAAATATAATCTTAAGGGAAAAAAACTTTCCATATTTTACGAATGAAAATCAGATATGGTTTCTGAATGTCATTAGGTCAATAGAAGACAAATTATAATTTATTAGAAAGGCTTAGAGTTCCAGAAAAATGTAATCATGATGTGTAAATATAAATATGATAGTTGTTTCCTTAAGTTCTAAAGCATACCCTAATGTTTTAATCACCATCAGGTTTGTAGAGTAAAATGGTATGAAAAGAAACTTTAGAAGATACGAAGTATAATTCAGTCTTTTAAAGTATGGCTTAGTTAGTTTCATATTCTCTTAGTGCTCCCATAATACTTTGTTCATTTTTGTTTTCATTGTATTCACCTCACGTTATTATTTTTAGTGGTTAAGAGCTTTAACTGCCTGAGTTCAATCCCAAGTCCACTATTAAGTGACTGTGTAGCCTTGAACAAGTTTCTTTTTTTTTTTAAGATTTTGTTTATTCATTTGAGAGAGGCACACAGAGAGAGAGAGAGACAGAGAGATTGGGTGGGAGTGGGGAGACAAAGAGGGAGAAGCAGACTCCCTGCTGAACAGGGAGCCCAGTGTGGGGCTCGATCCCAGGACCCTGGGATCATGACCTGAGCCGAAGGCAGATGCTTAACCAACTGAGCCACCCAGGCACCCCCTTGAACAAGTTTCTTAATCTAAGGTTTACTTAGGAGTTTTTCTCCTCTATAAAAGAGGTATCATAGTAATACTTTCCTCATTTATAAAACTGTGAGAACTAAATTAAATAATACATGAAATATACTTTTCACAGTGCTTGAGAATAACAATTTATATGTTGGATAATGGCTGACTATTAGATTGTAAGCTCCCTGAAAGCAGGGATGAGACATATCTTAGAAAACTTAGCAATCGCATATGCTTAGTATATTTAATAGGCCCATGTATGTTGAATATATATCTGTAAAGTAAAAAATTATTTAACTTCTTTCCAACAGTTTTAACACAGGCTAAGCGGTATGCTTTTTTCATGCCAACTCTGCCAAGTTTGGTCTCTTTCTGTCGAGCATTTCCTCCACTGTATGAGGATATTATGTCTTTGCTGATCCAAATAGGGCAAGTCTGTGCCTCTGATGTTGCCACTCAGACAAGAGACATTGATCCAATTATTACACGTAAGTAGTAAGTTATTTTTAAAGTTGTTTTAATATCTCAAACATAAAGGCCAAACTCCTTTCCAGATTCCTTGCCTCAATTTATTTTTTTTCCTTATGTTTTTAGGTCTTCAACAAATAAAGGAGAAACCAAGTGGATGGTCTGGTATCTGTAAAGATCCATCTTACAAAAATGGATCTGGAGACACTGGAAGTATGGATCCTGATGTACAGCTCTGTCATTGTATTGAAAGCACAATAATTGAAATAATAAACATGAGTGTTAGTGGAATTTAGAAAAAAAAAAGTAAAACAAAAAAAATGAAGCTGTCTGCTGCATATACTCAATACAAATCTGCATCTTATAACAACTCTAAACTGAATGGGAACAGTAACATCTTGGAATCATTAAACGATTCAGTTCAACATGAGTATAATTTAGAACTCTCTTTAAGAATTATGCTTGCTTATATTTGATTAGCAGTTCTGTGAATCTACTTTGCTGGGATGTTTATACTGTAGCAGCGGAGCTTTTTTTTTTTTTTTCTATTGGGAGCACATTTAAGAAACTCATTGCTAGAAAGTGAATTTGGCTTTGTATTTAGTTTTTGCAATGAAGAAACAGTGCCATGCCTTTAATTTCTTATAAAGATGAGTCTGTGGGTAGCCCTAGTGTTTAATGTCAGCTAGTAACAGTGTGACAATGATGCAATGATGAGAGGGAGAAAAAGGGAAGGGAGAATTCAGGAAAAATTAAGAGTTTAAATACCCAATAGAAATCGCTAAAACTTGCAATGCAAGTAATAGTAATGCAAGATGGAATTTTGCTTCTCAAGAAATAGTATTGAGAAGGCTTTAAAAAAGGCAAATAGCTTTTTGTAAATGATTTCCGTGGAATTACAGATGACAATTTTAAGATTTTACATATTTGCTTCAATTTTTACTAATATGGAGACATATGTTTAAAGAGATACTTGAATAATTTGGAATTTTAAGATACTAATTTAGAAGTGTTTACAGAAACATCTTTGTGCAGAGAAGAACCTGGAAGGAGATCTCATTTAGTTTTTTTTTTAAGATTTATTTTTATAATGTTTTACTGACTTACCTAATGGTCATGGGGGGGTAATACATTGGTATCTAATTAAAGTTTAGAGCAGTGAAACACACCAAATTGAAGAGCCCTTGGTGTGCTATCAGGATTATAATTCACATCATAATTTTAGAAGATCTCTGAGTAAGGAAATACATATAGTGTTTGGACCTCAGGAAAAATTAAAAAGTGTAAAGTACCATATTGCTGAAGGATTTTGCTGTCCTCTGTTAGTAACTTCCATTGATTAGGTAGATGCATTCAGGTAACCATAGTCCTAATTTTTTTTTCCTTAATTAAGTATCCGACACAGAAGTTACTTCTCTTTGCTTTCTGAGATCTACCTGAATGAGACACTCCTCCCAACCCCTTCAATTCCCTGCCTTGAAACAGACCTCCTCACTTGTAAAAGAAATTAGGTAGGCTAATAAGGAAGTGTGGTTTTTAAGAAAAGAAATTTAACTTCAGTCTTCTCACTAGCATATAGGCACATGTCATTTTCCTCCTTTGTAAAATGGGATTACTACTGGCCCTACCTCATAAGGGTATTATATAAGAACTAATTTGTAGCTGTTTGAAATCATGAAGTACACAGTATACTAGATGATAGAATATAACTTTTATTAGATGCTTAGTGTTCAATTAAGTAATTTTGATGCAAAAAGTAAAAGCATCCACTAAAAATACCATAAGAATTTTCATATTTTTAAACAAGGCAGTTTTATAAGTCTTTTAAGATTAAATACAACTGCTCCTGTTTTGTTTTGTTTAGTTTTTAAACTGAGGCTTTGGACTATTTTGTGTGAGTAGGTAACCTCTAGCAAATCAGAAAAGGTTGAAATACGTTTTCTAATTAATGCAGTGCACATTCCTGGATCTCTTTTCAAAGACTGGTCAAAACCTGCTGTGTTAAATAACATATGCTGTTTTTCATCAGATTTGTTGATGATGTAAATAAGATGTGTAAATATATTAGTAAATGTTAATATTCATGTATTTTAAGTTAAGGTTATAAGATTTGTCACAATGTGATTTTTTTTTATTCAAGTGAAAACAGATGTGTGCAGCTATTTTGAATATTGATTTATAAACATTCATATTCTTTATCAAATGAACTTGTAGTTTTTTGTGTTTCATTTCACTGCTACTAACTTGAAAGGGACATTTCAAGGGACTGGTACCAGGACTGTCTGGCTCCAGAGTCTGTGTGTGTCCCTTTCTGTTATGCCACATACATCAAATGGCAATACAAGATTAGAGTCAGTTGAGAGCCTTAGGAATTTAGGAGAGGAAAATCAGAATAGTTACCCTGGAGAAGTTACTTAAAAGATTAGATATTTTAAAACTTTGTAAATGCAAAATAACAACTTGAAGGCATTTTTGAGGACTTATTTTTATAAATTACCCTTCCACTGTCCTAACAATAAGTTACATTTTTAGTACTTTCCCTTCATCTTTGCTTATGCACACATATTTTCACGTAATGTAATTCATAGTATCCAGTTGGAGTCTGCTTTTTTCATTTAATTTTATATGAAATTGTCTTTTGCAAGTTGTTTAATTTTTATACTTATGGTTTATAGTAATTTATGTTTATAATTATTTTATTGGCTTCATGGTGATTGAATTGATATAACTATCTCCCTATTACTATACTGGGAAGTTTTTTTTTTTTTCAGTATTATAATAGGCACTGTTATAAGCTGAGGTATTATTACCTTTTCTTTCTTTTATATTACTTATTTAGGATAAATTTCTGAATCTGAAATGAGAAAAGGGCAGAATTTGTTTTCGTGACTGAGTTTTGTCATTTGGGGACAATGTAGTAAAAGTGAAAATGAGGCAAACAAATCAGCTCCCCTCCTGCTGCAACCTTCTCTCCCAAACCAGTTTCTCGATTTTGAGAAAATGTCTCAGGTTTTGCTTTTTTGGACACTAGTATTTTAGCCAAGTTTAGGCTATTCATAACTCTTTAAAAATAATAATTCAGGGAGATCATGGTTAACCTATTTTTGAGGAAACTGAAGTGTACTTGTTGGCAAAGAAGAATAAACTGGTCTCGGGAGGGACAGGTGGATGAGCCTTAATAGAGACAGAAGTTATCAGGTGCTGGAAGACCTCGCGAGCGTTTGGTTCAATCTGGTATCTGGGAGAGCCTTGAATATTATGAGGTCCTGTAGCCGGTTGTCATCGAACCATTTCGCCTGGTTTGGCTCAGTCTGGCAATTCCCGCCTCTTTTCGGTAGCCCGGCTACTTGTAAGTTCGAATTTGAATTGAGTGGCACTGATGAATGCTCGGAGAACTCAGCAAGGCTTAAAGGTGTTTCTTCTCTGTTGGTCTACAGATTTTAAGAATAGAGACTTAGAGTTTCCAAGAAATCTATGCACGGGTTAAATCACCGGTTTCAAAAAGTCAAGCGGAGAAAACTTTCGCCTTTTAACCCCTGAGATTTGGGCGAGGCGTTCCCTTTTCTGCGGCTAGCCTTCCGGTGCCGCCAAGTACCTTGGGTCCATTCTTATTACGACAGCTTCCATTGGGTGCCGAAGTTCTCGCCCCCTAACCTTGCGCCAGGACTGGTTGCTTGATTTCTGGTCTTGGCAGGTGATTGGTTGTCTGAGCTCGTCCTGCGATTGGATGCCGGGAGTCGAGGGGGTGGGAGGCGGGAATTCGTCTGAGAGAGCGTTGTTGAGGGGACTGATGAGGACAGGCCGGGAAAGCTGAAGCGTCCCCGAGCCTGCGACCTGGCCCGGGTAATAGCAGCCCGCTGAGGAAGAGAGAGAGGCGTGTGACCCTCTTTGCCAGCGCTCCACTGTATTTGCTTGCGGATATCTGTTTCCATTGCTCCCGTGAATCGGAGCCGAGTCTGCGGTGTTTCAGTTTTCCTCAGGACAGGCAAGTCTGTTTTCCGTGCGGGGGAGGGCGCGAAGCCGGCCGGAAGACTGCTTTCTGCTTTCGCCCAAACTCCTCGCGGGCCCGTCGGTGTTGACTGGGTCACCAGGGCCTCTGGGATCTCCACGGGCTGAAGGAGGAGGGAAGAGTGAGGGACGAAAACCTGGGGAGAAGGGAGCCTGTCCACCCCACCAGGGAGCGGAGGCCTGTTAGTATAGCCGGGGCCCTCGCGCTCACCCTTGGCGGCAGGGGGCGACGGCGGGAGGCTGATAATTGTGATGTGTTTTTGTTTTTGTTGGCTTTATTCCATCAAATGGGGGAAGCTGCCCCATTTTGAGATGCCTGTTGCCACAACTGGGGTGGGGATGAATTGATGTCCATCCAGGTTATTTCTGAGTAACTAGGCCAGCGTTGAGTTGTTGGCTCAGATTAAAGGGTTGGATTCCACCAAATCTCATTCTCAGAGCTTCACAGAATCACAAAATATTAGAACGGGAAAATACCTTAGAATAGTGGTTCTTTTGGAACACATAGGCTATGGTTAAGGTTATTACTGGCTTTCTAATCTATTGCATTGCTATTTCAACCATCCCTCCATCGCCAGGTTGAGTTTACTATTTTTTTCACTGTTGCAAAATGATACCAATGTATATCACCCCCCCTTTCAGTTATTTCTTTAGGATGTATTTTTGGGAATGAGAAATCTGTTGACTCCCTTTTCAGAAAAATGCAGTCATGCACAGAAACTTCTGCATGCAATATCAAGAGATAACAGTTTCTGCATTATACCTATGTATCTTAGGTTAAGAAAAGGTGGTTTTGGGATGCCTGGGTGGCGCAGTCGTTGGGCGGCTGCCTTCCGCTCAGGGCGTGATCCCGGCGTTCCGGAATCGAGTCCCACATCGGGCTCCTCCGCTGGGAGCCTGCTTCTTCCTCTCCTACTCCCCCTGCTTGTGTTCCCTCTCTCGCTGGCTGTCTGTCACATAAATAAATAAAACCTTAAAAAAAAAAAAAAAGAAAGAAAAGGTGGTTTTGAAGGGGGCGATTAAAGTAGATCACTTTTGTTTTAGGTACTGGAGTTTGTGCACATTTCTGTATATTATGTTATTTTTTATTCTATTTTATTATTATTTTTAAAGATTTTATTCATTTATTTGAGAGAGACAAAGCACAAGGAACGGGAGCGGCAGGCAGAAGGAGAAGCAGGCTCCCGACAGAGCAAGGAGCCGGATAGGGGACTCTATCCGGGGGCCCTGAGATCATGACCTGAGCTGAAGGCAGACGCTTAACCGACTGAGCCACCCAGGTGCCCCTCTACTTTATTGTTTTTTAAAGATTTTATTTATTAGAGAGTGAGCACTAGTGGGGGGAGAGGCAGAGGGACAAGCAGACTCCCGGCTGGGCTTGATCCCAGGACTCTGAGATCTTGACCTGAAGCAAAGTGAGAAGCTTAAGGACTGAGCCACCCAGGTGCCATAGGGCGCCTTATGTACACATCATGTACAGACATTATCTTATTTAATTATTAACTCAGTGCCTGGCTAATTTTTGTGAAAACTCTATCAGGTGGGTAGTATTATCTCCATTTCACAGATGAAGAAATTAGCTCTGAGAGGTTAAGCAATTCACACAGAGGAATTCAAATTTAGGTTTGCTTTAGTCCAAAATTCATCTTTCCATTATACCCCACTGACCTTTAAATAAGAATTTTTGGGCACCTACTAAGTGCCAAGGCATTGTCTCTCTCATAACTGTTTTTAAATTAGGGATTACTACAGATAAGGATCTTAGTCTAGAGAAGTGAACAGACATGATCAAGGTAACATATCTGAGTTGTTTTCAGAACCTGGTCTAGAGCTTGTACTTTCTAACTCCTAGTCCACAGCTTTGGCACAGCAGGGGTACAAATCCACATTTGTGAGATTCCAAGACATGCTGTCAACCACTGTGATTTATAACACTAGGAAATTCTTTTACTTCCCCGTTTGTTTTGTTTAAGCATTTATTACAATTTTTATTTCCAGACATCTGTCCTAGTGTTGGAATCTGGTTTTCTTTGAATGTTATTGTTTCAATATTGATTTTCATTTCTGTTGCAGTTAGGAATGTGAAGTAAATAGCGAAGCATGATGTCTTCACTTTGGTCTGAATATACAATTGGTGGGGTGAAGATTACCTTTCCTTATAAAGCTTACCCATCACAGCTTGCTATGATGAATTCTGTAAGTATTTTTCAATACTTATTTTAAGTTTTTATTAAGATGCAGGTGCTTATAATCATGAGACTACGTTCATTTTTTCAGATAGTAAATGGATTGAAAATTTTTGCCGGGTTCATTGAAGAATATCTAAACTTTGGAAAAATAATACTGATCACAGCTAAAGTATATATGTGCATTGTTATAATGGAGACAAAAGAAGAACATTCTGAAAAATGTTCTCATCTCAGTTGGAACTTCTATTTACTTTGCAGAATTAGTGCTTTCTCCAAAATATTTGCTGTATATTACACAGAACAGTATATTTCTCACCATAATTTTTTGGAGATAGTTGTCATATAGAAAATTAATATACAAACTTAAGTAAGCCAACTTTCCAACTTTGTTAAATCCGAATATTTTACCATATTTACTTTATACCTTGTTTGTGAGCAATAGAGTATTTACTGCACATATTTTAAATGTTGCATAATAATACGATACTATACCTACCTGCAGAACTTGACTTTTTTTTTTTTTTTTTTGCTTAACAGTTTTAAGATGTGGGCCTGTTGATTGTTAATCCATTTTACTTGCTGTATAGTATTCCATTATATGGATATGCCAGGATTTTTTGTCCATTTTCTTTTGATAGACTTTTAAGACTTGTTTACATTCTTTAGCAATTATGAACAATGCTGTTATGAACTTTCTTATACAGGTTTCCTTGTGTTCATGTGGGAAAAGTGTGTGGAGTATCTACATAGGACTGGACTTGGTGGAGTTGGGTATCTTCAACTTTACAAGGAATTGATAATTCCTTACAGAGTGGTTGTAACAATTTACACTCCCAAGAGCGGTATCCTCCATTAAGTTTTCATCAAAGATATTCATGTGCTATATTCTAGTTTTACAGAAATGATTAAGGCACAAATTGCTTTTTTTTCATGTCTTTTTTGCTCAATATGCTTTTAAGGCCATAATTTTAGGGAGAGGTATAAAGGAATAAAGTCTAGTTTAGCTAAATACTGGTTCTCCCTTCTGCTATTGCTGTGCTCCAGGAAGTGCAACCTTACTTCTCATTGTTATTGTATTTGTACTTATGATGGAGAGATACCCTAATGAAGTAAATTGTTTATTTTTTTATTGTTTTTGTGTCCATAGATTGTCAGAGGATTAAATAGTAAGCAACATTGTTTGTTGGAGAGCCCTACAGGAAGTGGGAAAAGCTTAGCCTTACTTTGTTCTGCTTTAGCTTGGCAACAGTCTCTTAGTGGTAAGTAGTTGGTTGATATCTTCAGGTTCCTTAGTGCGACCAGAAAAAAGTGTTTAATAAAGTACTTTTTATCCAGGATGACTCAACCATGTTCTAGCTAGCTAATATAGGTACAGATTCTCTTTTAAGATTTTTTTTATAAGTTGTATATATTCCTTTTTTTTTTTTTTTTTTTTAAGATTTTACTTATTTGAGAGAGAGCGAGTGAGCAAGAGAGAGTACAGGTAGGGGGAGCGGCAGAGGGAGAGGGAGAAGCAGGCTCCCCGCTTGAGCGAGCCTGATGTGGGGCTTGATTTCAGGACCCTGAGATCATGACCTGAGCTGAAGGCAAATGCTTAACCAACTGAGCCACCCAGTTGCCCCAAGCTATATATATTCCAAAAGAGTTTCAACAGAGCAAAATATGTTGTTAATTCTAAAACAGTTTTGAACATACTATAGTTCTTTATTTGATGATTTAGAGTCTACATAAAAATCTTGGAATGCTTAGTTATCATTATGAAAATGATTATGATAATTTGTATGTAAAAGATGCAAGAGATGGGCCTGTCATGATGCTATAACATACAGAAATAATTGCTTTGAGCAAATCCTTTAATATATTTGCTTATTTGTCCCTTCCTTATAACATTAGACCATAGAATATATAAAGAAAACATTCTAATTGATTTTTCTACTTGTTTAGACGCCAGATAAGCAAAAGTTTATTGTAATATCATTTTCATAAATGCATGTTATTTTCTATTACTTTTACTTTATTTGCTAAGAAAGGCCTAGTAACATTTACTTTTATTAAAGACTTGGTAATATACATAATAAATCTGAAATACAGTATTGGATATGTTTTAGTTACATAATTAGATGGATTTGACCTAAAGTATTAGGAGAATTTAAAGTTAACCACGAGTGTATGTAGGAATGTGTGTATGTATTTTTATGTGTGTGTGTGTGCATATATATATATATATATATTTATATGTTTTTTAAAAGGAAATGTGCTACTGATAAGACTATTAAAAATAAAAAGTAAATATTTTATAACTTTTGTTGTTCATTTTGATTGTTAATGATGTTACTCTTTGGGGAAAAAGATAATCTGTTAATAACTTAAAATTTTTTTTTTTTAAAGATTTTATTTATTTATTCGACAGAGATAGAGATAGCCAGCGAGAGAGGGAACACAAGCAGGGGGAGCGGGAGAGGAAGAAGCAGGCTCCTAGCGGAGGAGCCTGATGTGGGGCTCTATCCCATAACGCCGGGATCACGCCCTGAGCCGAAGGCAGACGCTTAACTGCTGTGCCACCCAGGCGCCCCAATAACTTAAAATTTTAATGGGAGACTGAAAAATAGAATTAGTAGTATTTATGTAGTACAGATGGGAAAATAATGTCAATACTGTTCATAGAAAATTAATTATTCACCTTTTTTTAATATCCATGAATTGTGTATTTATATATGTAGGCAATCACTTCTTGACCTTTTGGCTAAGATCAGGTGTAGTATTCATGTAGGCACACAATGTAGACCTCTATTACAATTATGTATTCTATTTAAGTATTAAAAATTACCTGTTTTATTTAAATATTGACCTTAAAATATATTTTGATACATGTATCATAATTGATACATCATGAAACATGTTTCTCTTTTAAATAGATGTATAAAGTAGGAATGATTTAACCCTTATGTATTTACATTATTTAAAGTATTGAGATTTGTTTCTTTAGGGAAATAGTAGTAATTAAGAATATACTTTAGGTCTTTATTTTAATCTTCCTTGCTTGACGTTTTAATAAATCTCATAAGTGAATACCTGAGTGGTTAACATTATTAATCTTTGACTATTATTAGATTTTTACAAATTATGTAAATTGATGATAACTTCTCTGTGTTTCTGGTGTGTTTTTCTCTTGTTGTAATTGATGCTGGAGATAGGGTGACCAACTTGCCCAGATCTGCCAGGTACTTTTCCAGTTTTAGCACTGAAAATCTTGTATCTTAGGAAACCTCCCAATCTTGGGCAGATTGGGTGGTTGCTCACCCTAGTTGCAGAGGAAGATTAATATTTTTTAAATGAGAAGTATTACAACTTGGGTTTTTCACTTTTTTAGGGAAGCCAGTAGATGAAAGCTTAAGTAAAAAAGCTGAAGTACCATCATCATGTTGTTGTGCATGCCATTCAAAGAATTTTGCAAACACTGACTTGAACCAAGGAACTTCACATCATTTCAACAGCCCAAGTACACCACCTTCTGAAAGAAATGACACTTCATCAGCTTGTCAAGGTAGTTTATATTTTGCCTGGCTCTGTTAGTATCTGTAGTAGCCTTAATTATTGCTGTTGTGAGACTTAACTAAGATAAATTTGTTTAGCATAATTGACAATGTATCTTCACCTAATTTCTCTGGAATTATTTTTAGATAACACATAGGATAGTCAGATATCCTTGGACTATTTTATTCTTGGGTTGACTTTTAATTTATTCAGACATTTTGCTAGTTTAAATCATTTTTTGAAAAAGGCAGTGCACAGTAAATGATATTTAGAAATTGATCTGATTTGTAGGCAGTATTGTCAATTATATGTTAGAATTTTTGGGGTGCCTGAGTGGCTCCGTTGTTTGGGTACCCAACTCTTGGTTTCCCTTCAGGTGGTGATTTCGGGTTTGTGAGAGTGAGCCTCTGGTCTGGCTCTGTGGTAGGTGGTGAGACTGCTTGAGATTCTCTTTCCTCTCCCTCTGCTCCTCCCTCCCTTTGCATGCACTTGTGTTCTCCCTCTCTCTCTCAAATAAATAAATAAAATCTTTAAAAAAAATTATGCGTTATAATTTTTTAAAACACACTGATTTGTAAGACAAAATTTAATTAGCCTCATTCATTGATCCTTATGAGTTTGCCTGGACTTCTGAGGCCAGTATATCTTATATGAGGCTTTTTTTTTTTTTTTTAACATACGTTTGTTTTTTTGTTAATTGAAGTATAGTTGACACACTATAATATATACATTAGTTTCAGGGGTACAACATAGTGATTCAACAAGTCTAGGTGTTATTCTGTGCTCACCACAAGTGTGTCTACCATCCGTCATCACCTTATGCTATTACAGTGCCGTTAACTATATTCCCTGTGCTGTACTTTTTATTCCTGTGACTTATTCATTCTGTAACTGGAAGCATGTATCTTCCATTTCTCTCTGGCAGCCATCAGTTTGTTCTCTGTATTTATGGGTCTGTTTCTGCTTTTTGTTTATTCATTTGTTTTTTAGATTCCCCACATAAGTGAAATCATGTGGTATTTGTTTTTCTCTGACTTACTTAACTTAGCATAATACCCTCTAGGTGCATCCATGTTGTCACAAGTGCCAAGATTTCATCCTTTTTTATGGCTGAGTAGAGAATCAGTTATGTTTTAAATATGATCCTTAAACAGTTCTTACTAGATTTATTTAAGAGAAGTATACTAAGAATATCACAAGATTATTAATTTTTAAAAATATTTCTTTGGCTTTGAGTATATGGAAAGGATTAATCATTATTTACCTGAGCCAAAAACCTAGGAGACACACTATACACTTTGTTCTTCCTCATTTCTCCATGCAGACCTCTATCTCCTTTGATACCTCCTTAGTCTGAAGTGCCATCTCTTTGTAAGAGCGTGTAATAACTTCTTTTCCTACTTTTACTCATGCCATCCTTTAATCACTGGCAGGAAGAAAAGAGGTTGCCATGATTGACTTAAGTCTAAAAAGGATCCACTTTTTTTTTTTTTTTAAGATTTTATTTATTTATTTGAGAGAGAGAGAGAGGAAGGAGCAGAGGGAGAGGGAGAGAATCTCAAGCAGACTCCTGATGAGCACAGAGCAACACGTGGCTCTCCATCTCACGACCCTGAGATCACGACCGAAATCAAGAGTCAGACACTTAACCATCTGAGCCACCCGGCTGCCCCTAAATAGTATCCACCTCTAAAAGGAAGGATAGAGTTCTCTTCCTCTAAAACACATGACCCATTTGTGGAGGAGTGTAGCTGCTTGAACTAAAGTATGATTCTGTTAGGAATGAGGAAGAGGTGGTTGAATACATGCTGGAGAGGTGACCAATAGTGTTGTCTATACTGTTTTGACCCTTAGCCCTTTTGGCTTTCTTTCCATTCCTTAGGGGGATCATGCTTTTGCCTGCTTCAACACCTTTGCTTATGTTAGTGTTTCTTCTGAGGAAAGTCCCATCTTCCATTTGCTATCCTGCATTTGCTTTAGGTCTCAGCTTAAATGTCATTTCCTTGAAGGAGCCATACTGACCTTTCTGTCAGACTAGATTTGATTTCCCTGTTATATTCTGTCCTCTCACTGTGTACGTCTCCTTCGTAGCACTTGTCAGTTTGTATTATCCATATGTCTGTGTGCATCATATCAAGTTCTGCTTCCTGTAGCAGACTATATACTCCATGAGGTCAGGGATCATATCATTTTGCTTATCATAGTATTTTTAGTACCTAGCAGAGTGCCTGGCATATGGTAGGTGCTAGATAAGTATTTGTTATATGAATGAATGGAATTGACTTTGAGATAATTACAGGACTTCTGGTTTATGTTTATATACAACCTGGTTTTGTTTTTGTTTTTTTTTTTAAGATTTTATTCATTTATTTGAGAGAGAGAGCACAGCAGGGGGAGCGGCAGAGGAAGGGGGAAAAGCAGGCTCCCCACCAACCAGGGTCACCAAGGGCGGGGCGCAATCCCAGGACCCTGGATCATGATCTGAGTCAAAGGCAGGCGCTTAACCGACTGAGCCACCTAGGTGCCCCTATACCCTGTATTTTTTTTAGAACAACCTTATTGAAATATACTTGACATAACTATATATATAAATGGTACACTTTGATGAGTTTTGACATAGGTGTACTTCCATTAAAGCATCAAAATAGTGAACATGTCCATCACTTTCAAAAGTTTTTTCATGCCCTTTTGTTATACCTCCTACCCAAGCCTCCATGACTCACTCTTTTCAACCACCGATTTGCTTTCTGTCATTGTAGGTTAGTTTGCATTTTTTTTAGAGTTTATTTAAATGGAGTTATAGTTTGTACACTTATTTGTCTAGCTTCTTTCACTTAACATAATTCTTTTGAAATTTATCCATGTTGTTGCATATATCAAGTTTGTTCCTTTTTATTTTTGAGTAATATTCTATTGTATGGATATACTACAAATTGTTTATCCAGTCACCTATTGATGTATATTTGAGTTGTTTCTAGTTTTAAGCTATTACATGTAAAGCTACTGTGAATATCTCTGTATAAGTCTTTGTTTTGGACATGTGCTTTCATTTTTTTAGGGTAAATACTAGAAATGACTAGATCACTTATGTTTAACTTTTTAAGAAATTTCCAAACTGTTTCCCAAAGTGGTTTTACCATTTTACATTCCCACCAGCAGTGGTTGGGAGTTCCCATTTCTTTACATCCTTGTCAGTACTTTGTATGGTCAGTCTTTTTTTACCTTTCTAATAGGTATGTAGTGGTATCTCATTGTGGTTTTAATATGCATTTCCCTAATCACTTATGACAGTTGAGCATTTTTTCATGTGCTTATTAGCCATCGGTATCTTTGATGAAATGTGTGTTCAAATCTGCTTCTTTTTTGTTTTTTTTCTTACTGCTAAGTTTTGAGAGTTCTTTATATATTTTGAGTACAAATTTTTTTTTATCAAATATGGTTTTAGCTTTTACTTTTAGTTTGAGATCTATTTCAAGTTAATTTTATAGATTGTGTGAGGTATAGATCCAAGTTCATTTATTTTGCGTAGGGCAACCTGCGTTTTAATGTGACTGAGTTAAAGTTGTTTAGAATAGTCTCTTGAAGAATCAGATGGGATCAGGATTGTATTCTGATGCTCTGTATTTTTAAGTAAGTTCTTTAATCTGATATAACCTAAGTACAGAAAAGTGTGTGGACTGTAAGTGTATAAGCTTGATGAATTTTCACAAAGTAAGCAGTCGTGTGACTATCACCGAGATAAAAAACATGGGACATAACCAACACCGCAGAGGCCCTCCCTAATTGCTATTCTCCCTTCCATCACCATTGATGGTTTTTACCTCTTTATAGATGCGGAATTATGTGTACTCTTGAACACTGTACTGCCTCGCTGCTTTTGCTTAACATTGTATTTCTGAGATTCATTGGTGTTTTTGCATATAGTACTAGTTTTTGTATATTATTTCTATAGTTTATTAATCTGTTCCACAGCTGTTAGACATTTGAGTGGTTTTAATTTTTGCTTATTAATGCTATTATGAACATTCTTATTCATTCTAGTGCATATGGATATTTTTTATTAACTATATACTTAGAAATGGAATTGCTGGTCATAGTGTGTGCATATGTTCAGCTATAATATATATTGCTAAGATTTTCCAAAGTGCTTGAACCAATTTATTTGCCCTGTTGCCCTACATCTAGTAGTATTTGGAAGTTACATTGTTCAACATTCCTGTTAACACTTAATATTTCCAGTTGTTTAAAATTTTAGCTGTTCTGGTGCATCTGTGGTGTTCTCCTGAGTTTTAATTGGTATTTCTCTGGTGACTGATGAGGTTGAGCATCTTTTTATATGTTTATTGGTCATTTGAATATCCCCTTTAGTGAATTGCCTATTATTTAAGTTGTTTGCCCATTTTTCTATTGGGTTGTTTCTGACTGATTTCTAGGAGGTATATTTAAAAATATATTCTAGATCTTGTTTTAAAAATATATTCTAGATCTTGTTTCTTTATAACTTTGTATTTTAAAGACTTTGATAAACTTCCTGCAAACTCCCCTGCTATAAAGAACAAGAAGATAAGCCTTTTTTTTTATATGCATATAATGTAATTTTTTAAAAAATGAATTGGGGTTAATCTTATTTGGCACATGGCAATTCAGTTTTTCTAAAACTAAATTTTTGTTTTGGGTAGATATTTCCTACCCTTTAATGGGTCCATACAAATTTGCCCCTTGATTTATTTGGGGCTGAAATCTCAATAATGGCACTATTATATTTTGAATGGGATAATTCTTTGTTATGGGGGTAATTCTTTGTTATGGGGACTGTCCTATGCATTGTGGGATGTTTAGCAGCATCTCCTAGGCCTCAACCCACTAGATGCTGATAGTATTCCTGCCTTTTGTGACAACCAGAAATGTCTATGCCCAATGTCCCCCGCGGAGAGACTTGGGGATTAAAAGTGCCCCAGTTGAGAAATCTAGATTCATTTTGTGGGTATTTTACCAGTTTGACAAAAATTGCAGAGCTCAAAATTACATGTATTTTCTAAAATATATATGGAAACGGAAAGGACTAAGACATTCTTCAAGAACCAGGTCAAGGTGAGAGGACTTGATCTATGAGATATCCTGATTTTTTATATATAAAGCTATAGTAATTAAAACAGTTTAGTATTAGCACAACGTTAGACCAGTGGAAAACAATAGAGAACCCAAATTCAGTTCCACATGTATCTAGAAGCATGATTATTTATAGAAGTGCGTCTAGGGGTGCCGGGGTGGCTCAGTTTGGTTAAGTGTCTGACTGTTGATCTCAGCTTAGGTCTTGATCTCAGGGTTGTGAGTTTAAGCCCAGCATTGGGCTGCACTCTGGGTATGGAGACTACTTAAAAAAAAAAAAAAAAGGTATGTTTACAGAGCAGAGGACTAAGGAGGGACTTTTTTAATAGTAGTACTTAGATCTCCATATGAAAAAATTTAAATTGGAGTCCTACTTTATGCCACACACAAAAATTCATTCCAGGCAGATTAAAGATTTAGGTATGAAAGGCCTTTTGTGGTTCCAAACAAATTTTAGGATTGTTTGTTCTAGTTCTGTGAAATATGCTGTTGGTATTTTGATAGGGATTGCATTAAATCTGTAGATTGCTTTTGGTAGTTTTGGCGTTTTAACAAGATTTGTTCTTCCAGCCCATGAGCAATGTCTTTCCATTTCTTTGAGTCCTCTTGAATTTCTTTCATCAGTGTTATATAGTTTTCAGAGTACAGGTCTTTCACCTCTTTGGTTAAGTTTATTCCTAGGTATTTTATTGTTTTTGGTGCAGTTGTAAATGGGATCATTAATTTCTCTTTCCGCTGCTTCATTATAAGTGTATAAGAATGCGACAGATTTCTGCATATTGATTTTGTATCCTGCAAATTTACTGAATTCATTTATCAGCTGTAGTAGCTTTTTGGTGGAGTTTTTAGGGTTTTCTATATATATTACTATGTCATCTGCAAATAGGGAAATTTTACTTCTTACTTACCAATTTGGATGCCTTTTATTTCTTTAGGCTATCTAATTGCTGTGGCTAGGCTTTCCAGTACTATGTTGATTAAAGTGATGAGAGTGGATATCCTTGTCTTGTTCCTGACCTTAGGGAAAAAGCTGTCAGTTGGCTGTGGGTTTTTCATATAAGGCCTTTATTATGTTGAGATATGTTCCCTTAGACCTGCATTGCAGTTTTTATCATGAATGGATATTGTACTTTGTCAAGTGCTTTTTTTTTTTTTTGCACCTGTTGAAAGATCATATGGCTTTTTATCCTTTCTCTTATTAGTGTGACATATGACTTGATTGTTTTGCTTCAATAGCCAAAACAATCTGGAAAAAGAAAAACTAGAGTACCACAACTCCACAGTTCAAGTTATACTACAGAGCAGTAGTAATTAAAATAGTGTGTTACTGGCAAAATATAGACACACAGGTCAATGGAATAGAACAGAAAATCCAGAAACAAACCCACAATTACATGGTCAATTAGTTTTTGACTAAGAAGGAATGAGTATACAATGGAAAAAGAGTCTCTTCAACAAATGGTGTTGGGAAAACTGGACAGCCACATGCAAAAGAATGAAACTGGACCACTTTCTTTCACCATATACAAAAATAAGCTCAAAATGGATCAAAGACCTAAATGTAAGACCTGAAACCATAAAAATCCTTGAAGAGAGTGCAGGCAGTAATCTCTGACATTGGCCGTAGCAACATTTTTCTAGATATGTCTCCTAAGGCAAGGGAAATAAAAGCAAAAACAAATTACTGGGACTACATCAAAATAAAAAGCTTCTGTGCAGTGAAGAAAGCAACCAACAAAACTAAAAGGCAACCTACTGAATGAGAAAAGATATTTGCAAATGAAATATCTGAGAAGGGTTAGTATTCAGAATGTGTAAAGAACTGATACAACTCAATAACCAAAAAAGAAATAATCCAATTAAAAAATGGACAGAAGACATGAGCAGACATTTCTCCAAAGAAGACATACAGATGACCAACATCCCTCATCATCAAGGAAATGCAAATCAAACCACAAAGAGATATCACCTTGTACGTTAGAATGGTGCAGTTGTAAATGGGATCATTAATTTATCATAACTCAACATAACATTTAATCATAACTCAAGAAAGCAGGTGTTGGCAAGGATGTGGAGATAAAGGAAGCCTCTTGCACTGTTGGTGGGAGTGCAAACTGGTGTAGCCACTGTAGAAAATAGTATGGAGGTTCCTCAAAAAATTAAACCTAGAGCTACCCTGGGGCACCTGGGTAACTCAGTCAGCTGGGTGTCTGACTTCAGCTCAGTTCATGATCTCGGGGACCTGAGATCCAGCCCCGCATTGGGCTCCCCGCTCAGTGGGGTCTGCTTGTCCCTTTCCCTCTGCCCCTCCCCCTCTGCCCCTTCCCCCCCCTCGGCTTGTGCTCTCTTTCTCTCTGTCAAATAAATAAATAAAGTCTTTAAAAACAAAGGAAGAAAAAAATAGAACTGCCCTACAATCTAGGAATTGCACTACTGGGTATTTACCCCCCAAAATACAAAAACACTAATTCAAAGGGATACATACACTGTTATGTTTATTGCAGCATTAACTGAGTAGCCAAACTACAACAACAGCCCAAGTATCCATTGATAGATGAATGGATAAGGAAGATGTGGTATATATATATATATATATATATATATACACAATGGAATATTATTCAGTCTTAAAAAGAATGAAATGTCGTCATTTCCAACAACATAGAACTGGAGAGTATAATATTAGGCCAGTCAAAGAAAGACAAATACCATATGATTTCACTCGTGTGGAATTTAAGAAATGAAACAGATGAGCCAGGGGAAAAAAAATGGAGACAAACCAAGAAACAGACTCTTAACTATAGGGAACAAACTGGTGGTTACCAGAGGGGAAATGAGTGGGGAATGGGGGAAATATAGGATGGGGATAAAAGAGTATACTTATTATAATGAAAAAAAATGATAAAAGGAAAAAAAGAGACTCATCCGGAAGTATTCATGCTGAAAGATAAATAGTGATTACTTCAGAGAGGAAGAATTAGAAATGAGCAAGTGGGGGAGCCTGGGTGGCTCAGTCGTTGGGCTGCCTTTGGCTCGGGTCATGATCCCAGGTTCCTGGGATCAAGCCCTGCATTGGGCTCCCTGCTCTGCGGGGAGCCTGCTTCTCCCTCTCCCACTCCCCCTGCTTGTGTTCCCTCTCTCACTGTCTCTCACTCTGTCAAATAAATAAATAAAATCTTAAAAAAAAAAATGAACAAGTGGGGGTGGATGGGAGGGAGGGAAGTGGATGGCATTTTACTGTTTCTTATTTATATACTTTTAATTTACTTAAATCTTTACAATGAGCTTGTATTAGTTTGATAACTTTTCAAAACTTCAAGATATTGGGGGCACCTATGTCTCAGTGGGTAGAGTATGGAACTCTTGATCTCAGGGTCGCGAGTTCAAGCCCCATGTTGGGCATAGAGCTTACTTTAAAAAAAAAAAAAGAGCATTCAAAAGGGGCACCTGGCTGGGTTAGTGAGTAGAGCATGCGGTTCTTGATCTCTGGGTTGTGAGTTCCGGTGCTATGTTTGGTGTAGAGCTTACTTAAAAATAAAATCTTAAAAAAAAAACAAAAAACAACTACTTAAAGGTAATGGCTTATGTTGGAAACAGATTTGGAATCAATTCCATAGTTTACCTTGGGCACTTACTCCATCTTTCTACAGTTTCCCCAACTGTAAAATAATAATTGTTACTTCATGGGATGGTCAAAGGAGCTGATCTACGTTAAGCTTTTAGCCCACTGCCTGATACTGATAAAGTTGAAATGTATAGGTCAAAAAAAAAAAAAGAAAGACCTAGGTATAAAAGACAATTAAGATTTTAGAATATAGTGGTATTTATTTATTCATTTAGAGCACTTGAGAGTGTGAGTGGTGGGGTGAGGTGCAGAGGTAGCGAGAGGATCTTTTTTTTTTTTAAGATTTATTTGAGAAAGAGACTGCGCGTGCGCCCGCGCGCTTGAGTGGGGAGAGAGAGGAAGAAGCAGACTCTCCGATGAGCAGGGAGCTGGATGTGGGGCTCTAATCCCAGGACCTGAGACCATGACCTGAGCTAAAGACAGAAGCTTAACCAACCGAGCCACCCAGGCGCCCCTGAGTGAGAGAATCTTAAGCAGGCTCCATGCCCAACACAGAGCCTGATGTTGGGCTTATTCCACGACATTGAGATCATGACCTGATCAGGAGTCAGTCACCCAACTGACTTGAGTCACCCAGGTGCCCCTACAATATAGTGGTATTTAAACTATGTTCCTAAGAGTCATAAGAAAAAATATGGCCTGGGGGGGGGGTCAGGAAAGTTCTAGGTCTTTTATTCTATTTTGGAAATTTTAAGCAATATTTCTTTAAAAAAATAGAGTCCTTTCAGAAAAAGCTTAGAAATCAATGCCGTGCAGCATAGATTTACTTGTGCTTTTACAGACTCAAACTTGGTTTTTGAAAATAGTATTGTACCTGCTTTTAGAGCTTTCTTCTCTAATAGTCTGTAAATCTTTTAAGGCCAGAGGCTGTTTCTTTTTCATTGTTTTCCATTGTATCTAGAATTGTATGGACCCCGTAAAATAAATGCTTGTTAAATGAGTTCAAGCCCTAAGTGTGGAGGGAATGTATAGAGAAGAGCTGAGAGGAAGGAAGGTACTTTTAAGAACACTCTCATTTAGGGAAAAGGAGAAACCAATGTATAGGAACAGTTAAGAAAAGTGTTACAGAAATTAAGGAAAAAGGAAATGTGTTTGTTGTATTTCAAAAAGATAGTGTTATGTTTTGCTGAATCCTTAGAAGTTATGCTGATGGATTTTGGAGTCAAACAGCAGGAGTCAGTCATATCCATGCTCTGCCTCTTACTAGCTATATGATATTGGGCATATTAACTTGACTTCTTAAAAATCTAGTATTCACATCTATTAGGTGGGTTAATATTTGGTGATTAAGAGGTCATTGATGACCTTCAGGGTAGTGGGATGAAAGGACAGATTATAGGACCTTGATTCTACTGTATTTTAAAGCCTAAAGAACATATAGAAGCTTAGTGGGGAAGGAACATTGAGACATTGTAAAGTAAGATTTTTATATAAATGACTTTTTCCTATGAGACCCTTACAGTTATATTTTTTAAACCATGTTATCGGGAGTCATTTATAAAAGCATAAACCTATTAAATCAGAATTAGACTTTCCTATTGAAAGCATATTTCTCAAAATGTTATATCTTTTTTAAGTAAGCTCAGTGGTGGGGCGCCTGGGTGGCACAGCGGTTAAGCGTCTGCCTTGGGCTCAGGGCGTGATCCTGGCATTATGGGATCGAGCCCCATATCAGGCTCCTCTGCTATGAGCCTGCTGCTTCCTCTCCCACTCCCCCTGCTTGTGTTCCCTCTCTCGCTGGCTGTCTCTATCTCTGTCAAATAAATAAATAAAAATCTTTAAAAAAAAAAAATAAGTAAGCTCAGTGGTAAAGAAATGCTTTTAAACATGTTGAGCTTTTCATGTTTTAAAGTACGTTATGAAATTTTGAGAAGTCTTAACATCTTGATTCTAATTTTTCCTAGAAAAATTTCCCAAGTGTTAAGTTTTTTATGCTAATTTTTTATGACTTCTTATATAAGACTCTCCTGAAAAAACTACACTGGCTGCAAAGCTATCTGCCAAGAAACAGGCATCCATAAAAAGAGATGAAAATGATGATTTTCAAGTAGAGAAGAAAAGAATTCGACCCTTAGAAACTACACAGCAGGTAAACAGTTTATTAGCAGTGAAATAATACCATTATTGCACGCAGTTATCAATCACGTATCAATCAAGTTTTCAGTGGCACTTGTACAATTTACTTGGGTCGTATCATAGACATAAATTAAATGATAAATTATTGTAACTTCATTTTATATAGTCATTCATTACAAAGGAGTTTGTTATATAGTAGATTATTCATAATAACGTGTTTAAAATGAAACTGTATGGTGCTTTTCTATATATGAGGAATTTGACGGTAAAATATTTACTTAAGGCATATATTGGTAATATAGATACTTTGTACTTTTTAACTCCTCTGTTGTTTTTCCCTAATGATGGCATTTTCTTTTGGCCAAAATATGAATATTTATGTCATGAATATTTTTGTTATTGATAGTTTTAGTATAATGACAAGGTTTATTCTTATTTATTGAGTTTTAATATTAATACATGATAAAATATTTATTTCTAAAAATTACTGAAAGACCTGAATTACTGAGTATTTTATATGAAATGTGTTTTTCATACATGAATACAATGTTTTGTCCTAGAGTTCATGGCAGTAAGGTAGGGAGGTAGGCTGGGACTTTGACTTAGTTACAAATAAAGAGATTATTATAATTAATTATCATGTCCTTTGTAGATAGTTATATATTTCTAATTGAATATACTCAAAAAGGGTTTGCATTCTTCTGTAGTTTATCTATTCTACTTAAAATCTTTATTAACTTCCATAGTTAAACCTTGATTTTAGAACTAGTTTAATTTTGGAAAAGTACTGATTACAAATGAAGTATGAATCTGTATAGATTTTCTTCTCCAAAATGTGTACATAGAGTTGGAAGTTGTGTGATAGGGCTCAACAGATAACATTTGTTCTCTGACTTAATTGACTCTCATTTCTTTTTTGGTAGGAATGGGATTATCAATAGAAATGCTTTTTTCCCCTTCATAATTTAAGTAAATAGGTTTTTGGCAAGTAGGAAAAAGCATAGACGGTTTGAAGAGAAAACTTAGTGATATTAATAGAAGAAATTTAGTCAAATACAATTTCAATTATCAAATATCTAGTAAGTAATAGTTATAATAATAAAATAATTCTGTCATGTAGGAAATCATGACTATTTACATTTAAAATTTTTCTGAGTTTTTAAAATTTATATATTTATTTTTAAAAGATTTTTTTATTTGAGAGAAAGAGTTTGGGGTGGGGGAAGGGCAGAGAGCAAGGGAGAGAGAGGATCCCAAGCAGGCCAGCTTGGAGCCCCACTCAGGGCTCTATTCCATGACCCCAAGATCACGAGCCGAGCCAAAACCAAGAGTTGGACACTCACCTGACTGAGCTCCCCAGCCGCCCCTGAGTTTTTGCAATTTAGAATGAAGTTTTATTTTTATTTACTTTTACTTTCCAATTAGATATGTAATTGGACTTTGCTATAATACTACACTTGATGTCCATATGGTAAGACTATTTATGGGAAGATCATTTTACAATACTATAGTTTCGACACATGACTAATTAAAGCTGTTTTGGTTACGATTTGAGATAGAGAAGGTGCTCATCTGTATTTTTAAAAATTATTTGATTATTGCTAGTTTTAAATGCTGAAAACATATCGAAAAGTATTTTGACTTCCAAGAATAACTGGCCTGCTCAGACTTTTGTTTACATTAAACTTCATTTTGGTTCTGTGTTTACAGATTAGGAAGCGTCATTGTTTTGAAAAGGAGGTACATCATTTGGATGCAAAATTTGCGTCAGGAAAGACCACAAAACTCAACTCTCCGTTAGGAAAGATAAACTCCTTTTCTCCACAAAATGTATGTATTTCAGTTCAGTTTAAAGAAGGAAAATGTGGAATTTGCTAAACTCATTTAAAAGAAAAAAAAAGAAATAGTATAATGCAAAGAATAGAAAACAATTCAGAAGTCCTCTAAGTGCTATCACATCTCTGCTACTAATATGTGAGATGGGAAATGCTATTTTCTTTGAGCCCCGGTTTCCTCATTTATAAACTGAAATAATTGGACTAGAAAGAAATCTAAAAGGTTTTTTTTCCTCTTGTACATTCTAATGTTGTGAACTCTACTTCCCTACAATTCTTTTCTGTGTCCTTAGAGCAGATAGTTTTCAAGGAGTAGTCCAGGGAGCTCTAGAAATTACTGACATTTTTTTCTCAGGCAGTGTGTGAGCTCAAAAGTATTTTCATAGTAATAATAAGATATTATTTGCCTTTTTAAAGACCGTCTTGACATTTGCATTGATGGTGCAAAAGCAACAATGGGTAAAATTGTCAGTGCCTTAGCACAATCAAGATAGTAGTACCAAACCTGTTTTAATAGTTGTTTTCTTCACCATCATTAATGCACAGTTAAAAAAAAGCCAGTTTTTCTTAAGAATGTCCTTGATGAAGTAGTAAAAATTACTAATTTTATTAAATCTCAGCCCTTAAGCTTTTTTAACTTTCTGTGTGAAGTGAGTAGTACTCAAAATGTTTTGCGTACAGGAATAGGATGATTGTCTTGAGGAAACACACTTGAAGGATAGTTTGGATTGTTAG
Organism: Ursus americanus; assembly: GCF_024610735.1. Taxonomy (NCBI): domain Eukaryota; kingdom Metazoa; phylum Chordata; class Mammalia; order Carnivora; family Ursidae; genus Ursus; species Ursus americanus. Next base: position 33,025,759 of record NC_142149.1, read on the forward strand.
CTGAACTAGCCCCTTTTTTTCATGGAGCATCATTTTTACTTGAAAAATGACTGACAGATGAACTATGGTAATTCTTGAAAATAAAGTAAGCCTGATAAAATTTGAGTGAAAATCAGAATTTTGAAAAACTGTATATGCCACTATGAGCTTGGCAGTTTTGTGATACTTATAGACTTTCCTGATGATAGTGGTGGTGATATTACAGAATGTGACTTTTCGATATTATATAATGAAATGTGTTAACATTTATAAGATCTGTAAAATCGGGGAACCAAATATTTTCTGAATGGCCTGTACATGATATTATAAGATAATGCCTGAAAAAAGATCCATCCTAAGTGCCAGATAGACCAGTGGATCTTTTTTTTTTCCCCATTCCCCCATCCCTAGGCATCCTTAGACTTTTTTTTCAGTCACTATAGATTAGTTTTCATTTCCGTAGTTTTATATAAATGGAATCATGTCTGGTTTTTTTAAATTAAATTTCAGATATTGTGAATTTTACCTGCTGGGTGTTGGATGTTACTTTATATATATATATATATATGATTTTATTATATATATATATGATTTTATTATATATATATGATTTTATTATATAATAAGTTATATATATATATATATATATAAGATTTTATTTATTTATTTGAGAGGGAGAGTGAGTGAGAGAGAGAGAGCATGAGCTGGGGGAGGAGCAGAGGGAGAAGGAGAAGCAGACTCCCTGCTGAGCTGGCAGCCCAACATGAGGCTTGATCCCAGGACCCTGAGATCATGACCTGAGCAGAAGGCAGACACTTAACCGACTGAGCCACCCAGGCACCCCCGATGTTATTAGATTTCTATAAATACTGGAGTTTTATTCTGAGATGCAGTTAAGTTACTTGGAATCAACTTGATCTTTTGTGTTTGCTTTTAGAATTTGTGAGATGGGACCTGAGCAGAATTTAGTTGTAGGTTACCTCAATAGAGGCTATCTCCTTCTGGGTCCTCTACCTAATGCTCTGTGAATTGTTAGGTTTCCAGTCTGGCTGGGGGGAACAGGCACTATTCCATGCCCTGTGTGAGTGCCTCATCATTTCAGATGGTTCTTTCCACTATCTTGGATTGTTAACTCGCTCACATATGTTGATCAATATTCTGCTAAATATTTGAGAGGTTCCTCTACAGATCTCTGGAATTCATTCTTTGTGCAGCTCTCTCTACTTTAGTATTCTTCCCTGTGAAGTTTAGTCTTCTCTGACTTCCTGGACTGAAGAGCAATGTCTGTTCAACTCAGGTTTGCTGGTCTATATCTGGGTTCCCCTTCCCCATGGCACAGCCTAGAAACTAGACCGTAAGCCTAGGCAGTCTTTGGGCCTATCTCATTTATTTCCTGTCTCTCAGGGATCACTCTTTCTTACTTGATATCCTATATCTTAAAAACTATTGCTTCATATGTTCTGTCTGTACTTTCAGTTTTTCAGGTGGGGGATGAACAAACTCATTGACTATGGGGACAAATTCCAGAAGTTTTTAGATGGCTTATAAGTCTTCCTGTGCAGTCATAAGACTATTATGAACTTACTGTTTTCTTTTGCCCTTTTTGCTCCTCCTCCCTCTTTTTTTTTTTTAAATCAACTTCTGCTAATTCTTCAGAAAGCCTTCCTTGACATCCCCAATTTTGAGTTAGATTCCCATATGGAATATTCCTTGTACTTCTACAATTTTAACACTTATCTTACCCTTATTATCTTCTCTGTAAGGCTCTAAGTTCCATTAAGGAAACACCAGGTTCTCTAGTATATTGAGACCTCCTTGACGGCTGTGACTGTTTTATTCATCTTTATGTTCCAAGCACCTAGCTTTGTGCTAGGAACCTAGTAAAGGCTGAGTGAATGAAAACTATATTCCCTGACCTCAAAGAGTCTTCCTTTAAATTCTTAAAAATGCCAGATGGGGGAAAAGTTGTTGGCTATCTTCACAAAGGCATATAGTTGGAGAAGTCATCTCAGGAACTTACAATATTAAATTGTCAGTAATAGTATATGCTCTTTATTTGCCTCTGCCAGTGTTTTCTCCCTCATTTTCTTTAACATTGCCTTATTTTCATAGCTCTTAGTATTTGAATTTCCTTATTTACCTGTTTATTATCTGCTTTGTTAGAATATAATGTCCGTCTTTTTCAGATGTATCCTTAGTACCTAGAATAGCATATAGTGTATATTAGTTGTCCAATAAATATTTGTTAGTAGAATCTTCTTGAATTCTTACAATGGCATAGGCAGATAATATTGTTATTCCCATTTTACAGATAAGGATACTCTGAGAAGTAAGTAATTTGCTTAAAGTCACAAATCTGGCAAATATGAGAGCTAAATCCTACCTAACCAGTATGATGCTCTGGCAAATCCTCTAATCACTTTATACGTTCTCTCTAAAATGCTTCTCAGAAATCCTGGAGTCATCTAAGCAGAATTGCCATATCAACATAAAGGAAAGAAATATTATGTAGAAGCCTCAAGAATAAAGAAATCAAGCATAGGATAAGCTGTGATTGATAATAGCTAAAATAAGAGAAGTGGATTTTTTTTTTAAATAAGTGGAACCCAGATAATTAATTAATTAATGTGTCCATGAAAGCCAGTGGGTAGGAGAAGAGGCTGGGGCTGGGAGGAGAGGGAGAGAGAGAATCTTAAGCAGGCTCCACGTCCAGTGTGGGGCCCAACCTGGGGCTTGATCTCACGACCGTGATATTATGACCTGAGACAAAATCAAGAGCCAGACGCTTAACTGACTGAGCAACACAGGTGCCCCTAGAGAAGTGGATTTTTAAATTTAGTTTTGTTTTTATTGGTTAAGAGAATGAATTTGAGTCAGACTGCCTGTGTTTTAATCACAGCTCTGCTCCTTACTACCTGTATAACCTTGAAGTTTTTAAACTATTGCTACTTCAGTTTCCCTGTTTGTTAAATGGGGATAGTAATAGTAGTCGTACCTATCTCACAGGGCTTTTTGAGGATTAAGCAGGTTAATATTTATAAAGTGATGAATAAATTTATTAAGTGGCATATTTTAGGGCTTATTAAGTGGTAAGTGGTAGTAGAAGTAGCAGCAGTAGTTGTAGTAGTAGCAGCAAATGATTACATATTTGTGTGCTGCTAATAAAGATACTATATAATATTGATTAATATTATATATATATAGTTATCTTTGAATGCTGCTAAAATGTATTGTATAGTATCGATTGATATTAATTTTGAGGAATTAGGTTTATAATTAAGTAACACATTCTTTTAATATCTGTTAAAGATGTCTATGGCCGAACCTGTTTAGAGTCTAGACCACTTGTAAGCAGAGTTCCTGGCTAAGTACCTTAATTTTAAGCCAAGTGCTAAGATTGATTTCTCCTTTTGGTTATGTAGTATGTTAATCATTTATTATGGTCTTATTGGTAAGGTATAATTGTATTTATACCTGTATATCCATAACTTTATATTATACGTTCTCTCTAAAATGTGTGCAGTTATATTTTTAAACCTGAATTTATAAGTTTTGTTTTCTTGGCTATAGGTGGTATAACTCTATTGCTGTAGAAATGCAATATTTGTCATAGGTGGGTGATTTATTATTTATAATATCAAAGGTATGGGTTTCTGATAATTTCTCATAAGTTTGAAGATTGTTAAACTAAATTTCTCAATTCAATCTAGTAACTCAAACGATAACATTTCACTAGTGTGACATAGAACTTTTTTTATAAAAAGATGTAAGTGGTATATGCCATACTGATTCAACATATATAAAGTATATTTATCATCACCAGAGTACTTTTGCCATGACAGAAAAACATATGGTTGAGCTCTAATATTTGTTTTTATTGTAGTCTGTAGTCAAAACATGAATATATGAAGTCATTTTAGGTACTTTCTGAATAGTTAGGGAAAAACTTACAAATACTTAGGTAAAGTGATCTATATTTTCAATGTTTTTTTTCTTCCAAACAAAATTAGATTAAGCAGTTAAAATGGAAACATAATCAATACGAAATATAAAATTGTAGTTAATATTTTCATATTTTAGTAAATTGTTGGGTAAGTTTTAGTAAATTGTTAAGAAAACCTATAGATTTCTGTGTGTGTGTGTGTGTGTGTGTGTGTGTTCTAAAGATTTTATTTATTTTAGAGAGCATGCTTGCAAGAGCAGGGGGAGGGGCAGAGGGACATGGGGAGAGAGAATCCCAAGGAGTCTCTAAGCAGAGCATGGAGCCTGATGCGGGACTCGATCTCATGACCCTGAGATCATGACGTGAGTCAAAACTGAGAGTCAGACACTTAACTGACTGAGGACCCAGGCACCTCAGTGTACATTTGTGTGTTTTGACTGTCATCTTAATTTTAAAAGTGGATAGTAGCATTTTTAGTGTAAATCTCATGGACATTTAGCACTAGATAATACTTCTGGTTTTTCAGAGAACCAGGACTGATCATTTCCATGGATATAAGAAAGCATAATAGGGATATGAACAGAGGTAATTTATTTAAAGAAAGGAATCTTTGAGTATAGAAGTATTTTTTCCCATTAGAAACTTACTTTGCTACTGGTGTAACATTTCCTTCTTCTCTCTCTTTCTTTTTTTTCTTTTGAATGGAGGTGTAATTGACATTTTCAAGTGTATAACATAATGATTTGGTATTTGTGTACCTTTTGAAATGATCACCTTTTATAGTTACAAAACTTTTTTTTCTTGTGATGAGAACTTGCAAGATTTACTCTTAGCAACTTTCAAATATATAGTGTTCACTATGGTCACCATGCTGTACATTACATCTTTATGACTTATTTATTTTATAATTGGAAGTTTGTGCCTTTCACTCCCTTCACCCTTTTCTCCCACTCCACCCTCCTGCGTATGGCAACCACCAATCTGTTCCGTATGAGCTTTTGTGTGTGTGTGTGTGTGTGCGTGTGTGTGTGTGCACGCGTGGGTGTGTGTGTGCTTAGATTTTACATACAAGCAAGATCATGCCATATTTATCTTTGTCAGACTTATTCACTTAGCATAATGTCCTTGAAGTCCGTCTATACATGTTGTTGCAAATGGCAAGATTTCGTTCTTATTTATGGCTGAATAATATTCCATTGGGTATATATACATTTTCTTTATCCATTTATCCATTGATGGACACTTAGATTGTTTCCATATCTCAGCTATTGTTATTTTATTTTGTTATTATTATTATTTTATTTGAGCAAGAAAGAGCACGAGCAGGGGGAGGGACAGAGGGACAAGCAGACTCCCCTCTGAGCACAGAGACTCCCCTCTGAGGGATCCTGGCCTCATGACCTAAGCTGAAGTCAGACGTTTAGCTGACTGAACCACCCAAGCACCCCTCCATATCTCAGCTATTGTAAATAATGCAGCAGTGAACACGGGGGTACATGTATCTTTTTTTTTTTTTTTTGATAGTGTGTGCACACACATGAGCTGGGGGGGGGAGGGGCAGAGGGAGAGGGAGAAAGAGAATCCTAAGCATGCTCCATGCCCAGCGCAGAGCCCAATGTGGGACTCAGTTTCATGACCCTGAGATCATGACCTGAGGTGAAATCAAAAGTCAAATGCTTAACTGACTGAGTCACCCAGGCACCCCCATATATCTTTTTGAGTTAGTGTTTTTATTTTCTTTGGATCCATGCCCAGACATGGAATCGCTGGATCATATATGGTGGTTATATTTTTAATTTTTTAGTAACATCTATACCGTTTTCCAAAGTGGCTGCACCAATTTACATTCCCAACAACAGTGCACAAGGGTTCCCTTTGCTTTACATCCTCTCCAACACGTTATTTCTTATGTTTTTGATAATAGTCATTCTAACATGTTGTGAGGTGAGAGCTCATTGTGGTTTTGATTTGCATTTACCTGACGGTTAATGATGTCGAGTACCTTTTTAAAAACCCGTTGGCTATCTGTATGTCTTCTTTAGAAAAATGTCTATTTAGGGGCGCCTGGGTAGTGCAGTCCTTAAGCGTCTGCCTTCGGCTCAGGGCGTGATCCCGGCGTTGCGGGATCGAGTCCCACATCAGGCTCCTCCGCTGGGAGCCTGCTTCTTCCTCTCCCACTCCCCTGCTGTGTTCCCTCTCTCGCTGGCTGTGTCTCTGTCACATAAATAAAAAAAATCTTATATAAAAAAAAAGAAAAATGTCTATTTAGATCTTCTGCCCATTTTTATTTTATTTATTTATTAAGTAGGCTCCCCGCCCAATGTGGGACTTGAACTCATGACCATGGGATCAAGAGTTGGATGCACTACCGACTGGGCCAGCCAGGCATCCCTCTTCTGCCCATTTTTTTTTTTTTTAAGATTTTATTTATTTATTTGACAGAGATAGAGACAGCCAGCGAGAGAGGGAACACAAGCAGGGGGAGTGGGAGAGGAAGAAGCAGGCCCATAGCAGAGGAGCCCGATGTGGGGCTCGATCCCACAACGCCAGGATCACGCCCTGAACTGAAGGCAGACGCCCAACCACTGTGCCACCCAGGTGCCCCATCTTCTGCCCATTTTTAAATTGGATTGGTTGGTTTTTCTGCTATTGAATTATATGAGTTCTTTATATGTTTTGGATACTAGCCCCTTATCAGACATAGGATTTGCAAATATTTCCTCCTTTTCAGTAGGTTGCTTTTTTATTTACTGGCAGAAGTCTTTTAGTTTGATTTAGTCACACTTGTTTATTTTTGGTTTGTTGTTTTGCTTTTGGTGTCAGACTCAAAAAATCATTGCCAAGACCTGACATAAGAACGTACCACCTATGTTTTCTTCTAGGAGTTTTATGATTTCACATCTTATGTTCAAGTCTTTAATCTATTTTAAGTTAATATTTGAATGCAGAGTAAGATGATGGTTAAGTTTCATTCTTTTGCATATTGCTGTTCTTTCCCCGTTGTATAACACTTCTTAATCTTTGCTGAGTGGCTTACTATAAATCACAAAAGTGTTTCCTGTAAATTTTGGAATATGTGACTTCATAAAGAAGTGGAAGGAAAATATATAGTTTCATAAGATTTATTATTTATTGTATAGCAGCTTCTGAAATTAGTTTATCACCAAAACCTTAAAGTAATTTTTAAAATGCAGTCTATATTTTAGATCTTTTCTTAGTTGACAGATCACATGCCTCACATTTGATAGATCTATAGATCACATTTTAATCTAGATAATCTAAACATCTTGAATAGGGTAAATTGAGAGACTTGGGCAAGTAACATTTTTTTTTTAGGACCTGTTCCTTCAAATCAGAGGAAAAAGAAGGTGGGACTAGATTTAATATACCTTATATCGCTTTTAGCTCTAACACTTCTAAATTCTAAGGATGCTTTTTCTTCTTCTTCTTCTTTTTAAGATCCTATCTATTTATTTGACAGAGAGCACAAGCAGAGGGAGAGGGAGAAATAGGCTCCCCGATGAGCAGGAAGCCCGATGCAGGCCTTGATCCCAGGACCCTGGGATCATGACCTGAGCTGCAGGCAGCCACTTAACCGACTGAGCCACCCAGCCACCCCTCTATTTTGGTTCTTATAAGATGATATAGGGAAGACAGAATTTATTTTTGGAAGAATAGTTGTTTGCATTCATAAATTAATGGTTTAGTTCCCTTATCCCTACAAAAATATAAATGTCACAATCTTTATACATTTAAAATCCATAGTTGTATTATTTCTTTTGAAAAACTTTCCTTCATAAAGGAAATGATAAATTAGTGTAATGATTTCTCTTTTCTTCTAAATTCAACATTAAACTTAAGTTTTTCTGTATAATTTTCTTAGTTTTCATTAAAATAATTTAGTTTCCAGCCTGTTGATTGGAGAATTGGCTACTTGTCTTTTTACCACCTTATCATCTTGAGTGTCCTTGCTGTCTCTTCAAGTCAGAAAATTGTGTCAATACCTCCTCCTTACATAATTACCTTCCATTGTCCATTGCTTCTCTTTCCTCACATTTTAGATTCTCTTTTTTACTGATAATTCAAACATCACAGATGTAGTAAGGCATTAGTCTCCATGTCAAAATATAGTTAAGAGAAATATTGTTTTTTAATAGTGTTGCCATTCTGATTTTACTTTGTTCCACCAAGCATAATCATTTTCTCTAGAATTTATTTCCATTCTCTTCACTCTTTTAGTAAATCTTCACAGCAGTGAGGTATTGTTATACTCATTCTTATGCTTATACCTGATTTTTTATTTGTTCATTAAATCAGTGCTAACATTGACTATATTCTTTTTGATTTAGTAATGCAGTAGCATTCATTACTTTTGCCTAGTGTGTAGAAGAGATGTGGGTCCAGTAGAGTGCGCTGTTGACCTTTGATAAAGTGTTGATGTTGGGCAAACCTTGGAGTTTCTTCTTTTTCTTGCTCTTACATGCCCCTGTCTTTTCTTTCTTGTCTTTGTCTTTTCCTCTTCCCCTTTCTTCCTCTCCCTCCCATCAATATTCAAGATGTTCTTCAGGATCTCAAGAGAAAATGACTAGTTTTCTCTGAAATTATTTTACAAGTCATTTTCTCATAGTTTAATTTACTTTTATTTAATATTACTGCTTATAAGTGATATGATGCTTACTATGTGCCAGAAACTCTTCTAAACATTCTAGAAATACGAATTCACCTGGTAGATACAGGTTCTTATGAGTTAACACCTATTCCAAGAGTTTTTAACTTTTCTATAGATTTGACAGTTTTCCAAATAAAATGAAAGAATCTAACTCAATCTTTAAAATAGCCCTTTGAAAAAGGTATTAATATTTTCCCCCAATGACATATGTAGAAATTGAGACATGAGAATTTAAATGGCTTGTTTATGTCACAAAGCTGAAGAGTAGAGGCTACTTTAAAACCAGGCAGTCTGGTTCTCGAATTGACTCTGTCAACCACCTCACTATTCTGGCTGTGAATAAACTCTTCCAGATGACCTTAGATGAAAGTTCTTTTTTATACTGTTACAGGCCATATTATATTCAGTACCATATAGATAATTAAGATTCATTCCTCTTTTAGTCTTTCTCTCAACACCCTGCTTTTTTCTTTACAATACTTACCAAAGTTTATAATTATATATTTATTTGTAGGTTTAACTGTTTTGTTTGCCTCCTTGTCAGGCTGTCCATAAGGACAAGTGTTATGTCTCTCTTGTTGCCTTTTTAATAACCAGCATCTGGCACAGGACCTGTACTTAGTAGGTACCGACATATTTGTTTAAAATGAATGAAAAAATGCCCAAAGTTGAGAAAATGCAGAATTTACTATTGTAGCTTATAACTTTTACTCAGATTCATATACTAAAGGAGGTGTAACAGTACTGTTAAATAGAGGAGTCTTAAAGCAGGTTTAAAAATTTTTTTTCTTTTGCAGTACAGTTTGAAAGTAGTTTTTTATATAGTGGCACACAGAAATAAAATATCAAACAATGATTTCAGGGGGTAAGAGGTAAATTGGTGCTTAATATAAACAAAAGATTAGAAATACCTTTTGATTTCTGTAACCGCTATAGGAACAAGTTGTTAAATAATATTACCAACTAATTGAAGTATAATTTATTCAAGGCAGGACATTTTTGAAGACTGTTACATGCCAGACACTTAAAAACAATAACCTATATTTCTTAAAGAGTTAATAATAATATGATGATAGCTTTTTAGAATATACACTTGTGCCAGGCAATTTATGTGTGCTCTTATTTAATCCTTGTATCAGCACTGTGAAGAAAATTGAGTAGACTTTAGACTCATTTTACAGGTAAGAAAATTGATTAGATTACTTGACTATGACCATACTACAGGTAAATGGGGGAACCACGATTTGAGACTAGCTCTAAAATTGAGTGCATATAGATTCATGGATTATAAATGGGGAGAAAGGAGAGGAAAGGAATGGCTGGGAATTTTTTTTTTCCTGTTGGCTGATGAGGAAAAAACCAAATCACTATGCAAGAGAAAATAGATTTTATTATTCAATATGTCTGGCATTAAATAACTACTTTTATTTTTATTTTACTTATTTTTTTTAAATACCTACTTTTAAACAGTTAATCTGTAGTTGGGGAAAGATTAAATTATCTTAAACATTTTGTGTATTTTATCTACTAAAGAGTTTTAAACTAAAATCTAAAAATTATGAGTAATATACATTCTTTGAAAAACCTTTAGTAGTGTTATAAACCAGTACAGAGTAAAAATTAAAATATTCTCCTTTATTTTTACTTTTATTTTTTTAATAATAATTTTTATTATGTTATGTCACCATACAGTACATCCTTAGTTCTTGATGTAGTGTTCCATGATTCATTATTTGCGTATAACACCCAGTGCTCCATGCAATATTTCCCCTCCTTAATACCCACCACCGGCCTATCCCAATCCCCCACTCCCCTCCCCTCACTTTGTTTCCCAGAGTCCATAGTCTCTCGTGGTTCATTCCCCCTTCTGTTTACCCTCCCTTCATTCTTCCCTTCCTTCATCTACCGATCTTCCTGCTATTTCTTTTTTTTTTTTTTAAAGATTATATTTATTTATTCGACAGAGAGAGACAGCCAGCGAGAGAGGGAACACAAGCAGGGGGAGTGGGAGAGGAAGAAGCAGGCTCATAGCGGAGGAGCCTGACGTGGGGCTCGATCCCATAACGCCGGGATCACGCCCTGAGCCGAAGGCAGACGCTTAACCGCTGTGCCACCCAGGCGCCCCTTTCCTGCTATTTCTTATGTTCCATAAATGAGTGAAACCATATGATAATTGTTTTTCTCTGCTTAACTTATTTCACTTAGCATAATCTCCTCCAGTCCCGTCCATGTTGCTGCAAATGTTGGGTAATTGTTCTTTCTGATGGCTGAGTAATATTCCATTGTATTAAAATATTCTCCTTTAAAACATCATTCCCATCCCCTTTTCTGCCTCCCAGAAGTAAACAAAATGAACACTTTCATGAGAATCTTTCTGGATCCTTTTGTAGAAATTTGCAAGAGATATTCTTCATAGTTCAGTACAGTTAAAAAAAATTTTTTTTAACATTTAACCCTTTTATTTATAGGATTTATTTTAGTATATGTATGAGTGCAGGCTCTGCTTGTATGCCTTTCCAAGTAGATGATCAGTCGTCCCAGTGTCAATTAAAGAATAATTTTTCCTGATTTGAAGTTTTGCTATTTTCATACCCTAAATTGTTTTGTATATTTGGATTGGTTCCTAGACTGTTTCTCTCTTTAAATTTTTATTATTTTCAAAGTATATATGTATGTAGTCAGAGTCAAAGAGTTCTACATGGCTTTGAACAAAAATCAGACCTTTGCACTAGTTCCATTCTCCAATTCCTATTATCTGAAGTCAATAATTTTTAATCATTTTACTTACTTATTTTGGTATTTATTTATTCAAGAATAACATAGACATACTGCTGTGCTCTTGAATTTTTGGTTTTAGATACCTTCTCTTGCCTTCCTAATATCCTTCTAATTGTCCCATTACTTCTCTGCCTTAAACCTCACAACATTTGGTGTTTACATGATTGTAATTACATAAATATCATTAAAAACAGAGCCACATATTCTACTATGATTATGTTCTTTCCCCAAACCAGGTTTTATTAATTTGTTTAGTTTTCCTTTTTTCTTTTTAGATTTTCTTTATTCATGCATGTGAGTGGGGAAAGGGGCAGAAGGAGAGAGAATATCTTAAGTGGACTCTGTGCTGAGTGAACAGCCTGCCTCGGGGCTCAATCTCAGGACCCTGATATCATGACCTGAGCCAAAGTCAGGAGTCCCACATTCAACCAAATGAGCCATCCAGGCACCCCTGTTTAGTTTTCTATATAACTAACTATCCTCAAACTTTGATAGAATATAAAATCTTTCAGCTCATTCAGATGCATCAGGGCAAGAATGTACATACTTTTTAGACTCTCAGTATTTCACTAAAATAATGAAAAATACTTTTTTGATATTGAATTGTGTGTTTTTTAATGACATTGAGGTTTGTTTGTTTTTTAGAGAGAGAGAGTGCACACTATTGGGCGGGAGAGGGGAAGAGAGAATCCCAAGCAGGCTCCATACTCAGCACAGAGCCTGACTTAAGGCTTGATCCCATAACCCCAAAATCATGACCTCAGCTGAAGTCAAGAGTCGGATGTTCAACCGACTGAGCCACCTAGGCACCCCTGACATTGAATTTTTTTGGATACAAAGGCATTATCTGTTTCTTAGTGAAAATTTGGAAAACACCAAAACGTCTACTTGAGTTAGTAATATTAATCTTTAATTCAACTATTTTCCTTAGTATAAACCCTGGTATTTTGCTTGCTATCTGTTCTTAACACACACACACACACACACACACACACACACACACACACACAATTAGTTACCCATTACTGTGTAACAAACCAACCATTTATTTAGCTTACTCTTCTGGGGATCAGCAATTTAGGCTGGGCTCAGTTGGGCATTTCTTCCACTGATCTCAGCTGGGCCACTCACGTGTCTATGGTCGGCTGCAGGTTGGCAAAGCGGCTGTGTTTCAGGGATTTGGTTGGCAAGTGGCTGGGACTGGTGGGTATTTCTCATCATCTAATCCTGGTATATATATGTTTTATATATATACATAATATATATATATATATATATGGGTTCAAGTAGCAGCAAGAGAGCAAACCCCAATGTGCAAATACCTTTTGAGACTCTGATTGTGTCACATTTGCTAATGTCTTAGTCACCAAAGCAAGACACATGGCCAAAACCAGATTCAAGTGGTAGAGTTCACTTCTTGGCGGGAAGACCTACAAAGTGACCTTGTAAAGGGGCTTAGAGATAGAGATGGGAAGAATTTGCCATTTTTGTTATATAACATATATGTATAAAACATTAATATGTATTATGCATATACTGCATTTTTAATTCTTGTTAAATTTTGGATTATAGTGTATATAGCTTTATCTTTAAAATTACTTATTTGACAGAGAGAGAGAGAGTGAGTACAGCAGGGGGAGCAGGAGAGGCAGAGAGAGAAGCAGACTCCCCTGCTGAGCAGGGAGCCTGACGCACAGCTCGATCTCAGGACCCTGGGATCATGACCTGAGCCGAAGGCAGATACTTAATGACTGAGCCACCCAGGCATCTCAATATAGTGTATATAGCTTTTACTTTTCACCTAATATATATCATGGTCATAAAAAAGTCTTTTAAAATTCCAAATCTTAACTGGTCTATTTTGATACATACTTTCTTTGATGCAACTTTTTTTCTATGCCACAAATTGGCAAACTGTAACTCATGGGCTGAATATGGCCTGCTGCTTATTTTTATAAATTTTGGGGAACATAGTTTACATTCATTTACACATTGTCTGTGTAAATTTTGGTATGGCGTTAGAGTTGAGTAGTTGGACAGTGATCATATGACTCACAAAACCTAAAATATTTATTCTCTGACCCTTTGAAGATAGTTTATTAACCCTTGTCCTATGCTATTTTAATCTTGGTTAAGTGAGGCCAGAAGTTAGCGGGATTAGTGTGAATTTCTTGCTTTATCTGCAAATTTACCTACAAACAGGATGTAGAATTGGTTAGTAATTGCTTGAATGAATTTCCTTCAGCCTGAGTAATTATGATTTTTTGAACGTTTATAGAAAATGTACTAGTGACCTCTATAGTAGAAATACAAAGGAAAAGTCAAAAATTTCAAATCTTTTTTATCATGTTGAATGAACTTGGTGAATGTTTTAGATTTTCAATCATTTTTCTTGATATGTATAAATATTTAATGAAATATCTATACCAATCCAGCCTGTATGTGTATGTTTTTAGTGACAGTAGAATCTACAATTGCCATACAGAGATTTTACACTTATGGATAATGGGTATAGAAAGATGACTTAGAGGGGCGCCTGGGTGGCTCAGTGGTTAAGCGTCTGCCTTCAGCTCAGGGCATGATCCCGGCGTTCTGGGATCGAGTCCCACAACAGGCTCCTCCGCTGGAAGCCTGCTTCTTCCTCTCCCACTCCCCCTGCTTGTGTTCCCTCTCTCGCTGGCTGTCTCTATCTCTGTCAAATAAATAAATAAAATCTTTAAAAAAAAAAAAAAGAAAAAAGAAAGATGACTTAGAACACTGCTTTGTTAATTGACATATTTTCTGGCCAGTCGATTTATTTGTTTGTTTGTTTGTTTTAGCTGTTTAAGTTTTGACATAGCCACAATATTATCCAAAAATTGGACGTACAATACAAATATATCTTTTTTTCCCGGAACCATTTGAGAGTAAGTTGATGACCTGATACTCCATCACTCTGGAATACTTATGTTTCTATTTCCTATAAGCAAAGATATTCTTCTATTTAACTATAATAAAGCCATAAAAATCAGGAAATTAAACCTAATTCATTTCTATTATCTAATACTCAAAGCTAGGTCAAATTTTATCGGTTATCACAATAAAGCTCTTATAGCAGAAGGATCCAGTTCAGAATCATGTGTTGCATTTAGTTGTCATTTTGCTATCTTCAGTCTAGAGCAGTTCCTTAGTCTTTCCTTGACTTTCATGACCTTGATACCTCAGAAGATTACAGCCTTTGTAGAAGGTCTCTCAATTTGGGGTTTTATTATAATTACATTAAGGTTATATATATTTGGCAGGAAGCAATGCTTCCCATTGTACCATTCTACCCATTGCATTCTGTGAGGTGGCAGTTTAATTTTGTTTCATCAGTGATGATTACTTTGATAATTTGATTAATGTGATGACTGGTGGGCATCACTGTAAAGTATTTTTTTCCTTTTATAATTAAAGAGGACTTTGTGGAGAGGAACTCTGAAACTTTATAAATAGCATGTCCTCACTAAATATTAAATTTATTCATTTTATATCTTTGTGGACTCATGATTTCCCATTTTATTCAGGGTGTGATAATCCATTATATGATTTGTTTAGATATTCAAGTGGGAGTTTATTTAAATTGCTTGTGTATTTCTGACACATATCCATCATTCTTGGAGCATTTCCTTACTTTCTGGCACAAGATGTTTCAGGCTTATATTATCTTTTCTCTGCCCCAGTCCTGGATTCAGCCATTTTTCCAGGGAGCCCTGGTTCCTTTTGGCAAATAATATTTAGAAGCCAAGTTCTGGGTGTTAGTTTTGTTCATTGCTGTTGGGATTGCTGTTCTGGGCCCTTTCAGCAGGCAGAGCTAGGAATTATGTGTGTGTGTGCAAATATACACTCCTATGTATTTATATTTATATTTTCTCTATCTGTATGTTGAACATTATGTATTCCTATCAATACATTCAATTCCATTTCAACACCAGAGGGTTCATTCTAAGTTTCTCCCTTTTCATATTTTTAACTGAAAAACCTTGTTCCCAGTTCTTCAAAAAGTTAAAAATGGAATTATCATATGCTCCAGCAATTTCATTTCTTGGTATATATCCAAAAGAATTGAAAGCAGATACTGAAATACATACTTGTACACCAGTATTCATAGCAGGATTATTCATAATAGGCAAATAGTAGAAACAACCGAAATGTCCTTTGAGAGATGAATGAATAAACAAATGTGGTATATACATACTATGGGATATTTAGCCTTAAAAAGGAAGGAAATTCTGACATGTGCTGCCACATAGATGAACCCTGAAGAGATCATGCTAAGAGAAATAAGCCAGACACAAAAGAACAAATATTGAATGATTCCACTTTGAATTTTCTCTTCCAGTTATGTGTTTTTTATTATAGAGTTTGTTTTTGTGTATTGACCATGTAACCTGCAACTTTGCTAAATGACTTTTTGGTTCTAGTTGATGTTGGAAATTTTGTAGGACTTTGTGAGTACACAGAATTGTACATTTTACATTCTCTAGTAAGCATTTTACTTCTTTTATAATGTTTGGCTCTTAATATATTTTCTTGCCTTATTGCAGTGGCTAGGATATATAGTACAAGGTTGAATTGGAGTATTGAGAGTGGATATCCTTGCCTTGTTCACATCTTGGCAGGGAAAGCATTCATTCACTCTTTCACCATTAAATATGACGTTTATCATTGGTGTTTTGTATATGTCTTTTATCAGATTAAGAAAGTTTTTTTCTATTCCTGGGTTGCTGAAAGTTTTTATAAGGCATGGATGTTGAATTTTCTCTTTAAAATTTTATTGCATCCATTGGTAGGATCATAGGATTTTCCTCCTATATGCTGTTGATATGGTGAATTATAATGATTGGGTTTTGGTTGTGGACCCAAACTCACATTCCTAGGGTAAAACCCACTTGGTCATGGTATAGGACCCTTTTTATATATTGCTGGATTTGATTCACTAAATTTGCTGAGGATTTTTGTGCATGCGGGTAGGATATTGGTCTTTAGTTTTATTTTTTATAATGTCTGGTTTTGATATCAGGGTAATGCTAGCCTTATAAAATGAGTTGCGAAGTATTGGTATTACTTCTTCCTTAAATTTTTGATAAACTTTACCAGTGAAGCCTTTTGGACCTTGCATCTTATTTCTGGAAAGGGTTTAACTTACACATTTAATTCTTTTTTAATTTTTTAATTTTTAAAAAATTTATTTATTTTAGAGAGCCAGGGAAAGAGGAGTGGGGGGTGGGGCAAAAGGAGAAGGAGAGAGAGAGTCCTAAGCAGGCTCCAGACTGTGTGTGGCATCTGATGCAGGGCTGGATCTCATGACCCTGAGGTCATGACCTGAGCTGAAATCAACAGTCGGACACAACTGACTGAGCCACCCAGGCGCCCCTACACATTTAATTCTTAAAATAAATATAGGACCCTTCAGATTTTCGCTTGCTTCTTCAATTGGTAATTAGTATTTTTCAAGAAATTTGCCCATTTCATTCAAGTTCTTGAATTTATTGGGATACTGTTCAAAATATTCTCTTTAAAAGATGTTTGCGGTATCTGTAGTGATATGCCTCTTCCTTTCTGATATTCATAATTTGTGTTTCTCTTTTATGATTAACATTGTACATTTCCCTCTAAGCATCACACAGATTTTGATGTTAGGTTACTTTTTTTTCTAATTTTCCTGTGATTTCTTCTCTGACCCAAGATTTACGTACAAGTCTAAATAAACATACGAAGTAGGTGTTTTTTCCCACAGATATTTTTCTCTTATTGATTTCTAATTTAATTTTGTGGCGTTAGAGAACATATTCTATATGATTGAAGTTCTTTTAGATTTAGTGATTTGTTGGTAAATGGTCTGAGTTCTTGTGAGAATATGTGTTCATTTATAGACTACTGCTCACTTATTCAGTGAAGTCGTCTATAAATGCCAGGTCATTTTGGCTGATTATATTGTTTATGTCTTCTGTATTACTGATTTTTGGGGTCTGTTTATAAATTAGAGAAGAGTGCTGAAGGCCTTATTATTGTGGATTTGCTGCTGCTTTCAATTCTATCAATTTTTACGTCTTAGATTTTAAGGTTTGTTATTAGTGGTATATACATTAAGATTATGTCTTCCAGATGAGTTAACCACTCTGCCATTGGGAAAGTCTGTTCTGAAATCTACTTTGTTTAATATTAATATAGCCACTCTAGCTTTTTATGCTTAGTGTTTGCATAGTATTTTTTCATCCTTCTACTTTAATCTTTGTCTTTACATTTAATGGATTTCTTATACATAGTTGAATCTTCCTTTTTTTTTTTTTTCCAATTTGACAACCTCTGCCTTTTAATTGGGACGTTTACACGATTTACATTTAATGTAATTATTAGTATGGTTGCTGTATGTTTTCCATTTGCCCCATCTGTTTTTTATTCTCCTTTTCTTTCTTTTCTGCTTTCTTTTTGATTAATTGAACATGTTTTAGGATTCCATCTTTTCTCTACCATTGCTTTCTTAACTATATCTGTTTTGGGGTTACTCTCAGGTTTATAATTTACATCTTAAATTTATCAATGTACTTTAAAATTTTTACTTCACATATAATGTATAAGAACCTTCTACCACTATACTTTCATTTCCACTCTCATCTTCTGTGCAACTTTTGTTATATATTTTACTTGAACCACACATTATTTTATTACTTTTTTCAAATCATCAGTTGTATTTTTAAAATATTTATTAATTTTAGAGAGTGAGAGGGAGCACAAGCAGGAGGGGCAGAGGGAGAGAGAGAGAATCTCAAGCAGACTCCATGCTGAGCACAGAACCTGATGTGGGGCTCAATCTCACAACTCTGAGATCACAACCTGAGCTGAAACCAGGAAATGGATGTTTAACCGACTGTGCCACCCAGGCACCCCCAGTTACATTTTTTAAATGAGATTTTATTTTTGTAGGGCAGTTTAAGCATCACAGCAAAATTGAAGAGAAAGTACAGAGATTTCCCATATATGCCCTGCCCCTACCAACATGCATAGCCACCCCATTATCAACATCCTCCACCAGAATCATACATTTATTACAATTAATGAAACTACATCAGCACATCCTAATCCCCCAAAGTCCATAGTTTATATTACAGTTCACTCTTGGTGTTATATAATCAATGAGTTTGGACAAATGTATAACATGTATCCATCATTACGAGGTCATGTGAGTATTTTTACTACCTTAACAATCTTTTGTGCTCCACCTATTCATGACTTCCTATCTCCCCTGAAAACTCCTGGCAACCCCTGATCTTTTTCTTGTCTCCCTTATTTTACCTTTCCCAGAATGTTTTGTTTTGTTTTTTGTTTTTTGTGTTTTTTTAAAAGATTTTATTTATTTATTTGACAGAGAGACAGCCAGCACTCCCACAAGCAGGGGGAGTGGGAGAGGAAGAAGCAGGTTCCCAGCGGATCAGGGAGCCCAATGTGGGACTCGATCCCAGGACTCTGGGATTACGCCCTGAGCTGAAGGCAGACGTTTAATGACTGAGCCACCCAGGCGCCCCTACCTTTCCCAGAATGTTATATATAGTTGGAATCATTTAGGATGTAGCCTTTGGTTTGGCTTCTTCTTAGTTATATGCTTTAAAGTTTCCTCTGTTTTTTCGTGGCTTGATAGCTGATTTCTTTTCAGAGCTGAATAATATTCCATTGTCTGGATCTACCACAGTTTGCTTATTCATTCACCTGCTGAAGGATATCATGGTTGCTTCCAAGTTTTGTATGAATAAGGTGGCTATAAACATCTTTGTGCAGGTTTTTGTGTGGACATGTTTTCAGCTCCTTCAGGTAAATACCAGGGAGTATGAGGCTAGATCTTATGGTAAGAGTATGTTTAGTTTTGTAAGGAGTTGCCAAATTGTCTTCTATCGTGGCTATACCATTTTGTATTTCACCAGCAATAAATGAGAGTACCTGTTGTGCCACATTCTTGACAGCATTTGGTGTTGTCAATGTTCTGGATTTGGCCATTCTAATTATGAGTGTGGTGGTATTTCATTTTAATTTGCATTTCCCTGATATATGATCTCAGGCATCTCTTCATATGCTTATTTTCCATCTGTATATTTTCTTTGGTGAAGTGTCTAATGAGGTCTAAAGGGCTAGGGGCACCTGGGTCACTAAGTCAGTTAAGCATCTGCCTTCTGTCTTAGGTTATGATATCAGGGTCCTGGGATTTAGCCCCTCATCAGGCTCCCTGCTCAATGGGGAGTCTGCTTCTCTCTCTCCCACTGCCCCTTCCCCCTGCTTATGCTCTCTCTCTCTCTCTTTCTCTCTCAAGTAAATAAAATCTTTAAAATAAACAAAAGGTTAAAAAAAACCTCATTTTTAATTGAGTTGTTTGCTTTTTTCTTCTTAAGTTTTTAGAGTTCTTTGTATATTTTGGATAATAGTTGTTTATCAGATATATCTTTTGCAAATATTTCTCCTAGTCAGCTTATCAGTTATTTCTTTCATGGATTGTGCTGTTGGTGTTGTATCTAAAGCCATATCCAAGAGATCGACAGAGGGGATCATAAAACTGTATGTTGTGTACAAGAAGTTCAACTTTAAATATAAAGACACATATAGACTAAAAGTAAATGGATAACCTTACGCCAGTTAGAATGGCAAAAATAGACAAGGCAAGAAACAACAATTGTTGGAGAGGATGTGGAGAAAGGGGATCCCTCCTACATTGTTGGTGGGAATGCAAGTTGGTACAGCCACTCTGGAAAACAGTGTGGAGGTCCCTTAAAAAGTTAAAAATTGAGCTACCCTATGATCCAGCCATTGCACTACTGGGTATTTACCCCAAAGATACAGACGTAGTGAAGAGAAGGGCCATATGCACCCCAATGTTCATAGCAGCAATGTCCACAATAGCTAAATCGTGGAAGGAGCCGAGATGCCCTTCAACAGATGACTGGATTAAGAAGTTGTGGTCCATATATACAATGGAATATTACTCAGCTATCAGAAAGAACGAGTTCTCAACATTTGCTACAACATGGACGGCACTGGAGGAGATAATGCTAAGTGAAATAAGTCAAGCAGAGAAAGACAACTATCATATGATTTCTCTCATCTATGGAACATAAGAACTAGGATGATCAGTAGGGGAAGAAAGGGATAAAGAAAGGGGGGGGTAATCAGAAGGGGGAATGAAACATGAGAGACTATGGACTATGAGAAACAAACTGAGGACTTCAGAGGGGAGGGGGGTGGGGGAATGGGATAGACCGGTGATGGGTAGTAAGGAGGGCACGTATTGCATGGTGCACTGGGTGTTATACACAACTAATGAATCATCGAGCCTTACATCGGAAACCGGGGATGTACTGTATGGTGACTAACATAATATAATAAAAAATCATTAAAAAAAAAAAAAAAACCAAACAAATATCCATTAGTTTAATCCCAGTCCATCCAAGAATGTTTTCTTCCACATACCTGTTTAAGGCATAGATTCAAGAAAATTTAAACAGTTCTGACTCATATTCCATTGATTTCATTGGTGTTGACATTAAATTGCACAGGTTTGAAATTTGTCTTGAAAAAAAAAATAAATAAAAGTAAATGGATAGAGGAAAATATGCCATGTAACAACTAATCAAAAGTAAGCAGGAGTAGCTATATTAATTTCTGACAAAGGAGACTTTAAAGGAAGGAAAGTTATCAGAGACAAAGAAGGGCATTACATAATGATAAAGAGGCCAGTTCTCCAAGAAGAAATAATGTGGTTAGTGTGTTTGTGCCTAACAACAGAGCATCAAACTGTATGAGGCAAAAACTAATAGAATTGCAAGGAGAAATAGTGAATAATAATATAACTGGAGACCATTCTCTTTGGTAGTATCTCTACTCAGTATTTATTTTCTTTTATGTGTATTTTTAAAAAAATTTTTGGAAAAATGATATTTGTTCATTATAAACAATTCAAGAAACACCAGAGAGTATAAAGAAGCAAGGAAAAAAAAAATCAATCAGACTGCCATTATCATAGTCTAGTTGTTAATTAATAGTATTTCTTCTGTTACTGTCTTTTTTTTTTGTAATTTACTAATTTAATATGTTTATGGGGAACATATTAAAATACGTTTTTTCAGCTATGTCAGCTTTTCGTTGATTATGACTTCTGCCACTTAGTTCCTTTTTTTAGGCAATATTAGTATTTAACATATTCAGTATTTCTAGGTGGAGTTTTGCTGATCATAATTTTGTCAAATAATTGGTTCTTTTCTTAAGTTTTAGTCAATAATAAGTTTTATCTTGTGCTGTTTTAGCCAGTGTGAGATTTTTGTTGTTGATTATTTTACTAGTAATGTTCATTAAGTCTTCATTCTCTGTTAAGAATGAAATGGTGATGTCATTATGTCCTACTTCTCTATACATTGTTTCAACATTATAGAGAGGAGGTGTGTCTGTAGTGCCAGAGGAAGACAATTTGGTATTTTGATTTTTTAATTTACATTTGTTTATCCTTGACAAGTATATATGCCTATGGTATAAAATTGAAGAAGAACAAAAGGGTGTATATTAAACCCACACCCAGTTTCTCAGCCATTTTCTTTCCTACCCCAGAGGCAATTGTTACCGTTTATTTATGAATCCTACCAGAATACTAAAAGCCAATATATGTATATAAAATATATGTTTTAGTATTCTAAAAGTATATATATATTTATGTAGTATATATATTATAAAGGTAAATTACACTAATACACATACACACGTATACATGTTATACTCTTGCAGATAAGTTCTGAGTGAGGTTGAGTATCTTTTCAAATATCTGATTACTCCTTTTATCAGTTAGTTTTTTGTCTTTTTCTTACTATTTTACAGGGTTCTTCAATATTAAATTAGACCTTTGTGTTGTGAATTGCAAAAATCTTTTTTTCTTTACTAGTTTGTTATTGGTCTTTTGCCTTTTTTATAATGATTTTTATCATGCAGGAAATTTTTATTTTATGTAGTTGAATTTATCAGTCTTTTATGGTCTCTGGGTTTTGGTCACACTTAGAAGGACCTTTCTCAGTCAGATGATTTAAACATTTTTCAGTTGTTACCATTTAAATCCTAAATTTATTCTGGTGAATAGAATAAGATATGAACTCAACTTTTTTTTCCCCCTTGGATTGCTACCCAGTTATTCCAACATCATTTACTGACAGTTCTTTTCCCTACTAATTTGAGATGCAACTTTTATGACTTTATGATGTTCTAGATTCCTTAATGTATCTGGCTCTACTTCTGGACTTCCTGTTTTCCATCAATGCACACTGTTTTGATTATTGTACTCATTAATATTTTATGTATCTGGTTTCTCCTTATTACCTATTTATTTATTTATCTATTGTTTATTTTTACATATGAATTTTAGAATTAGACTGTCTAGCTAAAAATAAATTCTTGATATATTTTATAGATTATTTGGAAGAGAGTTGAGTTCTTTATGATGTTGTCTTTCTATTTAAGACCATGCTCTCTTTCCATTTGCTTTGTTGGCTTTTTTTTTTTTTAATTTCCTTCAATAGTGTTTAAAGTTTTCTTAACTTTTTTTAGGTTTAACGAGGTATAATTGATAATTAAAATTCTAAGATATTTAAAGTATACATCATAATGATTTGATATACATACAGGTTGTGAAAGGATTTGCCCCATCTAATTAATACATCCTGTTACTACTTCAATATATTTTTATGTTGACTCCTGGGGAATTTATCTCTTATTTCTATATAATTGGGATTTTGTTCTTCAATTACATTTTCTAATTCATTATGGTTTTATATGAAGATTACTAATTTCCCTCTTTTTTTACTGAACTACATTTACTGTGTTTTTTTACCAAGCCACATCAATGAATTCTTTTATTTTAATAATTCCAATAAATTTTCTCAGGTTTTCCAAGTATATAATCATATTTTCTGTAAATAGTGATCATTTTACCTCCGTTGCAATTTTATACAGTATTTCCAGTGTTAAGTGTAATAATAGTAACAGATAGAAGAATCATATTTATTGTCCAGAATAGGACACTTTTGAGAATGAAGGTGGTGGGGGGCATTTATTAATAATTAAGCTGAAACAAAGATATGAACTGATATTGTCCCAGGCATATTGGGAAGTAATGGTCATCACTGTCTTCTTTGAGACATTAATGGGAATGCTTCTAGGGTTTCTTCATTAAGCATGAAAGTGGCTTTTGAAAATTATCTATAAGTCATATCTGCATATATAAATATGTTAAATTATACAGGTTATGTGTTTATATGTAAATTATAGATTTAATCATATTAATTTTACATATATTTTTGTCATAATTGAGTTAAATATTCATTCATTAAGAATGAATATTAAACTATGGATATGAATATGAATTTTCATATTCTATCTTTTAATATGTTAACTACATTAATAGATCCTAACACTGAATTATCCTTTTGTTCTTGGCTTTTTGGATGTGTGTGTGTGTGTGTGTGTGTGTGTGTGTACACGTGCAAGAATCTTATTTCCTATTACATTTAGAATTCATTGGTCTTGATATCTTCGTATTTTTGGTTAGAAAAAGTTTATCCAGATTTGCTTTAGGATCAATGTTGTACTTGTTTTATAAAAAGGAATTTGTAGGGGCACCTGGATGGCTCAGTCAGTGGTGTCTGCCTTCGGCTCAGGTCATGATCCCAGGGTCCTGGGATCAAGCCCCAGGTTGGGCTCCCTGCTCAGCGGGGAGCCTGCTTCTCTCTCTCCGCCCTGCTTGTGCTCTCTGCCGTTCTCTCTCTTTCTCTCTCTCAAATAAATAAATAAATTCTTAAAAAAGGAAAAGGAATTTGTAAATTTTTCCTTACTTCAAAAATATTTAATTAAGGAAATTTCATACAGAAAGCAGAGGACCGTATAATGAACCCCTTTTGCCTATTACTCAGCTTTTATAATTATTATTTTGCCATTTTACCTCCCCTATATGTTTTATTTACCCTTTGCCATTTTCTTTTCTTTTCTTTGAGAAGGATGAGAAGAGGAAAGAGTAAGGAACTTGAACTTTTTTTTTTTTAAAGGTTTTATTTTTAAGTAATCTCTACATCTAATGTGGGGCGTGAACTCACAACCCCAAGATCAGAAGTTGCATTCTCCAACTGAGCCAGCCAGGGGCCCCAAAAGGCCTGCTTTTATTTATTTTTAATTATTTATGTATTTATTATTTTTTTTAAGTAATCTCTACACCCAATTTGGGGCTGAGGGACTGTAACATTTTAAAGCACCTATTAGACTTCATGTATATTTACCCATACATAAGGTAGCGTATATTTCTAACAGCTATTGACTTTTAAAAATATAGCAATGACATTTTAAAGATAATATTACTATGGTTTAGAAAATTAACAGTAATTCTTTGTCTAATGCCCAGTCTGTTTACAATTGTTTTTGATTGTTTAAAAAATGTTGCTTTAGAATTGGCTTTTCAAAAATCAGAACCTAAACAAGGAAGTTGCATGACATTTCTTTTAAGAGAGATGCCATTTATTTGTTCAGAAAACTGCATTATTTGTCTTGCAGGATTTCTTATATTCAGGATTTGTTTGAATTTATCCTCGTGGTGTCATTTAAGATATTGCTTTATCCCAAGATTTCCAGTAATGTTAGTTAGAGGCTGAATTAGATTCAGGTTTGATTTTGCCCTTGTGTTTTGTTTTTCAAGATAATACAAAGTGCTATATGCTTACTGTTGCATCCCTCAGGAGACAACTAATGTCCAATTATTTCTGTCTTTTTAAAAAGATTTATTTATTTAGGGGGAAAGAGAGAGTTTGTGAGTAGGGGGAAGGGTAAAGGAAGAGGGAGAGAAAGAATCCTCAAGCATACTCCCCACTTAGTGCAGAACCTAAAATGGGGCTTGATCCCAGAACCCTGAGATCATGACCTGAGCCAAAACCAAGAGTCAGTCACTTAACCGACTAAGCTACCCTGAGCTACCCTGAGGCATCCCCAATTATCTCTCTTTATAATAATGGATCAGGATCATGTTTTCATGTCACTTAATATTCTTCTGCATCATTTTTAGTGACTACATTGCATTTTATTGAGTGGCTGTTCTATAATTTATGTTTATAGTCTATGGCTGGATATTTAGATGAGAGTCATTGTCTTTCACTATGCTAGTTATTTAGTGGGTTTTATTGTATTGAAGACTCAGAGACTTCTTCAACTTCGGGAAAGTCTCGTGTTATTACTTTGATCGTTTCAACTGTTAATCAGGAATGATTTCTTTTGAAGAAGTAGAAACCCACTCAAAGTAAGGTCAAGCAAGAAATACAATTGCACTTATTGGAACTCAGAAGTTTTTAGGAAACTTTTTCCTTCTCTTTGAGGCCTCAGATTTGTCTTCTCTGCTTCTCTCTGCAGAATCTCTCATTATTTTTTTCTCTGTCATATGACCTTACCACGACATCTCAGAATGGAAGCTTTGAAATCTTACAAAATGTTCTTGTCTATTGCCTATAGTTACTCTAAATGCCCCAAATACAAGTTCCTGGAAAGTGAATGTTACTGGTCTTGCCATGCCTGGGAATATTTTGGACATGGTCATGTGTTATTAGGTCCACCTTTTTAGCAGGGGTTACAGATGATAAACTCTTTAAAGAATATAGGGTTGGGGCACCTGGGTGGCTCAGTTGGCTAAGTGTCTGACTCTTGTTTTCGGCTGGGGTTGTGAGATCGAGCCCCAGTCGACTCCACACTTAGTGCAGTCTGCTTGTCCCTCTCCCTCCCCCTGCTTGCACTCTCTTTCCAATAAATAAATAAAATCTAAAAAAAGAAAAAAATATATAGGGTTGGACACATGTCTAAAGACGTGCCTACCACAACATCTTTATCATGTACACTAAATTCTTACATATATAAAAATACCACTCTTGCCCATCTTCCTTTCCAGATATTTTTTGGTTATTCTTACTAGTTTATTTTCCAGATTAAATTTAGAACCTGTTGTAGTATTTTAAATCTACATTGAGGGGCGCCTGGGTGGCGCAGTCGTTGGGCGGCTGCCTTCGGCTCAGGGCGTGATCCTGGTGTTCTGGGATCCAGTCCCACATCGGGCTCCTCCGCTGGGAGCCTGCTTCTTCCTCTCCCACTCCCCCTGCTTGTGTTCCCTCTCTCGCTGGCTGTCTCTCTCTGTCAAAATAAATAAATAAAATCTTTTAAAAAAATAAATAAATAAAAAATAAATCTACATTGATATGATAGCTGCTAGCCACATGTAACTATTTAAATTAATTAAAATTAAAATGTAGTTCCTTAGTTGCACTAAGCACATTTCAAGTACTCACTAGCCCCATGTAGTAGTGGCAAGTGTATTGAATGGTGCAGATACAGAGCATTCTATTATCGCAGAAAGTTCTGTCGGGTAGTGCTGCTTTAGAGGCTTATATATTGATAACATCCCTTTTTTAGTGCTCATGAAAGAGTTAAAAATCTCTATTTTGTGTAGGTTTTGCTTGTAGCATTTTGGTCAATTATGTAGGGAAGGTGATGTCGCAGGATAGCTTTGTTTTCTCATTTTAAAAAGTTCATTGAAGGAAGTTTGAAAAATAAATAAATACGCAGTTGGATTAAGTTTCACTAACCAAATAATGCGTCTTTTTACCACATTTTCTTTATTCCTGGGTTCTGTTTGATTCATGTCTGATTATTTGGATTTCATAATCATGTAGTTTTGTACAAGAAGAGCACGTATTTTTCTAATAACACATAAAGAGGTACATTGATGCCAGTTTGTCTGACCACTGTATCATTTGACCATTTGGTTAAACTGGTGGATTACCAGGTCTCCATGATAAAGGCACATTTTTCTCTTACAGTTAATAAGTAACCTATGGGGTGATATTTGGAGGCTGTGTGTCTTGTTCCCCAACAACTTTACACTCAATGATTTTAGCATCCATTTAGGTAGCTTTCAGGAATCAGTTATTACATGGGAGTTGCAAAATGGTGATTTTAAAAATTCTTTCTGTTTACATACAATTTTTAACTGATATTCTTTAAGGAAGAGCTTTCCCTTTTCTCCTCATATTCTTTGATTCTTCTTTTTCTTTTCTTTTTTTGTTACAAACACCCCAGGTATGTCTTATAAACTTAACCAGTGTGACTTACTATACTTTGAGACTTGTTGCTGTAGGCACTTCTGTGTAAAGTGCTGTTAAACCAGGAGAATTTTTGCTTTATAGCAGTTTGGTCATTTTTATCATGTGTTTATTCTTAAAATGAGAATTTTTATAGAATATAATTGTTATAAATTGAGGTAAAAAATTATACCACTTTGGATCTTTTTTGATTAATTCTACTGAAATATAAACTTTTCAGAAACTGGGACAACTGTGTTAAGGAATTCCCATTTACACCAGGCAAGAAGTAAACAGTAAGTGGAGAGTAGGGTAACAAACACTTATGGTATCAAAAAACAACCGTGAAAAGGATCTGTCTTAATGTGCTAGCCCATTGCAGTTTAACATATTGCTTACAACCTTCACAATAGAATTTGAGTGACTTCAGTTACACATTCCAGGAGACTGGCAGTCTGTTACAATCAGAGTCTGAACTTTAGAGCAGGCTAATTTACAGCGATGGGATGAAGAAAGTTGTGGATTTGTATTACACACTCTCACCTGACACTGTATCTGATCCCTTACCTACTGATTGACATCTTGAATGAGCTCTTTGAAGCAAGTTCCAGCTTAATTAAAACGTTTGCTTGGTTAGCAGTGATCTGTGAAAGCCTGTGATAAATATTGAATCAGGTTCACCTGCTGGTTGCTGTGAGTGGATAAACAGCTGCTTTGTGCAGTTTAATCATGAAACTGGCAGTAGAGTACTACTGTTTGAATTTTTTAAAAAGAATAGTGGAGAAGGTATAGTTATGTCACTTTTGCTATCTTACTAGAGTGTGTGCTTATGTGAGATTTTGCACAACAGGCATTCAGGACCTGTTTAGATGGCTTGGACAACAGCAGTTGTTTGATAAAGATTAACAATAAGCCCTCTTTTTTTAGGTCTCAAAGATCGTAGTATAATTCTACCTTCATTGGCTTTTTACCACTAGCTTTTTATGTGCTTGGCATTCTGAAATTAAAAAGGGTAATAGTTTGCTTTTTTGCCAAGTTAAATGGTAGATGAAAATGAGCCTGTTAAAGCTTTGTTTTGAGATTTAAGTTTATGAATTCCAACTTTTCTATAAATTTATCGTGTATTTTCTAACAACTTGAGAAACTCTTTTAGATTTTATTTTTTTCATCTGTAAAATGGAGTTAGAAATAAACAGTGGCAATAAACTAGATGTTTTGGAATTATGTTAATATTAGGTAATTAACAAACATAAAAGATAAATGAATTTACAAGCAATGGAGGAACCTTTGTAAAATTGTCTTCTTTGGATTATCAACTTGTTTATTCCTGTACAGATTAAATGTGTCTAGCCAAGTTGGTTGTAAAGAAAATGCTGTTTCCATTTGATTTTCATTATAAAATCAGACATAAATTCTGGAAGAAAGCCCTCACCCAGTAAGTCACAGTCTTCTTGAGCACCTGAGGAAAGTTTGGACTTACTTTATAGAAATGCACACAAAATTGTGTCTTTATTTTCTGCGTGATCTCAAATCTCTCTTCTGTAACAGTTCATAGACCCTAAATTTAGAACTTATTTCCTAGTAAATTCCCAATAAATTGAAACATTTTGGTCAAGAGGTATTAAGATGAAAGCTATTCTGCTTTCATAAGCAGCTGAGGAAGAACCAGAATAGACTGTATTTGCTGTGCTTTCTTTTGAAGTACTTTTTTTTTTTTTTTTAAATTTTTTTATATCTTTTTTAATTTCCCTAACCCTAACCTTTTTGAAGTACTTTTTAACATTTTTCAAGTATATTGTCCACCACAGTCCTTAGCTCCAAAGATTATCTACTACAGTGGTGGTTCCTAATTCTGTACCTAAAGTTTTATAGTTTTATTCCTATCATCAGTTTGTTTGGAATTTTATGGGGAGAATAAAATTTTATTTAAGTTATACTCAGTCTGCTTAACATTGTTTTTTTGATATTCTATATTGATATGTGCAACTCTGGTTTTTATTTTTTTCATTATAGATAGTATTCTGTTGATTGAAAAAAAAACCCCACAGTTTATTTATCCTTTTTTTTAATATATACTTAGCTTGTTTTCCTCACTATTAAAGCGATGCTGCCAATATCCCTATTGTATCTGGCTTAATGTGCAAGATTTTCTCTAGTATGTGTACCTAACAGTGTCATGCTGGGTCAGAGTGTCTATGTATCTTTGATTTACTAGATCACCAGTTTGCTCTACAAAGTGGATGCGCCACTTATACTTGAGTCAGCAATGTATGAGAGTTGCTTTATATTTATCTAACACCCTACCTGATGGATGGGAAATGGAATCGAATTATGATTTTAATTTGCATCTTCCTAATTAGTCATAAATAAGGCTGAGCATTAAATTATATATCTTTTCTGATGTTCATTGGCCTTTCAGCTTTGCTCTTCTGTGATTTTCTCGTTCTTGGCCATCTATTGGATTTGTCTTTTAAAATTGATTGGTTGGAATTCTTCATATGTTACAGATACTGGTCCTTGGTTATATGCAGTGCAAATATCTTCTCTTAGTCTGTGCTGCCTTTTCCTTTTTTTTTTAAATAAAGGGAAGTGCCATTTTAAATAGAAATTTTACGTCTTAATGAGATTGTGTTTTCAGTCATTGTGTTTTTGGTGTATTGTTTAAGAACTCCTTCCCCACATTGGGATCATAAAGATATTTTCCTATACAGGGCTAGAGACCTTATTTACCACAAAACATAAAATATTTACTCTCTAAACCTTTACAGAAGAAGCTTGTTGATGTGTGCTTTAACGAGTCTCTTAATTGAGAGTTTTTTTTTTTCCTTGAGGAACATAATGTGTAAATCCTTGTTAGAAAATATTTTATTTAAATGTGAACTAATAATAAGTTAAAATAGGTTTTTTGAACTGAATTTTATACCTTACCCTTAGGAATATTTTGTAATTGCGTTCAGTAAATAATATACTTTGAGTACTAACTTTAAACGATTCTGTGATTCATGAGTGAAACTGGTATTAGTAAGCTCCAAAAACTGTGCTTTGTAGAACAATTAAAGAGTGAAGCATTGTCAGTGAGATGAGGTGACCCTTGTCATTATTTTCTCCTTGACTTGATATATCAGGAATTCTAATATTTCTTGAATGAATGAATGAGATAGAACATATTAAGTTGTTTAGCACAGGGACAGTCTTAATAAATGATCATTATTATAAATAATGAATATATCAGGATATGCGTTTGTTGCTCACAACTATAAAGTGACCCAAATATTAGCATAACAAGATTATTTTTCTTTTTGGCCTTGAAAATAACAGATTGCTCTGTACTTTTTCTTTTAAAAGCTAACCTTTTTATTTTGAAGTAACTTTTTGATATATGAAGAACTTCAAATTAGGACATCAATTATGCATCTATTGAATAAATATAATGTTGCAGATGTACGGTACTTGACTTGGGGACATAAGTCACAGTCCATCGATTAAAAAATATTTGAAGTTATAGTCATGTGCAAAACACCGTGTTTAATGAATGAGTTATATAAGGAAATGTAAGACATAGTTTCTGTCCTCAAGGAGTTTGCAGTGTGGTTGAAAGACAATACATGCACAGGTGGAAAGTTTCAGAAAAGTATGTAATTATTTCATGGACCTAGTTTTCCCTTTATTTCCTACAAATAAACTTCTTTTTGGTCTTTTTTCCTCTTTACTTTTTTATATACTTATTTTTTCACATAAATATACCCTTTTAAATCTGTGTTTAGAATTCAGTTCATAGCCTCCTTTTAGAAGGTCACCTGATTTTTGAATTAGCAAAATAATAATAAGTTATTATTATAAATTATAAGCTTATAATAATAACTGGCAATACAATAGTTTCTCACTATTCCTTTATTATTTTCCGTTTTTAAAATGTATTTGGTCACCATGTTCATTTTTATTTTTCAACTATTTAGGCATAGTAATTTTTTAAATGTATTTTTTAAAGATTTTATGTATATATTTGAGAGAGAACGTATGAGCAGGGTAAGGGGCAGAGGGAGAATCAGACTCCCCGCTGAGCAAGGAGCCCAAAGCGGGGCTCCATACAGGGCTCACTCCCCGGACTCCAGGATCATGACCTGAGCCAAAGGCAGACACTTAACTGACTGAGCCATCCAGGTGCCTTTAGGCATAGAAATTTTTATGTTGTTTTTGTGGAGAAAGGTTGGAAAAAATTATGAAACTTTATACCTTGACATTGTATCTTATTCTACTTGAACTTAAACTTTGTGAAAGGAATAGTGTCAAGGAATCAGAATTTTGTCTTTCTTTCAAGATCAGATCTTATAATCTTCATTCTTTCAAAAAATTTATATATATATTTCTATATCATAGGACAAGAGAGAGAATAGATAGAAATTGTTAGACATGAAGAGAATTTTCTAAAATCCTTAGTTGCTGATCTTCTAAGAACAGTTTCGACCATTGTAGATTTGAAATGTATTTTTAAACAATTGACTCCTACATATGGAAAGAATATAGCTGTTATACCCACATGCATCTCTTGTGTTTCTCCTTATGTATGTAGGCTCCATGCCGAATGTGGGGCTTGAACTCATGACCCTGAGATCAAGAGTCATATGCTCCATTGATTGAGCCAGCCAGGTGCCCCTATAGTTTTTTTTTGTTGTTGTTGTTGGTTTGTTTTTTCTCTTTAAATGGTAATAGAATTTTAGTGTTATTTGGGTTGGGTTTTCTTGTCTTTTGTTGAAGTAAAAGGACTCTAGATGGTTTCTAGCTAGAGGAGAAGCACCTTTTCTAAAGGGCTTGGCTCTGCCACTCAGTGTAGCCACTTTCAGGTCTTAGAGATTACAGGTTTTGGGGAGCCTATATGTTTTATCTTTCTTGACATTGAGATATGTTGGATGAAAGTGAATACTTATTAATTATTCTCCATTTCCTAATGCAATCTCTGTAAATTCAGAGGTCAAAAGCAAAAGGAAAATATCCCTTTGAAAGGCAAACCTGATAGCTCCTTAGCAGGAGAAATACTTAATGAAAGGCACAAAATTATTTAATTTTGTTCAATTATTGTGTCAAGACGGCTAGGTCAAAGTGTTTCAGAGAGAGGCCATAAAGTGTTAGCCTATTAATTGAATTGGAGGATATTATGACTTCCTGCCATGGCTGTTTTCAGTATTCTTTCTCTAGTTTTCTTATAGAATTAAAAGTAGGTGATTTTGGTACAAATAATTCTCTTTTGTTGCTAAATAAATGTCTTTTTGAAGCCTCTGTTCTCTTGCCACATTCAGTTTTTTTCTATATTAAATTTGATTGTACTAAATCCTTTAAATGGAAACTTCAGTAGAAGATCACTTCTGAAGAAATAATTCTTCTTTAATATTGCAAAGGAAAAAGAATCAAGTTTCTTTCTTAATTTCCATCTTCTACAATACTTGCCCAACCACCCACTGAAAAACCATATTCTTGAGAGTCAGTCTCACATTCATAGATGATATAATTACTTCAGACCACTGTAAAACATAATGAACAAAAACATGTTTAATATAAAGTTAGCCATAGTTTATAATTTTATCAGTTATTGAATGAAAATCAGATTTAAGGTACCTAAATAAAGGTGCTCTAATGGGACAAGTTTTCTGAAACTAGTTCTTGATCTTTTATTTTTGTTAGTTACAGCTACTATTGCGACATTTTAAGGTAGGGAGATCTGTTTTTAAAATTATTAATGCCAAGTTCATCCCTTTTAAATAGTAAAACGTTTTAATACGAAACAGCAAGTTATAAAACTGTATAATATCATCCCTTTTTATTTGAAAAAATTATATGGGAGATATAGATGTATGAAGGTCTTTAAGTAATATATTAAATTATTTGTTGTAGGTGGTTGACTTGTTTAGTTCAATATTGTTTGGACTTTTGGTTAGAAAAAAATGGAATTAAAATAAAAGGTGTAGGTGATAAAGCTTTAAGTGGAATTGATGTTGAAAGTGTTTCATCAAAAAGGAGGTTATCCAGGACTTGAGAGAAGACCACTTTATTGGATTACTTTTATGCTTGGATATAATATATCCATATAGTATATAGCATTCCAGTATTCAATTTAATATTCAGTATTTAATTTATCATATCATAGGGAAGAGAAATAGTATAATTGAGTGAAAAGATTAAAGATATAGAAAAGTAAACTAATTCTGCTACCTAGAGTTATCTTAATTCATTTACTAGGTTAATTAATTAATGTGATCATTGCAAAGGCCAAAAAAGAATTCAGTCAGAAATACCATGATAGAATTTGCATTCCATTTTCTGTGTGACCATAAATTGTTAGATATTGCAACATATGTAACATAAACCACATGTCAGCTGTTTCCTGCCTCACTGTTGACAAGAGCCCCATTCATAACTCTTCTTTTTATCCTTTCAGTGAATAAGTAATTATTCAATATAGAAGGCAGGATATTTGGAACTGGCTATTTAATGTGGCAGCACTCTGTAATGAAATCTGCTGCTACTGGCAACCTGAGAGGGGAATGTAACAATTCCAGCATGGCTGTAACTTTATCTGCTTTGCCTGACTGTTTATTTGGCACATCAGTGAACCTTTTATCCCAGTGAGTGACAGCTCCAGAAGGGTCACATTTACATCCATTCTATCATGTATTGTAATATTTAATGGCGGACAAGGTTGAGTGAGACTGGGAGTAATTTGAACTTGCTTTTCCACTGAGTTGAGGCTAAAAGACAGCTTGATCCCCAGTATTGTGGTGTAACATGCTATGACTTAGCATTTGTTTATGAAGGCTACTCTTACTGATTATAATTTTTAAAAAAACTTCAGTTAAATGGTGTATTTGTTCTTTTGAACAAATTCTCTTAAGCTACTGTGCTATTTAGCTTTTTTTCCCCATCACTTCTATAAACTAACCATTTCACAGTATTTTTCTTAAATGAGGCTGCATTTTGTCTCATTTGTATAGTAATTGAAGTTGAGGAGGGAATAGTTATTAAGAACTCATGGTTCTAATATATAGCACTAAACTTTTTATTTTATTTTTGAGTTTGGGAACAGAAGAGAAAAATCAGGTAAATAACAGACTATATTCTTGCTGTTCCATATGTTGTGTTTAAGGAGACATTTATCTAATTTTAATTATGGAACTGAATTATGAGTAAAATTGTCCTTTAGAAAAAGCTATCCTGAAAAATTTTACTGATGGATTTGAATTCCATGACAGGTAATCGAATTTCAGTTGTACTTGTTGCACACAAACGACTTGCCTTCATTAGTAAATATTAATAATTTGCATTCATTTGCATCCCTTTGCTAGAGAAGTTTTCTTGTTTTTAATGATATTTTAGATTCAACTTGATATTTCTTTTTTTTGTAAGCTATATTTAAAATGCTCTTTAAAATATTGGTGTAGAATATTTGAATGGGCTACAGTGTGAACAAAAATAGCATTATTAATGTTAAACTGTAGTATTACAAGTTCACTTGAAGCCTAAGCAAAAATGAAAATTGTCCTCCATTTTGTTTTATTTTTATAATTAGAATTAAAGCCTCTTAAAACATTTGGAATTCAAGAGTATGAATGTAATGATAGAAAGCCATGCAAATATGGAAACATTGTTTATCACTTTTAAGAGTGCAAGAAAGCCAATTTAAATTGAATTTGTAGTTTTTTCTTTAATGGCAAGTTTTAGATGATATAATTTCTTGACATTTCTCTTTACTTGACAGTCGTGATTTATTACTTATAGGTTCTGATTCTGTGAGAGGTTTAATAACATTTTTTGTGGTATACCAGACATAAGTTGTCTTTTCTTTCCTTTGTTACAGCCTCCTGGTCCCTGTTCCAGGTGTTGTTGTTCTACTAAACAAGGAAGCAGTCAAGATTCCTCAAATACCACTAAGAAGGATCATGGGGGGAAATCCAAGATACCCAAAATATATTTTGGGACACGCACACACAAACAGATAGCTCAGATTACTAGAGAGCTCCGGAGGACAGCGTACTCAGGGGTCCCAATGACTATTCTTTCCAGCAGGGATCATACTTGTGTCCATCCTGAAGTAGTAGGTAACTTCAACAGAAATGAAAAGTGCATGGAATTGCTGGATGGAAAAAACGTGAGTAAAGTTACTTTGTTTTAGAGAAAAAAATAAGGCTGAAAAGATTCAATTTACTCAATTTTTTACATGTTCATTTTCTGTTTTATATGTGTATTTCCAGTGATAATCAAATAACTTACAAAAATCAAATTAATTGCTAGTATTGCTATTTTTTGAAAAATAATTTTACCATAAGAAAATCTTTCTCCAAATTTAAAATGATAGGTTTGTTTCTAAAGCTTGGAGATATTTAATTCCTTGAAATTAATTCCCATTTTAGTTAGATGTCTTCTTAGCTCTTTGAAATCCCACTACCAAAAAGAGTGAAATATGGATGATGTCATAGGAGGAGATAAAAGTATTTAAGTAATTTAGTCTAATTCGATCTCATTAATATATTTTATATATTTTAAAACTTCATGAGAAGATAGTTTATTTAGGTTCTCTGAGTAAATTTTTAAATGTTTTTTAATTGAATGAGAAATATAATGATTATCTTATCTTATAATTCTGATTAGTACAAACTTCTCTTTCAAAAAAAGTTATATTATTAACTTTAAAGATATGTCATTGGTGCTTTTGAAATTTTCCAGGGAAATCTTGAATAATATGAATTTGTTCAAGGTGGAAGCTGAGAAGTCTTTCTTAGTAAAAACAAAATAATTTTTTTGGTGGTATTAGTTTGGTAGTCTGTACAGTTTAATAACTCATGTAGTCTGAAACTGAAGTTACAAGTCTGGAATATACTCAGAAATTATTCGTGAGCCATAAATTGACAAGTCTATGAAATGACCAATGAATTTATTTTGAAAGTTGGTCTTTCACTAGTATTTTGTCAAACAGATTTGGTTCTACACAAAAGGCTATGAGCCATAGCCCCTAGAATTTCATTTAATTGATATATCACCTTCTAGCATGTAATGTGAATAAATTATTTTGTATTATGTATTTCTTTCTCAGTGGTTATAAATAATTGAAGATACCTGGTTTTGGTTATTTGTCTGCACCTAATTCTGCCTCAGAACGCTTAGCTCATAGCCATACATGGTCATTCTTTTTCTTGGTCTCAAGTCCTTAGGGTAATTTGGTATTGTAATGATGGCCAATTACAAAGTCACTGTAGGTGTCTGTGTTTACTATGGCTGAATTACCAAAGCGAAATGATAAATAGATAACTGACAGTTTGAGTGAAAAAGAGTTTAAAGTGTGATAACACTTCAATTGACAGACTCCCCTCAGGGTTGTGTTACACTGCTAAAATGGATGAGCCATTCTGGTTTTGCTATCAGCCTGCACAGGAGTGTCATTCTAAGTGCCCTTAAAGTGTAAACTTGCCGATTTTTTGGCTTGATCCAAAGGCACATGTGTTTTTGTTCAATGTTTCTTTTAGGGAAGTGCTCCTATACTGGAAAAACAATGCACTTATCTGCTAAAAGTTAATTTTTGTTTCAATTAAGAAAAAATAATCTTAACTTGCCCCAGAAATAACTCTTAAAAAATTATTTTAGGTATGGAAGAATATGTTTTTTGTGAAGATGAAATTTAACAGTTAATGATCACGTTCTTATTATTTTAATGTTGGGTCACATTTTAGAGAAGTATCCATATATACATATGTATAGAAGAAGTATAAATGAAATACATCAAAATGTTATTAGTACATTCTTTCTGTGATGGAATTATAGATAATTTAGTGGAATTTTTGGTACTCCTTTGTATCTTCCAGATACTTCATAGTGAACATGCTTAATTTTTTCCTCTAAGACATCCCTCTCTCTCTTTCTCCTTTCTTCCTTTCTTTTTATTTATTTATATGTGATTAAGTAATACTGTCTCATTGGCTCAAACTGAAAATGTACAAAAGTGTCTATAGAGAAAACTCTCTCTCACTCCCATTCCCGAGTCACTTAGCCGTCATCTTTGTAAGCAACCAGTGATACTATTGTTCTTGTGTAGCCTTCAAGAAATATTTTTGCCTCGTATCACTTTAATCAGAACAATGGCACAGCAAACATAATGAAAAACATTTTTTTCAGGCTAATTTGGAGTATCTAGAGCTGTACTGATCTGGAGCTCTATCTCAGTCAACTAATGGAGTTTCTTTAAAATGGTTGTGATTATGGATATGGTATAATTTCTCTCCTGTAAAATCTTTGCCTTGTGGTTTTAATGATGGTCTGAAAATTCTGAGATAAACTTGTTTTATTCCTTTGTTCCAGCTTTGATTCACATTTCAGTAATGCATGTTTGTTCTTAGGGCAAATCCTGCTATTTTTATCATGGTGTACATAAAATTAGCGATCAACACACATTACAGACTCTTCAAGGGATGTGCAAAGCCTGGGATATAGAAGAACTTGTCAGCTTGGGAAAAAAACTAAAGGCATGTCCGTATTACACAGCACGAGAACTAACAGAAGATGCTCACATAATATTTTGTCCTTACAACTATCTTCTAGATGCACAGATAAGGGAAAGTGTGAGTAACTAAGTGAAAACCAGAACTTTTCTCCTGCTCGTTGGAATATAAATGATCATTGTGAAAGCTTTTAGACGATTTGCTTTTTACTTTATTTTTTGTTTTATATTTACTTTATGTTAATGTATAAGCAGATTTGAGTACTGAAAACATACACTGAGGTGTATTAAAAACTGAATTTTAGATCTTGTCATCTTAATGTCCAAAGTAATTAATACTTTTAAGGACTTGGTACTGAGTTGGATTTTGATGGAGTTTTTAAGCCTAATTTAATAATGACATTTTGGGCTTGACAATTCTTTGTTGTGGTGGTTTATCTTGTGCACCGTAGGTTGCTGAGCAGCGTCTGGTTTTATCCACTAGACACTGGTAGCACCCTTACAGCTGTCACAATCAGAAGTGTCTCCAGACGTTGCCAAATATAACCTGGGGAGCAAAAAGACCCCCAGTTGAGACCCAGTAATGAGTATCACTCCTTCTATTTATGAATGGTCAGAATTATTTTTAAACATTCATCTGAAGAATCTATAGTTTGAAGAACTTTGTGAGGAGAATATGTATACTGTGCAAATTATGCTTTGTGAGCTTTTGAGAAATGAAGTTTGGATATAGCATTTGTGTTTATTTGCATCTTCTTAGAAACATCCAGTTGTTACAGCATAAGAGAAAAAGTGAATAACTTGGGGGAGCCTGGGTGGCTCATTTGGTTAGGCATCTAACTCTTGATCTCAGCTCAGGTCTTGATCTCAGGGTTGTGAGTTTGGTTTCCCCACTGGGCATGGCACTTACTTAAAAAAAAAAAAAAAAAAAAGGTAGGGGCGCCTGAGTAGCGCAGTCGTTAAGCGTCTGCCTTCGGCTCTGGGTGTGATCCCGGTGTTCCAGGATCGAGTCCCACATCGGGCTTCTCCACTGGGAGCCTGCTTCTTCCTCTCCCACTCCCCTGCTGTGTTCCCTCTCTCGCTGGCTGTCTGTCACATAAATTAAAAAAATCTTAAAAAAAAAAAAAGTAAATAACTTGGTATATTCACCTCTTATTCCCTCTTTAGATCTGACTGCACAACTCTCATTAGCTTGCTTTTTAAACTTAATAGGCATTATTATATTTACTGTTCCTACTGTCCTACCTCTTATTTGGTTGCCTCTTAGCTAGGCCCCTTTCATTTGAGCCACTGTACATATCAATGCCAGGTCAGTCTTCCTAATATTACTTACATTACATCTTTCTTCTGCTTGAAAATCTATTGCACTCTTGGCTCATGGGATGAAGTCCATATCTCCTTTTTATTTTATTTAATTTTTTAAATTTTTAAACATTTAAATTCAATTAATTAACATAGTTTCAGAGGTGAGTTCAGCGATTCATCAGTCTTATATAATACCCAGTGCTCATTACATCACCCCATCCCCTCGACTCCCCTGCCCTCCAGCAGCTCTCCGTTTGTTTCCTATGACTAAGAGTCTCTTATGGTTTGTCTCCCTCTCTGTTTTGGCCTTGTTTTATTCTTCCCTCCCTTCCCACACAATCCTCTGTTTGGTCTCTTAAATTCCACATGTGAGTGAGATCATACGATAATTGTCTTTCTCTGATTGACTTATTTTGCTTAGTATAACATCTTCTAGTTCCATCCATGTCATTGCAGATGGCAAGATTTCATTTTTTTGATGGCTGAGTAGTAGTCCATTGTATATATATACCACATCTTTATCCATTCATCTGTTGATTAAAGTCCATGTCTCTTAAGCTTATTCTCAAGATGCTCAGTAGTCTGGCTTGAATCTGCCTTTTCGTACATCTCTGCTACAAACTCCCAACTTGGACCCTTCAAAAATTACCTCCTCCCTGAGGAACCTTGTTCTTAATTATATCTCAGCTTTTGATGATGCCTATATTGATATGCCCGATTCCCTTTGCTATCCAAATCCAAATTCTCACCATTTATTTATTTATTTGGGGGGGGGGGGACAGAAGGAGAGAGAGAGAGAATCTTAAGCAGACTCCATGCCCAGTGGCGAGCCTGACATGGGGCTTGACCTCAGAACCCTGATATCATGACGTGAGCATAAATGAAGAGTTGGACGCTTAACCAGCTAAGCCACCCAGGTACCCCTCTACTCATCTTTTAAGCCCCGATATATTTCCTATACTTCCATGGTTCTTTTCAGTCATTGTCAACTCTCTGTATATTTTTCCCTCAGGATAACTCACTGGCAATTTCTTTGTAACATTTCTTTGTATAAGACAGCACTCTTTCAATTACAAGTGACAGAAAGCCACTTCAGTAGAACTTAAGAAAAAATCCTTGGCTGACTTCTTTGAGATGGCTTTATTCTCAGGCAGTTTCTTTCCAGTGGGAACAAAGATAACCACAAGCAGCCACCTAACCTGGAAAAAAAGAACACCATCTTGTATTCACCACCCGGATTTCTCTGATGGGCCTACCTTGAATCTTGTCTCCATTCTTGAACCTGTGACCACAGAGGGATGGAATACTTTATTTAATTGACAAGCCTGGGCTCTGAGTCTGTGTTGTGAAAGTGGTGATGTCCCTTAATTAACAGATGGAGTGTTCTATCAACATCACATGGCAGCTGGGGAAGAACAATTCTCACAATGAAGAGTTGTAGGAACAACTAAAATGAAACAGATACATGCTGTATTATATTAGTATTTTGAGAGCTTTTGAATCTTGTATAATTATTTTAGTTTTAAAGTTTTTTTTTTTTTTTACTCCTCTTATAAAATTATGTTGGAGATTGCATAGTGAGATTTTTATACCCTTTTGTGTGGCTAGCTGTACCTTAATCAGACTCACTTAACATGTATTTTGGTTGATAGGTTTGCAAAGTATTTTTTTTTAAAGATTTTATTTATTTATTTGACAGAGAGAGACAGCCAGAGAGAGGGAACACAAGCAGGGGGAGTGGGAGAGGAAGAAGCAGGCTCCCAGCAGAGCAGGGAGCCCAATGTGGGGCTCGATCCCATAACGCCGGGATCACGCCTTGAGCCAAAGTCAGACGCTTAACGACTGCGCCACCCAGGCGCCCCTGCAAAGTATTTTGAGAGTGAAAAATGGGAAACTGTAATGTTGAGCTGGTATTTGTTAGCCTTAGCTATTTAAAAAGTTTTAAGGCATAGAATCAGTTAGTTATATAATTATCCTTGCCATATTGGCCTATAGTGTGAAGTTTTAAATGAAATATTTTGCCTACTGCTGTTAAGTCCATTTTGCTGAATGTTTTACAGGAAAATTCTTTTGTCTTATAGATGGATATCAATCTGAAAGAACAAATTGTGATTTTAGATGAAGCTCATAACATTGAAGACTGTGCTCGGGAATCAGCAAGTTACAGTGTAACAGAAGTTCAGCTTCGGTTTGCTCGAGATGAACTAGATAGTATGGTCAACAATAATATAAGGAAGAAAGACCATGAACCCCTACGAGCTGTGTGCTATAGTCTAATTAAGTAAGAACATTTGTTGAACAGTGTCATTTGTGCTGCCTTTGTATTAAAAGCATGTTTTATTATGCCATAGTATTTTAATTAGTAAACTTTGATCAGGCAACTTAGGAAATGGATTATTCCTTGCCTGTTAAACTTTTAGAAATAGGCCAGTCCAAACTTTTGTCTTTATTCATATAATAAACAATCGATTTTTAAATTGATAATTATGTATCTTATTTCAAATTTAACAGAATAATTTAACAGCCCATATATGATTGTATAGGACATTGGGCTGAACATAAACTGAAGATGATTTTAAGTAATATATTTTAAAATTTTGGATTATGGCTTTAATTTATTGCTTTATCTTCCAGTTTGAGTAGGATTCTGGTTTGATGAGTTTTAATTACCAATATTTCAATACTCTGGTAGATTTAGTAATAGTTTTATTAAAGTTTACATTGAATTCCTTTTTATTGAACATTAGGTTGTTGATCTAGAATCTCTTTATCTTAGATATTGACCCTACATCCTATTCCATTTGCAGCATTTATCTCTTCCCCTCATAGTATACTTAAAAAAATTTTTGAATGTTATGTAGTCATATGTTTGAACATAAAAGGTATACAAATTTTGTTGTAAAAACTCCTTTTCACCCCATTCCTCATCGGCTTAGTTCCTCTCCTGAATAAGTTTATCATTCAGTGCATATTTATGAACAGTTCAGTGCATATGTGAGCCAATATAACTTTCCCCTATTCCTCCTTTTTTACTCAAATGATGGCATACTATACTTTCATTTTTTGTCTTCTCCATTTTTTTTTTAAGATTTATTTTAGAGAGAGTGTGTATGCATGTGAGGGTAAGGGCAGAAGGAGCAGGAGAGAGAGAATCTCTAGCAGACTCCCTGCTGAGCGCGGAACCTGACAATACAAGGCTTGATCTCACAGCCGTGAGATTATGACCTGAGCCAAAATCAAGAGTCAGACGCGTAACTGACTGAGCCACCCAGGCGTCCCATTGTCGTCCCTATTTTTAAGCATAATAATATGTTATTTTTTAAGCCATTTTATTGAGGTATGATTGACATACACAAAGCTGTAAATATTTGATGTATACAACTTTATGAGTTTGCAGATAAGTATACATCCATGAAACTATCTTCACAATCTATGCCATAAACATCACGTCTGAAAGTTTTCATCTGCCCTCTTTATTTTTTTTATAAGAACACTTAATACCCTCTTAGCAAATTTTTAAGTATACTGTACAGTATTGTTATTTATTGGCACTGTACTTTTACCTGTATTTTCCTGTATCTTGCCTTTTTTCATTTAATATATTTTGGAAATGTTTCCGTATCAAGACTTAGAAAGCTTTCTCAGTTTTAAAAAATAGTTGCCTAGAATTCTGGTGCATAGATGTACAATAATTTAGCTAGCTTCTAATTAATAGGTACTGAAGTTCACAATCTTTTGCTGTTATATTGCTGTAATGAATAACTTTGAACATAAATCATTTCATATGTATGTGAGTATATCGGAAAATTCCTTGAAGTGGAATTGTTGGGTCAAAGCATAGATCTACATGTGATTCTGATAGGTATTTCTAAAATTTAGACAGTAAGTGAGCGGGTGGAGGACTAATTTATACTCTTGTCAGCAATGTATGAGAGAAGGAAAGTTTTTTTTTTTAGTCTGATGGGTGAAAAGTGGTATTCCAGTGTAGTTTATACTTACATTTCTCTTACTATGATTGGCATTAAGCATTTTTTTTAAAGATTTATTTATTTTAGAGAGAGAGCACGGGGTGGCGGGAGACAGAAGGAGAGGGAGACAGAGTCCCAAGCAGACTCCGCACTGAGTATGGAGCCCAACGTGGGGCTCGATCTCACAACCTTGAGATCACCACCTGAGCTGAAACCAAGAGTAGGACACTTAACTGACTGGGCCACCCAAGCGCCCCAATATTAAGCATTTTAAAAGGCCATTTTTACTTCCTTTTCTGTCGACTGTCTGTTGACATCTCTGTCCTTTTTTTGGTTTTGTTATGGTTCTTATTGATTTGTAGACACTCTTTGCAGATTAACCCTTTGCCTGTCTGTGATAAAAGTTGCAAATACGTTTTCCCCTATTTTGCCATCTGCCTGTGCCTTTCCTTGTGGTATTTTTGTCATGTAGCAGTTTGCCATTTTTATTTCACAACATAATTTGTTGAAAGAGTTGTCTATAGTTGCTAATTCTATTTTCTCACTTCCTGGTCTCTCCTCACTGATCTCAGTTATGTTGTTGTCTGCAGAATTCTACTAAAACTGTTCTTATCAAGGTCATCAATGATCCATATGTTGCCAAATCCAATGGTTAATTTTCTGTTATCTTACTCAGCATCTCAGTAGTGTTGTTTGGGTATTGTGGACTACCACTTCTAAGAAAAATGTTTTTGGCTTAACTTCTGTGAAATAATGGAAAATATATACACATTGTTCTTTGTCCCCAGTTCCTGGCACAGAGTTCCTAAAACCTTTGTAATTTCCTAAGTGATAAGAGCACTAAGAGCATGTTTGACTCCAGTTCCTGACAGAACTCCTAAATCCTTTGGGATTTCCTGGGTGTTAGGACTGTGTTTTGTTCTAATAAGGTGGTGCTTGGTGGCCTCCTGGATAGGGGTGGTCACTAGAAGGACTAACCATGATTAGAAGCTTAGAACTTTCAGCGCCACCTTCCCTCTGGAAAGGGAAGAGGGAGTGGAGATTGAGTTGATAATATATCATGCCTACATGATGAAGCCAGGATTCAGAGAGCTTCTAGATTTCCAGGGACAGAAGCTCCTGTGCTCAGACCCTTCCAGACCTTTCCCCATTTATGTCTTCATCTGGTTATTAATCTGTATCCTTTATTGTATAATAAACTGGTAAACATAGGTGTTTCCTGGAGTTCTGTGGGTTGTTCTAGTAAAGGATCACACCTGAGGAGGGGTCATAGGAACCTCTGATTTATAATTGCTTGGTCAGAAGCACAGATGACAAGTTGGACTTTAATGCTGGC
Organism: Ursus americanus; assembly: GCF_024610735.1. Classification (NCBI taxonomy): domain Eukaryota; kingdom Metazoa; phylum Chordata; class Mammalia; order Carnivora; family Ursidae; genus Ursus; species Ursus americanus. The sequence goes on from NC_142149.1 coordinate 33,070,353, forward strand.
ATTTGAGGTGAAGAGGTGGGGAGGGCATTTTGGTGATACTGAATGTTTAGCCTGTGGGGTCTATGCTAACTCTAGTTAGTGTCAGAATTGAATTGAATCATAGGACACCCAGCTAGTGTCTTGGAGAATTGCTTAGTGTAAGGAGAAAAGAACCCCACATACATTTAGTGACTAAATGTGTCAGAAGTGAAGTAGTGAAACAAGAGGAGACATACATGAGTACTTTTTCCTAGACAGCCTCTGTGAGACCTTCTGGTTTTCCTCTTCCTCACAGTTTATTCTTTCTCAGTTTCTTTTGATAATTCTTATTCTGTTTGATGTCTAAATGTTGAAGTGCCTCAGAACTTGGTCCTGGGACCTTATTTCTTCTCCATCTCTGTACTTTGCCTAATTACATAACCAAGTACCATAGTAGTACTAGTAAGGCCTGAATCTGTGTGTAGCTCAAGCAATGATAAATCTAGATTCTAGTCTGTCTCTGGAGTGCTATTTTCATATATCCAACTGTACTTTATATGTCTGTTTGGATTTTAATTTCAACTTTACAGAACAAACTCCTTCCCGTCCCCTGCCTGCTCCCCCACAAATGCCCCGTCTTCCTTTTCTAAGCAATCAGTTCAGCCAGTTCCTCAAATCAGAAATCTGTTATCCTTGATCACTGCCTCACCTCATCCAATTCATCTGTAAATTTAATAAATGCCACCTGTACAGTATATACCAAATCTTTCAACCTCACATCTATTATCCCAGAATCATCTCTGAACTAGAATTCTGTAACAGCCTCCAGCAGGTCTCTGCTTTCATTCTTGCCTTTCTCCTGTAATCCATTCTGGCTTCGAAACTGGAATCATCTTTTAACACTTAAAATAGATTTTCTATCTCTCTCTCTCTTTCTAAGATTGTATTTATTTAGAGAGAGAGAGAGTGCACAAGTTGGGGAAGGGATAGAGGGAGAGGAAGAGAAAGAATCTCAAAGAGACTCTGCAAGTGCAGAACCTGACGCAGGGCTCGATCTAATGACCCTGAGATCATGACCTGAGCTGAAATCAAGAGTCTGATGCTCAATGGACTGAGCCACCCAGACGCCCCAGATTTTCTTTCTCTTATTTAAAATACTCTGTTTAAGGGGTGCCTGGGTGGCTCAGTCGGTTAAACATCTGACTCGACTTGGGCTCAGGTCATGATCTCAATGACCCCATGATCAGGGTCATGGGATTGAACTCCACATCAGGCTCTATGCTGGGTGTGGAGCCTGCTCAAGATTCTTTCTTTCCCTCTCCCTATGATCCTCCCCAACCGCCTGCTTACAGGCTCACGTTCTCTCAGTCAGTCAGTCAATCAACTGATCAATCCTCCATTTAAAACCTTCCAGTTGCATTTTGAATAGAATCCAGATTTCTTACCTTGGCTCAACATGATCTGATTCCTGCTTATCACTCTAACATTGTTCTAACATTGTTCATAATGTTATTCTTTTTTGCACATTATGTTGCAACAACAGTGGCTTTCTGTCAGGTCTTTAAATAAGCAAAATTTCTTAACCACTTCAGGATCTTTGCACTAGCTGTTCTTTCTGCTTGGAGTTCTCTCTCTCTCTCTTTTCTTTCCTGATCCTTTCTTGACTGGGTACTTTTTGCATTCAATTGTTAGAATAAATGTCACTTCAGAGAAAATTTCCTTGACATTCAAATTAAAATAGCAAGTAGATTATATTAAGCTAATTTATTTTCACTATATGACTTTCCATTACCTGATATTTTCTTTTTTCAGGTATGTGTTTCTAAGTTTATTTCTCCCTTTAGTAGAATGTAATTTCCATGAGAATAAAGATCTTGCCTATTTTACTTAATACTGTATTTCCAGTACCCAGTACAGTGTCTGGCATAATATAGGCATTCAAGTACTTACTGAATGTAAAAATGTGTGTGTATACATAAAAATGAATATATTTTCTAGTAACTCTTTTTTGTCTTAATATTAACACCTTAATTTCTTTATTAGATTGTTTTATATTTCCTTTATGCACATTTGGGATAAGCTCCTATACCTGGTTCTCAGTTGGAGAGATAAAGTAAAGCAATGTGAATCCAAAAAAAACACAACTGGGAAAATCACATGCATGTTTCTCTTTTCTCCATAAAAGTTTACTTTTTAGCTGTGTAAGTATTTATTATGCAATATGAAACACACATGCATTTTAAAAGATGTCTGAATCCACATCTGTATCCTAAGAGCTTCAAGGAATATGATCAATGTATCACAGTTCTCTTTGTTTTGTTGAAATAGTGCATGTAAAGATGATACTGGTTGATGGAATTGTTTTATTTTAGTTGGTTAGAAGCAAACTCTGAACATCTTGTGGAAAGGGATTATGAATCATCCTGTAAAATATGGAGTGGAAGTGAAATGCTCTTAAATTTACACAAAATGGGCATCACCACTGCTACTTTTCCCATTTTGCAGGTAAGATTTTTTTTTCCACCTGTGACATTTATTTAGTGAATGAGAAATTGTTTAACAGTGAATAAATTAATCCAGACATAAAAAGCTGCAATTTAATTGTTTTAAAATCTTATTTTATTATCTAAGTTTGGTAATCTTTAACTAATGGTGTAAATTATGGATTAAAAAAGTAGCATTATTTAGTTTGAAAGAAATAGGGCTTAAAGGAATGAATTGCTTTGTTCAAATCTAAAAGAAGTCAATATTTTTAGGTTGTAAAATTATTTTGTCAGTTATAAAATTAAAAATTTGGAAGATAAAAAGATAAATTCATTTTTTGTTCTCCTTAACTTAGAGGTTATAAACCTGGGTGAATAGAAATCATGAGTGGGCTGGAGGTTACTGTGAACTTCATGAAATTGTATGTAAAATTTTATGAGTATGTACCTTTGTACCTTTTTCTGGATAGAGGCTTTATGACTTATATTGTGAAAGCTTCTTTTTTTCCTCCAGATGAGAATGTTTTTCTTTTCTTCTTATTTATTTAAATTCAGTTAGCCAACATATAGTTATTATTATTATCATTAATTTCAGATGTAGTGTTCAGTGATTCATCAATTGCATATAACACCCAGTGCTCATTACATCACATGCCCTCCTTAATGCCCATCACCCAGTTTCCCCATCCCCCTACCCACCTCCCCTTTTGCAACCCTCATTTTGTTTCCCGTAGTCAAGAGTCTCTCATGGTTTGTCCCCCTCTCTGATTTCTTCCCATTCAGTTTTCCCTCCCTTCCCCTCTGATCCTCTTTGCTATTTCTTATATTCCACATATGAGTGAAACCATATGATAATTGCCTTTTTCTGATTGACTTATTTCACGTAGCATAATACTCTCCAGTTCCATCCATGTCCATGTAAATGGTAGGTATTCATTCTTTTTGATGGCTGAGTAATATTCCATTGTATATATAAACCACATCTTTTTTATCCATTCATCTTTTGAAGGACATCTTGGCTCTTTCCACAGTTTGGCTGTTGTGGACATTCCTGCTATGAACATTGGGGCAGGTGCCCCTTCGTTTCCCTACATCTGTATCTTTGGGGTAAATACCCAGTAGTGTAATTGTTGGGTTGTAGGGTAGCTCTATATTTAACTTCTTGTGGAACCTCCATACTGTTTTCCATAGTGGCTGTACCAGCTTGCATTCTCACCAACAGTGTAAGAATGGTTCTCCTTTCTCCACATCCTCGCCAACATTTGTTGTTTCTGGTCTTGTTAATTTTAGCCATTCTGACTGGTGTAAGTGGTTTCTCATTGTGGCTTTGATTTGTATTTCCCTGATGACATGATGTGGAGCATTTTTTCATGTGTCTGTTGGCCATTTGTACTTCTTCTTTGAAGAAATGTCTGTTTGTATCTTCTGCCCATTTCTTGACTGGATTATTTGGGTTTTTTGGGTGTTGAGTTTGGTAAGTTCTTTATAGATCTTGGATACCAGCCCTTTCTCTGATATGTCATTTGCAAATATCTTCTCCCATTCTGTAGGTTGCCTTTTAGTTTTGTTGACTGTTTCCCTTGCTGTGCAGAAGCTTTTTATCTTGATGAGATTGCATTAGTTCATTTTTTATTTTGTTTCCCTTACCTTTAGAGATGTGTCTTGCAAGAAGTTGGTGTGGCCGAGGTCAAAGAGGTTGCTGCCTATGTTCTCTTGGATTTAATGGATTCCTGTCTCACAATTAGGTCTTTCATCCATTTTGAGTTTATCTTTGTGTATGGTGTAAGAGAATGGTCCAGTTTCATTCTTCTGCATGTGGCTGTCCAATTTTCCCAGCACCATTTATTGAAGAGACTGTCTTTTTTCCATTGGATATTCTTTCCTGCTTTGTCGAAGATTAGTTGACCATACAGTTGAGGGTCCATTTCTGGGTTCTCTATTCTGTTCCATTGATCCATGTGTCTGTTTTGTGCCAGTACCATGTCTTGATGATCACAACTTTGTAATATAGCTTGAAATCAGGCATTGTGATGCCCCCAGCTTTGGTTTTCTTTTTCAACATTCCCCTGGTTATTTGGGGCCTTTTCTGGTTCCATACAAATTTTAGGATTGTTTGTTCTAGCTCTGTGAAAAATGTCGATGGTATTTTGATAGGGATTGCATTGAATGTGTAGATTGCTCTGTGTAGCATAGACGTTTTAATAATATTTATTCTTCCAGTCCACGAGCATGGAATGTTTTTCCATCTCTTTGTGTCTCACCCAATTTCTTTCATAAGTGTTCTGTAGTTTTTAGAGTACAGATCCTTTACCTCTTTGGTTAGGTTTATTCCTAGGTATCTTATAGTTTTTGGTGCAATTGTAAATGGGATCGATTCCTTAATTTCTCTTTCTTCAGTCACATTGTTAGTGTATATAAAATGCAATTGATTTCTGTGCATTGATTTTGTATCCTGCCACATTGCTGAATTGCTGTATGAGTTCTAGCAATTTTGGGGTGGAATCTTTTGTGTTGTCCACATAAAATATATTATCTGCGAAGAGTGAGAGTTTGACTTCTTTGCCAATTTGAATGCCTTTTATTTCTTTTTGTTGTCTGCTGATGCTAGGACTTCTAGTACTATGAAAATAGTGGCAAGAGTGGGCATCCTTGTCATGTTCCTGATCTTAAGGGAAAATCTTTCAGCATTTCCCCATTGAGAATGATATTCACGTTGATTTGCAAATGTTGAACCACCCTTGCAGCCCAGGAATAAATCCACTTGGTCATCGTGAATAATCCTTTTAATGTACTGTTGGATCCTATTGGCTAGTATCTTGGTGAGTATTTGGCATCCATATTCATCAGGGATATTGGTCTGTAATTCTTTCTGATGGGGTCCTTGTCTGCTCTTGGGATCAAGGTAATGCTAGCCTCATAGAATGAGTTTGGAAGTTTTCCTTCCATTTCTATTTTTTGAAACAGCTTCAGTAGACTAGCTATTATTTCTTTTTTAAATGTTTGGTAGAATTCCCCTGGGGAGCTATCTGGCCCTGGACTCTTGTTTTTTGGGAGGTTTTTGATTACTGCTTCAGTTTGCTTATTGGTTATCGGTCTGTTCAGATTTTCTGTTTCTTCCTGTTTCAGTTTTGGTAGTTTATAAGTTTCCAGGAAAGCATCTATTTTCTTCCAGATTGCCTAATTTGTTGGCATATATTTGCTCATAATATGTTCTTAAAATTTTCTATATTTCCTTGGTGTTGGTCGTGTTCTCTCCCCTTTCATTAATGATTTTATTAATTTGGGTCTTTCTCTTTTCTTTTGAATAAGTCTGACTAGTGGTTTATCGATCTTATTAATTCTTTCAGAGAACCAGCTTCTTGTTTCGTTGATCTGTTCTGTTCTTCTGGTTTTTATTTCCTTGATTTCTGCTCCAATCTTTATTATTTCTCTTCTCCTGCTGAGTTTAGGCTTTTTTTGTTGTTTTTTCTCCATCTCCTTTAGGTGTAAGGTTAGCTTGTGTATTTGAGTTTTTTCTAATTCTTTAAGAGAGGCTTGTATTGCAATGTACTTCCCTCTTAGGATCGCCTTTGCTGTATCCCAAAGGTTTTGAACAGATGTGTTTTCCTTCTCATTAGTTTCCATGAATTTTTAAAATTCTTCTTTAATTTCCTGGTTGACCCGTTCATTCTTTGGTAGGATGCTCTTTAACCTCCAAGTGTTTGAGTTCCTTCCAAATTTCCTCTTATGATTGAGTTCAAGTTTCAAAGCATCGTGGTCTGAAAATATGCAGGGGATAATCCTAATATTTTGATATCAGTTGAGACCTGATTTATGACCCAGTACGTGATCTATTCTGGAGAAAGTGCCATGTGCACTTGAGAAGAATGATAGTCTGTTGTTTTAGGATGGAATGTTCTGTATATATCTATGAAGTCCATCTGGTCCAGTGTGTCATTTAAAGCCCTTGTTTCTTTGTTGATCTTCTGCTTAGATGATCTGTCCATTGCTGTGAGTGGGGTGTTGAAGTCCCTACTATTAATATATTATTACCAGTGTGTTTCTTTACTTTGGTTATTAATTGGTTTATATACTTGGCTGCTCGCATGTTGGGGGCATAAATATTTACAACTGTTAGATCTTCTTGTTGGACACACCCTTTAAGTATGATATAGTGTCCTTCATCTCTTACTACAGTCTTTCATTTAAAATCTAATTTGTCTGATAAGAGGATTGCTACTCCAGCTTTCTTTTGAGGTCCATTAGCATGGTAAATGGTTCTCCACCCCCTCTCTTTGAGTCTAGAGGTGTCTTTAGGTCTAAAATGGATCTCTCGTCGACAGCGTATGGATGGGTCTTGCTTTTTTTTTCAGTCTGATACCCTTTGTCTTTTGATTGGAGTATTTATTCCATATACATTCAGAGTAACTATCGAAAGACATGAATTTAATGCCATTGTATTGTATGTAAAGTCCCTGTTTCTGTAGATTTTTAAAAAAGATTTTATTTATTTATTTGAGAGAGAGCAAGAGTGAGAGAGCACAAGCAGGGGTGGAGCAACAGAGGGAGAGGGAGCCTGACCTGGTGCTCGATCCCAGGACCCTGAGATCATGGCCTGAGCTGACAGATGCTTAATCAACTGAGCCACCCAGGCGCCCCCCTGTTTCTGTAGATTATCTCTGTTTCTTTCTGCTCTATGTTACTCTTGGGCTCTCTCTTCATTTTCAGGATCCCCCTTAACATTTGTTGTAGGGCTGGCTTGGTGGTCACATATTCTTTTGGTTTCTGTCTGTCCTGGAAGCTCTTTATCTCTCTTTCCATTCTGAATGACAGCCTTCCTGGATAAAGTATTCTTGGCTACATGTGCTTCTTATTTGGTACCCCGAATATATCATGCCAACCCTTTCTGGCCTGCTAGGTTTCTGTGGATCAGTCTGATGCTATTAGTCTTGTGTTCCTCCCTCTGTAGGTAAGGAGCCTCTTGTCTTGAACTACTCTCAGGATTCTCTCTTTTTCTCTAAAATTTGCAAGCTTCACTATTATATGTCAGGGTATTGATCTATTTTTATTGATTTTGGGAGGGGTGCTCTCTGCCTCTTGGACATGAATGCTTGTTTCCCCAGATTAGGGAAGTTCTCAGCTATGATTTGCTCAAATATACCTTCTGGCACTCTCTCTCTCTCTCGTCTCCCTCAGGCACCCCAATAATTCTGACATTGGTATGTTTCATGGCATCATTAATTTCTTGAAGCCTTTGTTTATGGACTATTAGTTGTTTTTCTCTTTTTTTCCCAACTTCCTTCCTTTTCATCAGCCTGGCTTCTAGATCACTTACTCTCTCTTCTTCCTCATTCACTGTAGCTGTTAGTGCATCCAATTTAGACTGCATCTCGGTTATAGTATTTTTACATTTGATCTGATTAGATCTCATTTCTGCATTAAGAGATTCTCTACTGTCTTTATGCTTTTTTCAAGCCCAGCTATTAACTTTATAATTGTTATCCTGAATTCCATCTCTGACATCTTACTTATATCCATATGAATTAGATCTGTGGCAGAGAACATTACCTCTGGTTCTTTCTTTTGTTGTGAATTCCTCCTCCTAGTCATTTTGCCTGGAGAAGAATGGGTAAGCAAGTGAGCAGAATCAAAAATACCAACCATGACCCAAGCAAAATACACACCAGACAAATCCGAAGTGATCGGAAACCAAAACAGAAAAGCAAACAAAAGCAAAACAAAACAAAGAAGAAAAAGGAAAAAACGGGAGTGGGGGAAGGGAGACTATATATAATCTCACAGGGTGGACAAAGCAGCGTGATCCACTTGTTCCTGAGTGAATTTTGGTGTGTGTTAGAAGTCACTAAATCCCAAAATGGCAAAGAAAGCAAAACTTATATGTATACAAAATAAAATGGAATAGAGTGAAAAAGGCCAAAAATGAAACATGTATCTATAAAATGTAGATGTAAAAAAAGTTAAAAAGTGACTTAAAAACAAAGAGTCGGTAAAATAAGAAACTAGTTGAAATGGGAAAAAAGAAAAAAAAGAAATGGAAAATTTTAGACTGAAAGATAAACAAATCATGAGAAAAACCCTCAAGTTCTATATATTATTTTCCCCTAGTGCTGGAGTTCTACAGTTTTGTGGGATCCGTAAACTAGTTGTGCACCTGTTCCTGCTGTTATCTTCTGGGGGAGGGATCTGCTGTGCTGCTTCTCAGGTATCTTTGCCTGGGCAGAATTTCACTGCCCCTTGCCAAGGGACTGGGCTTAGTGTAAGCGGGTCCTCTGTGTGGTTTTTGTTCCCTGAGGCTTTCCACGCCTCTTTAGAGAATCAGAATAAAAATGACTGTGCCCTGATCTCCAGCCCGAGAGCCAAAAGATCGTGGTCCCCCCTCTTCAATAAACCCTCTGGGACAAACAGTCTTCACTTTTGTGTGTGCCAAACTCCACAGACTCCTGTGGTGCATGCCCACAGCAATCCTCCCGGGGGTAGTCTGAGGGACCTGCGTTACTGCCCTTTGTGTGCCCTGGGGCTGAGAGCAGTTGTGGGCTGCCCTGAGAGCTGTTGCCCCATCATGGGCACCCGTTTCGCCCCTCCCAGTGGCAGATGGTCCCTGCGTTCCAGTCTTTTCAGGGTGCTCAGGCAGAGAGTGGTCACTCGATCGGCCCGGCTCGCAGTTTTTGGTGACTCAAGCTGAGAGTTCCTTCCTGGGCTTGCTGACTGTAACCAGTTTCCCCGCTCTATTGCTTGGGCACTCTATTGGCTCAGGCTCCCCCACTAGTTCTGTGGCTCCTGGGATCCTGAGACCACACTGACCCACCTGGAATTCTGCCCTTTTCATCCCCTGAGCCCGTTTCAGACAGGGATGTCTCTCACTGGAGCAGATTTCTACGGGTTCCAATTTTGCCCTCTGGGGCTATATTACGTTCCGGTAGCGGGCTTATTGAGGCTCCCTCCCCCCTCTGTTTATCTTCCGATAGCTCCCCTCAGATTCATGTCTCTGCACTTCCTACCTTGCAGAAAGCAGTTGCTTTTCTACTTGTAGGGTTCTAGATATATTTTCTTATATCCCAGGCTGAATTCATGGGTGTTCAGAATGGTTTGATAGTCATCCAGCTAAATTCAAGGGACCAGATGAAATGAGGTCCCCTACTCTTCCACCATCTTGCCTCGTCCGATCCTCTTTTCTTTCTTGTTCTTAATTACTTATTTACATTAATAGACTTTGCTTTTAAGTGTGGTTCTTTTAGGTTTGCAGAAAAATTTGAGCAGAAAGTACAGAATTCTCATATACCTTCAACCCCAGCCACACAGACACACAGACACACAGACACACACTATAGTTTCTCCTATTAATAACATTTTACAATAATGTAGTACATTTGTTGCATTTGATACAATATTGTTACATTATTGTTAACTAAAGTCTGTAGTTCACATTAAGGTTCATTCTCTGTTTTGTACAGTTCTGTGAGTTTTGATAAAAACGAAGTCAGTATCTACCATTACAGTGTCATACCAGTTATTTTCACTGCCTTAAAAATCTTCTGTGCCACACTTACTGACTCATCCCTTCACCATAACTCATTTCCCCTGCTAAACCTCTGGCAACCAGTGATTTTTTTTTTTCTGACTCCATAGTTTTGCCTTTTCCAAAATACCATTTAGTTGGAATCATACTAAAGTTCCCTCATGTCTTTTTATAGCTTGATGGCTCATTTCTTTTTATTGCTAAACAATATTCATTGTATGTATGCACACCATTTTTATCCGTTCACCTACTGTAGAACATACTGGTGGCTTCCAAGTTTGGGCAATTCTGAATAAAGCTGTTATAAACATTTGTGTGCATATTTTTGTGTGGATGTGCTTTCTTCTCATTTGAGTGAATACTTAGTACAATTATTGTATTGTATGGTAAGACTCTTTTTAGCTGTGCAAGAAACTGCTGTCTTCCAAAGTGGCTGTGCTATTTTATATTCCCATCATCAGTGAATATGGGTTCCTGTTATTATACGTCCTTGCCAACATTTGGAATTGTCAGAGTTTTGAGTACTAGCCATTATAATATATTTATGTGTGTATATATATAGGTATTATATATATATGTGTGTATATATATGTATTATATATATGTATATATATATATAGTAGTACCTTATTATTGTTTTAATATACAATTCCCTAATGACATTTAATGTGGAACATGTTTTCACATGTTCTTTTGCCATCTATATATCTTATTTGGTGAGATGGCTCTTCAAATCTTTTGCCTGCTTTTCAGTTGGGTTCTTTGTCTTCCAGTTGTTGAGTTTTAAGTGTTCTCTTGTATATTTGGTATACAAGTCCTTCATCAGATATGTGTTTACACATATATTCTTCCAGTCTGTGGCTTGTCTTTTCATTCTGTTAACAGTATCTTTTATGGAACATAAGTTTTTAGTTTTAATAAAGTTCAGCTTTACCAGTTTTTTCTTTGGTGGATCATGGCTTAGGTATTGTGTCTAAAAACTCACTATCAAACCTGAAGTCACTTAGATTTTCTTCTGTCTTTTCTTCTAGAAGTTTTAGAGTTTTCATTTTACATTTTAGGTCTGTGATCCATTTTTAGTTAATTTTTGTGAAGGATAGAAGATCTGCATCTAGATTCATTTCTTTGCATGTAGATGTCCAATTATTCTATCACCATTTATTGAAAAGACCACCCTTCTCCATTGGATTGTCTTTGCTCCTTTGTTAAAGATCAGTTGACTATATCCTTGTGGGTCCATTTTTAGGCTCTTTATTCTTTTCCGTTGATTGATTTGTCTATTCCTTTACTAATACCACACTGTCTTGATTACTGTAGATTTCTAGTAAGTCTTGAAGTCAGGTAGTATCAGTTCTCTGACTTTCTTCAGTATTGTGTTAGTTATTTTGGTTGTTTTCTTTCCAAATAAACTTTAGACTCAGTTTGTCAATATCCACAAAGTAACTTTCTGGAATTTTGATTGAGATTGCATTAAATCTATAGATCAAACTAGGAAGAACTAACAACTGGACAATATTGAGTCTTCCTATCTATGAACAGAGAGTATTTCTCCATTTGTTCGGATCTTAGATTGCTTTTATCAGAGTTTTTTAATTTTCCTTATATGAACTTAAAGAGGTTTTTGAACCAAAACAGATAGGAACTATGGCTACCATGATTACCATTAGCATTCTGGGCATATGAGTATTGAAAATGTATTTTAATCAGACTATACTTATAATTTTTGCCCTGCATTTTTAAAATGCAATGTGGTATTATAAGTATTGTCCATATTATGACATCTTTCCTTGATTTTTTGCATAAACTTTGCATTTTAAAAGTTCATATGGGGCGCCTAGGTGGCTCAGTCGTTAAGCATCTGCCTTCGGTTCAGGGCGTGATCCTGGCGTTATGGGATCGAGCCCCACATCAGTCTCCTCCACTGGGAGCCTGCTTCTTCCTCTTCCACTCCCCCTGCTTGTGTTCCCTCTCTCTCTGGCTGTCTCTCTCTCTGTCAAATAAACAAATAAACTCTTTAAAGAAAAATAAAGGTTCATATCATTAGTAAAATGGATAAATAAATTGTGAGGTATTCATATAGTAGAATACTAGACAGCAGTGTAAAAAATAAACCACTGTTCATATAAATGAATCTTACAGACATAATGTTGAGTAAAAGAAACCAGACACAGAAGAGTATAAACTGTATGATTTCATTTTTATGATTTAAGAGGGGATTAATTAACATCATTACGCTAGTAGAATTCAGAATACTGGTTACTATTGTGCAGGGGTAAGCGGCAGTTTGGCTTGAGAAAGGGCAAAAGGGAACCATCTGGAATTCAAGGAATGTTTTATGTCCTGAGTGAATGTTAGTTACATGGATGTGTATATGTGTGTGTATGTGTGTTTAGTGAGCTGTATGCTTAAGCCTAGTGCATTATATATATATTATAATTTAATAAAAATATACAAATAAATATATGTCAAAGGAAAAAACTTGGAAAATACAAAAGTCACAAAGGAAAAAGAAAACTCATGAAGTTAAAGATGATCATTAACTTTTGGATTTATATCCATCTATCTTATTTTATGCATATGTTTACTTGAAATAAATAGATTTCTGATATGATGCATGTTTCTTTGTAGCCTCTTTTCATTTAATGGTATATTTTGAGTACTGGGTTGTTTTTTTTTAAGATTTATTTCAGAGAGAGAGAGAGACAGAGCACATGTGCGAGTGGTGGGGAGGGACAGAGGGAGAGGGAGAGAATTTCAAGCAGACTCCCCACTGATCATGGAACCTGCTGGGGGCTTGATCTCCAGACCCTGAGATCATGACCCAAGCTGAAATCAAGGGTGTGATGCTTAACTGACTGAGCACTATTTTAATAAAGATTCTTTCACATGATTTTTATTTTTTAAAATTATTAATTAGAGAGAGAGAATGGGGGTCAGGGCGGGGAGGAAGAGCAGAGGGAGAAAGAATCTTAAACAGATTCTGCACTGAGCATGGAGCCCACGTGGGACTCCCACCTCATGGCCCTAAGATCATGACCTGAGCTGAAACAAAGAGTTGGAGGCTTAACCGACTGAGCCACCCAGGTACCCCTTTCACATGATTTTTCATTGCAGTGTAGCATTTTTGTGAGTGCATGTATTCTAAATTACTTGATTAATCTGGCATTTGAATTGTAAGTTGTTGGCAGCTTTCCCAGAATAAGAAACAATTTTGTTATGAACATATTTGAAAATATATCTTTTTATATGTCGCTATTTCCTTTATATATTCTAAATACTAATTCTTTGTTGCTTACTTGTATCTATGGTTTCTTTATGGAGTATTTTTCTAAAAGTTTTTTTTTTTTTTAGTGCATTCAAATTTATCAGTGTTTTTTCTTCATTAATTGTATTTGAGTTTGAGTTTAAGCAGTCTTTCCTTATCTTGTGCTACATTTTCTAAAAGTGTTATTTTTTTCTTAATAAAATCAGCCAAGTATTCATTTTTGTTTCAATTGTGAGGTTGGGAATTCATTTTATATCTTGTATGGATAATTTTCTCAACATCATTTACTAAATAGTTCAGCCATTTCTTTCTGATTTGCAGTGACACATCTGCCACATATCTGATTTTTGTTTATTTGTGAATTTCTGGACTTTGTTCTGTGATCTACACTCATATTTGTCAAATACTCTAGCATTAGAAAAATGCTGATATCTGGTAGGGCATATCTCCTCACTTTGTTCTTTTCCTTTGGGATGATTTTGGCTGAATTTTAGAATTAGCTTGTAAATTTCCATGAAAAATTCTGTTGGAATTTTGGTTGGAATTTCACTGAATTTAGAAAGAATTGATGTATTTATAATATGGGAGTTTTCCCATTCACAAACAAGATGTATAAAGTTCTTCATTTATTATGTCCTATATCTGTCAATAAAATTTTATTATTTTATTTTTAAAAGTCTTTGGGATTTTGGGTAGATTTATTCCTAAGTAAGTTAAAGTTTCTGTTTCTTTTCAAATGGTATATTTAAAAAGTTGTATTTTCTAGTTGTTATTGCTCTATAAAAACGGTAGTGGATTTTTATTTATATATCTTGTAGCCATCCACTTAGCTGAACTATCTTATAGGTTTGTCTATGGATTCTTTAATTTTCTATGTAATTATACTGTCTAGAAGAAATGACAATTTTCTTTCTTTCCAACTCCATCACATTCTACTTAATTCTTTGTTGGCTTAAACTTCCAGTGCTTTGTTTATCACAGTCAGTGAAACAGGCATCCTGGTCTTATTGCTACTTAAAAGAGACTATATTACTACTGTTGCATCATTTGGTAATATGTCTACTATATTGTTTTAAAATTCTTTATTTTAATTTTTTTATTAACAGCTTGATTGAGATATAATTTACATGCCATAAAATTTACCGTTTTGAAGTATACAATTCAGTAATTTTTAGTATAGTCACAGAATTATGCAACTGTCACTGCTATCTGATTTCAGAACATTAAAACTTACAAGCCACATAAAAACAAATGAGCCAGTTATTATATATTTTGTATTTAGCATGTATTGTTTCCTTGAATCATTTAAAAAATTTTGCTTGTCATACAGTCATATTATTCTCATCATTGGAATACTACCTGGAAGTAATTCAGGCATTTAGGTGGCATATCAGCTCTTTAAAGCTCTTTGGAGAAACCATTTGGTACATTTTTATTTAGTCCTTTTTTACTGTTTTTTGTTTGTTTGTTTTTAAAAGTAAGCTCTATGCCCAACATAGGGCTTGAACTCACGCCTTGAGATCAAAGGTTGCATACTCTACCAACTGAGCCAGGTAGGCGTGCCTAGTTCAATACTTTTGAAGGGCCCTGATTGCCTGAAGAAGTAATGAGCCTTCTAAATGTATAACTTACTGTTAAAGTGTCTTTGACTATGAAGAGAATTTGGGAATATATGGTAATTTATTTATTTTTTTTAACAAGTGATAATTTATTAAAAAGGCTGATTTAAGCATAAACACTCGGAAAAAGTAAATGAAAAGTAAATGTTACAAAAGAAAGGAAATATAATTATAGTACATTATATATGGGTTAGCTATAACAATGTATATGTAATCACAATTTGTTAAAATAAATATTGACTTAAAAAATTATGATATAACTGTATTGTGAGAATAGGTAAGTAAAGTGTATGTTTGGTGGTATAAGAGACTTAAAGATGTACTTTTGTGTAGAGTGCCAATTGAGAGAATAATGTGGGAATTTAAAACATACTGTTAGCACTTGTATAGTAATAATGTTTGCCTAAAATTTCAATGTGTATTTCATTTGGGTTTTATAGTTTTAAGAAGTTTGTTTTTCTCTTCCCATTTCCTGCAATGTACTTAATAATGGTAATTTCTTACAGGGACATTTTTCTGCTGTCCTTCAAAAAGAAGAAAAAGTCTTACCAATTCATGGTAAAGAGGAGTCAAGAATAGTACCGATTATTAGTGCTTCAACTCAAATAATGCTCAAAGGACTTTTTATGGTGTTTGACTATCTTTTTAGGCAAAATAGCAGGTTAGTAAATATATATGATTTGTATTTTCCTTCTTAAAAATATTAGTTTTATTGGGTGCTAGCATGTGTTTAAGTTGCGTGAGTACCTAGTTTCATTGTAAAGAAGTGGTATAAATATTGTTTTATAATAACGTTGGTACAGACTTAGATCAATTAAAATTAGTCTTTATTAATGAAAATGAGTATTGAAATAAAAAAGTAGGTATATTTTAGATACATTTTATTCATTAATGCACTATTAAATTTATAATTGTATATGACTGAACTTAAACATTTAGGTTTTAAGGATAGTTTTAGATATGTTTGTTCCAGTGTCAGAAAGTCTTATTGCTTAAAGCCTCTATTTAGTGAAACATGGAAAATGAAAAACAGTTAATTCCCCTCACTCAATCCCTTATTAAATTATAGTACTATCTGGTTCCAGTTTTTTTATGGTAAAATATACATAACATAAAATTTACTTTTTTAGCCATTTTATTTTATTTTTTTAATAATAATTTTTATTATGTTATGTTAGTCACCATACAGTATATCCTTAGTTTTTGATGTAGTGTTCCATGATTCATTATTTGCGTATAACACCCAGTGCTCCATGCAATATGTGCCCTCCTTAATACCCATCACCACCTTATCCCAATCCCCCACCTCCCTCCCCTCTGAAGCCCTCAGTTTGTTTCCCAGAGGCCATAGCCTCTCATGGTTCAATCCCTCTTCTGTTTACCCCCCCCTTCATTCTTTCCTTCCTTCTCCTACCGATCTTCCTGCTATTTCTTATGTTCCATAAATGAGTGAAACCATATGATAATTGTGTTTCTCTGCTTGACTTATTTCACTTAGCATAATCTCCTCCAGTCCCGTCCATGTTGTTTGAAATGTTGGGTGATCATTCTTTCTGATGGCTGAGTAATATTCCATTGTATATATGGACCACATCTTAATCCAGTCATCTGTTAAAGGGCATCTCGGCTCCTTCCACAATTTAGCTATTGTGGACAATGCTGCTATGAACATTGGGGTGCATATGGCTCTTCTCTTCACTACATCTGTATCTTTGGGGTAAATACCCAGTAGTGCAATTTCTGGGTCATAGTGTAGCTCTATTTTTAACTTAAGGGACCTCCACACTGTTTTCCAAAGTGGCTGTACCAACTTGCATTCCCACCAACAGTGTAAGAGGGATCCCCTTTCTTCACATCCTCTCCAACATTTGTTGTTTCTTGTCTTGTCTATTTTAACCATTTTAAGTGTACATTTTAGTAGCATTAAGTATATTCACACGGTTGTGCAACCATCACTACTATCCATTCCCAGAACTTTTTCAGGAACTCTATGCCCATAAAACAATATTTCCCATTTCCCTCTTCCCACAACCTCTGGTAACCTTTCTTCTTTCATCTCCATGAACTTGCCCCTTTTAGGTGTCTCCTATAAAGTGGAATCATATAATATTTGTTCTTTTGCATCTGGCTTATTTCGCTTAGTATAATGTTTTCAAGGTTCATCCATGTTGTAACATAACATATATCAGAATGCCATTCCTTTCTGTGGCTGAATATTATCAGATTCCATTGTATGTATATATCATAGTTTGTTTATCCCTTGTTATGTTGATGGACATATGGATTATTTTCACCTTTTTTCTATTGTGAATAATGCTACAGTGAACATTGATGTACGAGTATCTGTTTGAGTCCCTGCTTTTAGTTCTTCCAGGTAAATAAATACCTAGCTGTGGAATTTCAGGATCATATGGTAATTCTGTATTTAACTTTTTGAGGAATCAACATACTATTTTCCATACAGTTGCACATTTTAGATTCCCATAGTTATGCACAACATTTCTAGTTGCTCGACATCCTTGCCAGTACTTGTTGTTTCTGGCTTTTGGGATAATAGCCATCCTAATGGATATAAAGTGGTATCTGCTTATAGTTCTGATTTACTCCACCCTCCACTAATGGCTAGTGATGTTGAGCATCTTTTCATGTTCTTATTGTCCATTTGCATGTCTTCATTGGAGTAATGTCTATTCATGTCCTATGCCCATTTTGAATTTGGTTGTTTTTGTTGTTGTTGTTGTTGAGTTGTAAAAGTTACCTGTATATTCTACATATTAATCCCATTTCAGATATATGTTTTATACATATATTCCATTCTGTGGGTTATCTTCTCACTCTCTGATAGTGCCCTTGGATGCACAAAAGTTTTTTTAATTTTGATGAAGTCCAGTTTATTTTTTCTTTTGTTGCTTGTGCATTTTGGTATATACAAGAAATATGGCCAAATCTGATATCATTAAGATTTTCCCCTATGTTTTCTTCTTTTTTTTTTTTTTAAGATTTTATTTATTTATTTGACAATGAGAGAACACAAGCAGGGGGAGCAGCAGAGGGAGGTGGAGTAGCAGGCTCCCCACTGAGCAGGGAGCCTGACCCGGGGCTTGATCCCAGGACTCTGGGATCATGACCTGAGCCGAAGGCAGATGCTTAACCAACTGAGCCAAGCAGGCAACTCTTCCCTGTGTTTTCTTCTAAATGTTTTGTAGTTTTTAGCTCCTAGTACTTTTATAAAATTCTCTCCAAGGATTGTGGGGTTCCTAACTTGAACTTTGAGATCTGATCTCTCTAGAGGTGAAATTAACAGTCAATATTATTGTTAAGGACAGGATAGAGAATACCATATTTTATTCTGTTTAAGCTGAAGTGTGCATAGCCTCTTTGTGTGTGTGTGTGTGTATAGCCTCTTACGGAAAAAAATTACAAGTTGGATGGGATCACAGAGATCAATACCTTCATTAAAAGTTAATGAAGACTGAAACCCATATTTTAAAGGAACTTAAAATTCATAACTAGTTTCCTAAACTTTTAAAACTTTCAGTAAAAATTCTTTCCATTTTCTCATGTAATAAGAAAGTATACTCCACTGTTTAGTTTCCTTAAGGATAACTCTTTTTTTTTTAATAATAATGTTTTTTTATTATATTATGTTAGTCACCATACAGTACATCCCTAGTTTTTGATGTAAAGTTCCATGATTCATTACTTGCGTATAACACCCAGTGCACCATGCAATACTTGCCCTCCTTAATACCCATCACCAGCCTACCCCATTCCCCCACCCCCCTCCCCTCTGAAGCCCTCAGTTTGTTTCCCAGAGTCCATAGTCTGTCATGGTTCATTCCCCCTTCTGTTTACCACCCCCCCTTTCTTCTTCCCTTTCTTCTCCTACCGATCATCCTACTTCTTATGTTCCATAAATGAGTGAAACCATATGATAATTGTCTTTCTCTGCTTGACTTATTTCGCTTAGTATTATATAACTCTTATCTATTTTGTGACTGATAGTGTAACACAGAGTGCAAAGAACTCTAGACTAGGAGTTAGGAGACCTGGATTTTAATTCTGGCTTTGCCATGATTTATGTATTGTTTGAACATTGGGATGGGAAATGGTGAGGGATGGATGTTTAGACAATATCTAACCTCTGTAAGAGGAAGTTAATTGTAAGATTTAATGGCTCATTTTCTATCAAAATTACTGAATTTAATTAGCGGTTGGGGTTGTTGGTGGGGAAGAAGTTATCTTTGAGTGGGAAGATACCAGGACTCTCGATTTAGTTTTAATTTAATCAGTTTTGTATTGTATGTAGCTGGGACATTATGTATTTCATAAGGTTTTGCCATTTAATTACTATTTTATTTTCATCCAGATTTGCAGATGATTATAAAGTTGCTATTCAACAGACTTATTCTTGGATAAATCAGATTGATACTTCAGATAAAAATGGATTCTTTGCTCTGGCAAAAAATAAGAAACGTTCAAGACAGAAAACTGCAGTTCATGTGCTAAACTTTTGGTGCTTAAATCCAGCTGTGGTAAGCCTATCATGTTGTAAATGAAAATTCTGTCATCTTGCTTAATACCAACAATTAAATAAATATGTTTTACTCTTGTAAAGATGATTTTATATATCTAATATTGTTTCCTTTTAGGCTTTTTCAGATATTAATGGCAAAGTTTGGACGATTGTTTTGACATCTGGGACATTATCACCAATGAAATCCTTTTCATCAGAACTTGGTGTTACATTTACTATCCAACTGGAGGCTAACCATGTCATTAATAACTCACAGGTTAGTATGTTTTTTTGAAGGCTCTCAGTCTTTACCTCAATATAATTATATATAAAGAAAATCAGAAGGTACCTAAAATACTAACAGATCCTGATAGGAAATTCAACATTTTAGCTTTAGAATAAAAGAAAAATCTGTCAACTGTTTGGTAGTGCCAACAAAAGGCAACACTGATAAATAGCATTCCTTCAGTTCAGTGAGTAAAAATATACACTTTAGATGCAAAGATTATATTGCAATTTCTTCTTTGAAGTATGTTTTAGGTTTTTAAAAATGAGAATTAAAAACAAAACAAAAATTTAATGTGGTTACCATAGTTCCTATTGCATAATTATTTGTTCGTGTGTTCCTGTTTTCCAACAGACAGTGGTATATCCTTAGTCTTCTTTTTATGTCCCCATTCTTCCAGTGCACCTAGATTAATACCGGGCATTAGTTAGCAATTGTTCAGCATATGTTTGAATATCTGAAACAAATTAAAAGTACTCTCATGAGTCCTATAGCTTAAGATTTTAATGTGTTATATATAATAATACCACATAAATGTTATTTAATTTCCTAGGAACATTGAAATTATCGTTTGTCAATCTACCTTCTGCTTTATTTAATGAAGTAATTTAAAGTGGCTAGCTACATACTTAGCATCGCCTGTGCCCCTAACACAATTCTAGTTCTTTATAAAGCTGTTGTTTTCTTGTTCTTTTCTTTCTTTTTTTTTTTTTTTAAGATTTCATTTATTTATTTGAAAGAGAGAGAGCACCAGTAGGGGAAGGGGCAGAGGGAGAGGGAGAGGGACAAGCTGACTCCCTGCCGAGCACGGAGCCTGATGCTGGGCTCAATTCCAGGACCCTGAGATCATGACCTGAGCTGCAGTCAGATGCTCGACTGACTGAGCCACCCAGGTCCCCATAAAGCTGTTTTCAACCAAGTTGTATGTGTAAGGACATTTTAGTTTACACAATTACTTGGGAGGAACTACTGATATTTAGTAGGTGGGGGCCTTGAATGTTAAGCTCCTATATAACTAAGAATTGTGCTTTCTGTAGTGCCAGAGTGCTCCTGTTTAGAGACATTGCTATAAACAATAGTGAAGGAAAAATATATGTTCCACATTTTAAAAAAGTTTTTATTTAAATTCCGGTTAGTTAACATGCAGTGTAATATTAGTTTCAGGTGTACAGTTTAGTGATTCAGCACTTACATAGAATACCTGGTGCTCACCACAACAAGTGCACTCTATGTTCTATAGTTTTAAGTTGACTTTTTTAGAGGTTCAAGTAAATATGGGAAGTTATTAATAAATTTAACATATATTTTCTCATAAGAATGTTGTTATAGGCTCTGTGTTCTCAATCTAGTACACGAAAGCCCACTTAACCTGTAATGTCAATGGATTATGATAGTAAAAATGCTAATTGTTCAGTTGAATTCTATTATAATATTTCCTCCCAACTTTAAAATTGTATTTTTTATTGTGAAGTGTTTTGTTATTTTTTAACATCTGTGAACTCTGTAGTCATGTTCTCCTTATCCCTACCTGATATTGTCAATTTGTATTTTCTGGTTTTATGGGTTTTTTTTTTTAATCAGTGTCAGTTTGAGTTTATCGCTTTTATTAATCTTTTTAAAGAGTAAACTCTGGCTTTTTTTTGAGTTTTTCTATTATAAAAAAAATATTTTTATTTTTATTTTTTTTTAGAGAGGAATGGGGGAGGAACAGAGGGAGAGGAAGAGAGAGAATCCCAAGCAGGCCCCATACCCAGTGCGGAACCCTGTGTGGGGTTCACCTTGGGGATTCTTTCTCTCCTTCTCTCTCTGCCTTTCTGCCTCTCTCTCTCTCTCTCTCTCACATAAATAAATAAATAAATAAATAAATAAATAAATAAATAAATAGTTGGAAAAAATACAAGTACATAATCCTACATAACCACAATGCCATGATCATACTCAAGAAATGTAATATTGGTACAATAGTGTCAATATTTATATTTCTGCAGTTATTTCCAAAATGTCTTTATACCTGTTTATTTTTATTCTTGATCCAAGTTCCAATCAAGTATTGCATATTATATTTGACTTTAATATCACTAGTCTTTAAAACTGTTTTTTGACTTATTTTTTTGTCTTTGTTTATCTTTCATGACATTTTTATAGAATTCAAGTCAGCAGGTATCTTGAGGAATGTCTTGTAATCTGGATTTTATATGATTGTTTCTTCTTGATAAGATTCAGGTTAAACAGTTTGGTAACATTACTGTATAGATGATATTGTTACTTCCCATTGCCTCATGTCAGGAAACACTTAATATCAGTTTGTCTTATTACTAGTTAATCATTTAGTTAAAAGTTGGTTAAACTGGTGTCCATCAGATGTCATCTTGCATAATGTACCTCAATCTCATACATCATTTGAAAATATAGGACTATTATATTTTTCAACAATCTGAAGTCTTTATTGTCTTTAGATTACTAATAAAGTTTTTTCTTTCTCTTAGTCAAATTAAGTATACTAAAGCTAGGTCTGTATTGAATGTAGAGCAATTGAAAGTAACTAAAATTTGGTGATCTGATATTTTAGGACTATAGATCTTTGAGCATCAGTGAGTTTGCAAATTTGTTAAATATATTCATATTGAATATACTTAGCTCTTGTCATAGTTGAGTCTTAGAGGCTTATCTACAGCAGATTGTACAGGCCTTCATCTCTAAGAGTTTGGCATCATTTCTGATTTACTCATTTCATTTGTTCACATCCCACAAAATTGTTTTACATGTTTAGTTTTGCAAAGTTATTGAGGAAATAGATAAGTAAAACTTTTTGCTTTTATCGTATGTGGTCAGTGGTCTGCTTAAAGTAAAATTTCTATAAATTATATATATGTATATATATAATTAATTAATAGTAATAGAAAAACACCAACAATTCAAAAATAAATTTCCTCTAAACTTGTTGCTTGATCTTCTTTTGACATACATATAATTAAAGCTCTCAACTAAATGCTAATTTGTCTGTGTAGGTTAGGCATGATTCTAATATGACATACTTATATTCTAGGTTTGGGTGGGCACCATTGGGTCAGGCCCTAAGGGTCGGAATCTCTGTGCCACCTTCCAGCACACAGAAACATTTGAGTTCCAGGATGAAGTGGGAGAACTTTTGTTATCTGTGTGTCAGACTGTGAGCCAAGGAATTTTGTGTTTCTTGCCATCTTACAAGGTAAGATAATATTCATTGTTTCTTTTGCCTTTAAAAAATCACACAGGATTACCCTGATAAGCTTCCAGAGTTCAGAAGCAACAGAGGAATTCGTTTTCTAAACATCATATATAATTTTACTTATTTACTGATTAAGATATTGATTGTTCAATCACTGTTTTACTTGAAACTCTAAGAGATTAAAAGTCTTCAAGCAATGTTAGTTATATAAAGACTGTATGTGTACGTTATTTTTATTCTTAGGGATACCTTGATTTTTTTCATAGTTGAAGGAAAACATTCTTCACTTTAATAAATTATACTTTTGAATGTTTCATTAATCTGAATTTAAAGTCAGACTTCCTTTGTTACTCGTCTTTTTTACTTCATGTATTTGGCTAGGTATTTTTTTGCTTTTAAAGTCATTCTGGGCACACCTGGGTGGCTCATGGGGCGCCTGGGTGACTCAGTCGTTAAGCGTCTGCCTTCGACTCAGGGCGTGGTCCTGGAGTCCTGGGATCGAGCCCCACATCAGGCTCATCCACTGGGAGCCTGCTTCTTCCTCTCCCACTCCCCCTGCCTGTGTTCCCTCTTTCACTGGCTGTCTCTCTCTCTCTCTGTCAAATAAATAAATAAAATCTTAAAAAAAAAATAAGGTGATTCTGATTTTTAAGAATATTTTCTTGTGTAAAACTGAGTTATATAGTGTATCTAGGCCTAATATTCAAAGCATTAAAACCACATATAATTCCTGAGAATAAAATAATACATTATCAAAATCCAAGCTAAATTCCAATGTAGAGAAGTGGTATTCCTTTTTCTTTTCTCATAGGAAATTATATATGTAGCATGAATAAGTAATATATCTGAATGGCAATACTGATAAGTTTTGGCTCTCCTACTGTCTTTTTGTTTATATACATACTTCTATGTCTGAATGTGTCCTCCAAAATTTCATATGTTGAAATCCTAACTCCTAAAGATGGTGATACTAGGAGTGGGGCCTTTGGGAGGTGCTTAAGTCCTGAGGTCAGAATTCTTATGATTAGGATTAATGTTTATAAAAGAGGACCTGAGAGAAACCTTGCCCCTTCCACCATGTGAGGACATAGAGAAAAGGTGCCAACTATGAACCAGGAAGAGGGCCCTCATCAAATGTGACTGCGCTGGTGCCTTGATCTTGGATTTTCCAGCCTCCAGGACTATACGTTATAAATTTCTTATGTTTAAAAGCTGTCCAACTCGAGATATTTTGTTATAGCAGCCCAAAGGGGACTAAGACACATACTTTGTTAGCAAAAGACAGTAAATTAGTCTTCCTGTAGATAAACTGAAGGAATTGCTTTCAGAAGAAATTTAATCAGATAGGTTGTTTTTTTTTTAACAAGAACATCTGAAAGTAAAATGGGCGTAAACATCTTAAAAATTCTTAATAGAAAGCAATATTTATCCCAGAGTGTGGGAAAAACCAAACAGCTATGTTAAGGAAAACTAATAATTAAGCTTGGAACTAAAGAAAAGTAAAATCTCAGTCAGAATCCCAGAAAGTGAGCCAGAAATGCCCAGTGAGTAAATGAAAAATTTCATATTCTGCTAGGCTTCAAAGACATGGTAAGAATGATTCTTTATATGCTAGGAAGGAGTTTGGTGGGTTTTTTTGTTTGTTTCTATTTTTTGTGTATATAGAGGAAAACCAAATCTAATATAAAGTTATTAAAATTGTCAATAATATAATTGCCATTGAAAAAGTTACAGTGAAGAAACAGACTGTTGAATAATGAACCATATCTTTTGGTACCAGTTTTCTCAAATAATAAAATTTTCATTAGCCAGTCTTAGCAGTTTAAAAATATATTCTAATTCTTAATATATTTGGGTGAAATATATCACTTGGTAGAAGAAAAGTAACTACTCCAAATATAAAAGTAATGTTACCTCCTAAATTTAATTTTTGGAATAGATTTAGCACAGTAATTTATACTTACTGAAATTGATGATTGATTATTGGGTGACTACAGAGACTAACATTTAAGTATACTTTTTAGCAGATTTATAAATTGGCATGACAAATGGATTATTTTTCTGCTTCTACCTTTTCAACTAAAAAGAGAATGGGAAGATACAGAAAATAAGCTTTCAAAAGTATTTTGTTTCGGTTTTAGTTTATTTCTTTTATTAGTAGGGATTGATAGTTCTCTGGGGGTTTTGCTTATTTCTTATTTTCTAATTTATTGTCTTTATACTGTATCTTTTATTGATTTGTATGAACTTTTAATAGATCACGTGGATATTAATTCTCTATAAAACACATCAAAAAATTTCCCAGTTTTTCATTTTTGAATTATAATTTAAGCTTTAAAAATTTAATTTATGAAAGTAATTCTTTTACATAATTAAATAATAAAAGATTATAATGAAAAAACAGCATCCCCTGCCTCAGTTCCCACTTTTCAGTTCTATACCTCAGAGGCTTCTCAAATCTTTGACCTATTCCTCTGATATTTGTTGTTATTTCTTTTTTAAAAATTGTGGTGAAACATGCATAACATTAAATGTATCATCTTAACCATTTTAAGTGTACAATTTAATGCCATTAAATATGTTTGCAATTTATGCAACCATAAACACTGTCCGTTTCTACAACTTTTGCTAATCATCCCAAATGGGAATTCTCTGACTATAAAATAGTAGCTCCCCAGATTCTCTACCTGCAGTCCCTGGTAATCTCTATTCTACTGTATGTCTGTAAGATTTTGTCTGTCCTAGGTACCTCATGGAAATGGAATCATACAATATTTGTCCTTTTGTATCTAGTTTATTTCTCTTAATATAATGTTTTCAGGTTTCATCCATATTGTAGCATGTATTAGAATTTTATTTTTTATGGCTGAATAATACTCCATTTTATGTATGTACCACATTTTGTTTATCCATTCATCTGTCAGTGGTCACTTAGGTTGTTTCCACATTTTAGCTATTGTGAATAATGCTGCTATGAACAGTGATATACAGATACCTGTTTGAGCCCTTGGCTTTCAATTCTTTAGGGTATATACCTAGAAATGGTATTGCTGTATCATATGATAATTCTGTATAACTTTGAGGAACCAACATGCTGTTTTCCACAGCAACTGTACAATTTTAGATTTAGAAAACAGCATTGAATAAAGATTTCCATTTTTCCACATCCTTGCCAACATTCGTTATTTTCTGTGTTTTGGATAATAGCCATCCTAATGGGTATGAAGTGATACCTCCTTGTAGTTTTGATTTGCATCTCCTTAATGATTAGTAATATTTTTTTGTTCTTATTTTCCATTTGTGTGTCTTCTTTGGAGAAATGTCCAACCACGTCCTTTCCTCATATTTGAATCAGGTTTTTGTTGTTTTTATTGTAGAGTTGTAGGTGTTCTCTATATGTTCTCTATATTAATCCCTTATCAGATCTGTGCTTTAGAAATATTATCTTCATTCTTTTTTTTTAAGATTTTATTTATTTATTTGACATAGACAGTGAGAGAGGGAACACAAGCAAGGGGTGTGGGAGAGGGAGAAGCAGGCTTCCTGCCAAGCAGGGAGCCCGATGTGGGGCTCAATCCCAGGACCCTGGGATCATGACCTGAGCCGAAGGCAGATGCATAACGGCTGAGCCACCCAGGTGCTCCCCCCCCTTTTTTTAAAGTAAAATACAACAAAATGTTTAATGAGCAAATTCGTCTTAGCAAATATGAAACTGCCACAGAGAAGAGAGGGACGGGGCCATGGGGCTGGGGCGCAGATCAGGGAGACCATAGAGGAGAGGGTCAGAGAGTCTTTTCACTCTGTTGATAGTATTCTTTGATGCATAAAAGTTTTAAATTGTGAAATTTTTTTTTATAGTGATTTTTTATTATATTATGTTAGTCACCATACAGTACATCCCCGGTTTCCGATGTAATAAATTGTGAAATTTTGATCAAGTTTGTCTATTTTTTCTTTTGTTATCTTAGCTTTTAGTGTCATAACCAATAAATTATTGCTAAATCCAGTATCATGAAGATTTCTCCCTATATTTTCTCTAAGGGCTTAATAGTTTAGCTGTTACATTTAGATTTTTTAGCCATTTTGAGATTTTTTTTAAAGAAGATTTTATTTATTTATTTATTTTAGAGAGTAAGAGAATGGGGGGAGGAGCAGACGGAGAGGGACAAGCAGACTCTGCACTGAGTGCGGAGCCAGACACAGGGTTTGATCCCACGATCCTGAGATCACGAACTGACCTGAAACCAAGATCTGGACCAATCAACTGAGCCACCCAGGCACCCCAAGATAATTTTTATATATAGTGTGAGGTATGGGTCCACTTTGTTTTTTGGGTGTTTTTGTTTGTTTGTTTGTTTGTTTTTGCATGTAGCTACCCAATTTTCACAGCATCATTTGTTGAAAAGATTCTCCTATCTTCATTGAATGGGCTTGGTACCCTTGTTGAAAACCCATTAACCATGTATGCAAAGACTTATGTGTGGACTTCCTATTCTGTTCCTTGGTCTATAAATCTATCCTTATGCCATTACTCTTTCAATTACTCTAACTTTGCAGTAAGTTTTAAAATCAGGAAGTATAGATCCTCTGATTTTGTTCTTTTTCAAGATTGTTTTGGCTGTTTGGAGTTCCTGAGGATTCCTAATGCATTTTAGGATGGATTTTTTTTTTCTTTTTCTGCAAAAGAATGCTGTGGGGATTTTGATAGGGATTGCATTGAATCTGTATTTTGTTTTGGTAGTATTACTAATAATATTAATTCTTCCAATCCATGAACATGGGATGTCTTTCCATTTATTTATGTCTTCTTTAACTGTTTTCAGCAATGTTTAGTAGTTTCAGGATTCAACGCTTTAAACTTCTTGGTTAAATTTATTTCCAAGTATTTTTTTATGCTGTTGCAAATGGATTGTTTTCTTAACTTCCTTTTCCAGTTGTTCATTGCTCCTGTATGGAAAGGGAACTGATATTTCTGTGTTGGTTTTGTATCCTGCAACTTTTCTGTATTTATTTGCTTTATATTTGGTGGGGGGGGGATGGGAAATCTTTCGTTTTCTATTTATAAGATCATATCATCTGCAAACAGAGATCATTTTAGTTCTTCCTTTCCAATTTAGATGTCGTTTATTTCCTTTCCTTGTCGGATAATTCTGGCTAGAACTTAAACTACTATGTTGAGTAGAAGTGGTACAAACTGGCATCCCTGACTTGTTCCATTGAGTGTGATGTTAGCTGTGGGTTTTTCATATATTGCTTTATAATGTTAAAGAAGTTTCCTTCTATTCCTAGTTTATTGACTGTTTTTTGTCGTTGATGCTTTTTCTGTATCAGTTGAGAATAATCATGTGTTTTTTGGTCCTTCATTCTATTAATGCTGTGTGTTGCATTGATTTTCATATGTTGAACCACTCTTTAATTTTGGGAATAAATCCCACTTGGTCATGGTTTATATATATACATATATATAGTTGAAGCATCTTTTTAAATCCATTTTACCATTTGTTATTTGTTTTCTGTATGTTTTACAACTTCTATGTTCCTTATTTTCTCCATCACCACCCTCTTTTTTGTTTAGTTGATTTCTTGTAGTTATATATTTTGCTTTCTTATTTTGTTTTGTGTATATTTTATAGATACTTTCTTTGTGCTTACAATGGAGATTCCCTATTAGCATCCTAAAGTTGTAACATACTGATTTGAATTGATATCAACTTAATTTTTGCACAAAAACTTAACATTTAAACAGCTCCATCTCTCCGTTGTTATTGATATCACAGATTACTTCTTTATACATGTGTGTCCGACAAGAAAGATTTATAATAATTTTTTATGCATTTGCCTTTTAAATCCAGTAGAAAATTAAAAATAGAGTTACAAACCAAAATTGCAAGAACAATGGCTTTATCTTTTTTCATGTTTTTATCTTTACTAGAGATCTTTATATCATTATACCATTTTAAGTTACTGTTTTACATCCATTCATTTCAAAAGGTTTAGTGTAATAAACTCTCTCTGCTTTTATTTATTTGGATATGTCATAACTTCTCCCTCATTTTTGAAGGACAGTTTTGCCAGATTTAGAATTCCTGGCTGGTATTTTTTCTTTAGCAGAGGCCACTGATTTCTGGCCTCTTAAGTTTTCTGATGAGAAATGAGCTTATGATCTTCTTGAGAATCCTTTGATGAGATGAGTTGCTTCTCTCTTGCATCTGTTTATTCATTTATTTATGTATTTATTTTGCTCTTCATCTTTTGACAGTTTAATTACAAAGTATCTTTGTATAGGTCACTTTGGATTTATTCAGATTGAACTCATTAGCTTTCATGGATTTGTAGATTCATTGCTTCCATTACATTTGGGAAAATTTCAGCCATTATTTCTAGAAATATTTAAATTGAGAGATAAGGGAAATACAAAACATCACAATTTATATAGTAGAGCTGAAGTTATACTTAGAGGGAAATTTATAGCTTTTAATGCTTATTAGAAAAAAGAGAAAGATCTTAAAATCATAATCTGAATTTCTGAGGAAAATAAATGCAAACTAAATAGAGGAAAGGAAATAACAAAGGACAAAAATCTATAAAATAGAAAACCAGGAAATAACAGAAACAAATCAATGAAACCAAGAGCTGTACTCATTATTAAAATGTATTAATAAAGTTAATAAAATCTAGCAAAACTGGTCAAGAAATAAAGAGGAGGGAAATCACCAATATTAGGAATTAAGTGGGAATATCATTATAGATTCTGTTGAATTAAAAAGATTATAAAGGGATATTTTCAACTTTATGCCAAGCAGTTAAACAACTTATATGAAATGGATAGATTCCTTGAAAGACACAGATTACCAAAATTGACTCAACAAGAATCAGATAATTCAAATAACATATGTGTTGAACAAATTGAAGTAGTAATTAAAACCTTTCTGCAAAGAGAATTGTAAGCTCAGATGTCTTTATTGGTTAATTCTATCAAGAAAAAAATACCAATATTACCCAAACTCAGAAAATAGAGGAAGAGGGAGCACTTCCCATGTCATCAGGCAAGCATAACTCTGATACCAAAGCCAAATAAAAGGACATTACAAGAAAATAAAACTATGGACCAACACAGGCCTAAAAAATTGATAAATATAATCCCTTAGTATAAAAAGTATCACATCATGACCAAGTGAGATTTAGCCTGGGAAGCTAATAATAGTTCAGTCTTCAAAAATCCACCAGTATAATTCAGTTCATGAATGGAATAAATTAGAAAAACCACATGTTCATCTAAAAAGTTATAGAGAAAACTTTTTACAAAATTTAATGCCAATTCATAATATAACCTTCTAGTAAATAAGGAACAATCAGATAAAGGGGTATCTGTGAAAAAATTACAGCTAACATCCTGCTTAATGTTCTAAGACTGAATGCTTTTTTGCTCACTTTCAGGAAAAAGGCACAGATGTCTGTTTTCTATTCTATTAAACATTGTACTGTATTAGTACAGTAAGAAAAAAACAGGAAATAAAAGTTACAAAGAGTTCAAAAAAATAAAATTGGTTTTGCTCAGACATCGTGATTATGTACTTATAAAATAATAAGGAATCAAAAAAACTACTAGAATTAATAACTGAATGCAGCAAATTCTCGGTCTAGAGAAAGTCAATGCACGTGCCCCTCATCTCTGGTTTGAACTGCACAGGTACAATTATATGTCAATTTTTTTTTTAATAAATATAGTGCAGTACTATAAATGTATTTTCTCTTCCTTATCTTTTTCTCTTTTTTAATTTTTGAAAAATGATTATTTATTTTAGAGAGAGAGAGTGCGCACAAGCAGCACGGGTAGAGGGAGAGAGAATCCCACTTAGACTCCATGCCCAGCACAAAGCCCAATGCGAGCGGGCTCGATCTCATGATCCTGAGCTGAAACCAAGAGTCGGACACTCAACCAACTGCACCACCCGGGCATCCCTCTTCCTTATTATTTTTTTAAAGATTTTATTTATTTATTTGTCAGAGAGAGAGAGAGCACAAGCAGGGGAAGTGGCAAGGCAGAGGGAGAAGCAGGCTCCCTACCGAGCAAAGAGCCAGATGCAGGACTTGATCTCAGGACCCTGGGATCATGACCTAAGCTGAAGGCAGACACTTAACTGGCTGAGCCACCCAGGCATCCCTCTTGTGATTTTCTTAATAATATATTCTTTTCTCTAGCTTGCTTTATTATAAAAATACAGTATGTAATACATTTAACATACAAAATATGTGTTCATCTACTATGTTTTTGGTAAGTCTTCTGGTCAACAACAGGCTATTTGTAGTTAAGTTTTTGGGGAGTCAGAGGTTATATGTGGCTTTTTGACTGGGCAGGGGTGTTGGTGCCCCTAACCCCTGCATTGTTCAAGGGTCAGCTGTATACATAAAGAGATTGTATGTTTATAATAGTAACAAACTATTGGAAAATAAAATTTAAAACAGTATCAGTTCAAATTACACTAAAAATCATGAAATTATGTGCACTAAAAAGTACAAAACATTGATGAGAGAAATTCAGGCCTGTATATATAAAATCTATATCAATAGATACTATGTTCATGAGTTGGAAGTCTCAGTATTGTTAAGGTATCTATTATCCTGAAATTCATTTGTACATTCAAGCCAATCAGTAAAAATTTCAATAAGCCTTTTTTTTTAAAACATTGACATGATTCTGTAATTCATACAAAAGTGCAAATAACTTAGATTATTTAAAAATTTAGAAAAATAAATTAAAACAAAGTTGGAAGTCTTAAATAACTGGCATCAAGATTTCCGGTAAAGCTATAGAAATATTGGGCATAGGGATAGACATATATTATCAGTAGGACAGACTTGAGTCCAGAAATAGATTCACATGTGTATGTATGGTCAGTTGGCTTTTGACAAAGATGCCAACATAATTTATTGGACAAGTGGAAGTCTTTTCAGTAAATGGAACACTTGTATATCCATATGGGATAAAATGAACACTGACACCTCATAACTTTATCCAAAAATTAACTCAAAATTGATCACATACCTAAACATAAAAGCTAAAACATAAAAACTAAAATCACCTCTTTAAGGGCCTTATCTTTAAATATAGTCACATTTTGAGATACTGGGGATTAGGGCCTCAACATATAAATTTTGAGTGAGAAAAACTCAATTCATAATGGCACAAAGGAATTTTTTGGGGAAAATGTAAATGTTTCATATTTTGATTATGGTGGGAGTTTCTTGGGTACATGCATTTCTTAAAATTCATTGAACTGTTTACTTGAAATGAATGCGTTTTGTTATATGTAAATTATAATCAATAGAATTGCTTTTTAAACAGCAAAACACCAGAAAAAAAATTTTCATTGCAAATTTGGTAAAAATTTTATTAAAATAGGTGTTTCTGGAAAGGATAATATAAAACCTTCCCACATAGAAATATGGGGTGTCTTTATTATATATATAATGTTTTTGTATCCTTCAGGAAAATTAGGTGGTTAAACCAGAATAAAACAGTGCCCTTAATACTTGCCCTTTAACCAAAGTGTATTCTGCCTTTCGTTAGGTCAGCTGGTATGGCAATATAAATAGCTCTATGACACCCAATGAGTAGCTTTTGATAGGAAAATCTATATGTTCCAATATAGTTCAAATTCATTTTGTTTTTTGAAGATTTTATTTATTTGAGAGAGAGCATGAGCAGGGGAAGGGGTAGAGAGAGAGGGAGAAGCAGACTCCCCACTGAGCAGGGAGCCCAGTGCGGGGCTTGATCCCAGGACCCAGAGACTATGGCCTGAGCCGAAGGCAGACACTTAACCAACTGAGCCATCCAGGCGCCCCTCAAACTTAGTTTTGAAATGAATGTTTAGAATTGTTATACAAATTGACATGCCATGAGTTTTTAGGTAATTAATCTTATGTGATAGTTTACATTCCCTACAAGCTTCTACTTCACTTTTATGAAGTCTAGAATATTTAATAATGTAAGTATAAGAGGCAGGCAAAAATTCAGCTAAAGCAAATTATCAGCCAGAAAAAAAAAGGGGGGGGGGAAGATGTTTGAAGATTTAAAAATGGCAAACCAAATAAGGAAATTTTGTTTTTAATTAATGAATAATATGTATATTGATGACAGTTTTAAGATCCGGATGCTATTACCATCTAATATTAAATGCCATTTCTTGATTATGACATAATAAGCACAGTTTATAAAATATTATTGTTACAGACCTATAATTCACAATTTGAAAACATATATTTAATTATATTAACATTGTAAACAGCTTCTATAGAAAGATCAGTAACTATTATGATGAAACAACTAAGTTTATAGGCATTATCACTTTTCTCTTCATTGGCTACTTAGTTAGTCTTTGATAAGACACCAGGCACCAGGCCTTTATACATCTTAATGTAGATAGATTGGCCATGCGAACACTAACGGTTTTTATCTTAATCTTACTTAAAAGCATCTTCTGTTTCTAACTAATTTTTACTTTCTGATACTCTGTGACATCCAGTGAGTATCAGTTCTGATACTCATTTTCAGAAGTTATTTTTGCTGGCATTGCTATTGATTTTTACCATAAATACTCTTGTTAGTGTATATTTATTCACTTTGTCTTTTAACAATAAAAGATATTAAAAATGACAGTTATAACATGGCTTCATAGTGACAGTGTATTTTCCAAATAAATGAAAATTTAAGTAAAATTAGAAGAGCATTGGTTTTATTATAATAAAGATTACATACTTAAATGTTCCCTTGGAATAGAGTCTTTATATCATGTAATTAATTATGCTATACGGGTCTAAAAAGATGCACAATACATGGATTACAGGGTTTTTTGTAGAATGTGAATATCATAATAAAAATTCATTCATCATGAAGTATATGA
Source organism: Ursus americanus (assembly GCF_024610735.1). Classification (NCBI taxonomy): domain Eukaryota; kingdom Metazoa; phylum Chordata; class Mammalia; order Carnivora; family Ursidae; genus Ursus; species Ursus americanus. The sequence goes on from NC_142149.1 coordinate 33,104,108, forward strand.
ATTTTTTTTTTAAAGATTTTATTTATTTTTTCGACAGAGATAGAGACAGCCAGCGAGAGAGAGAACACAAGCAGGGGGAGTGGGAGAGGAATAAGCAGGCTCATAGCGGAGGAGCCTGATGTGGGGCTCGATCCCATTACGCCGGGATCACGCCCTGAGCCAAAGGCAGACGCTTAACTGCTGTGCCACCCAGGCGCCCCTGAAGTATATGAATTTAAAGACATGAGATGTTTTGAAAATTTGTGAACATTTACTTCTTCACAGTTAAAAAAAAGTATGTTTAAAACAGAGAAGGTTCTGAAGAATCAGTATTCTAGCACAGAGGAGAAAAGTTGTCTTTATTTATAATTTTCAGCTAGTTCTTATTATCTAATTACCAATTGATTCCTATTATAATTTTTCAAAATCTTGAATTTTTGAAAATTCAGAAGCCTAATTACTTTTTCTTTCTTTAATATATTTTTTCTTAATATGAAGTTGGTCTCCTTCCTTTTTCTTTTTTATAAAAAGCTTTTTTTTTTGAGATATAACTAACATACCATATAATTCACCCTTTTAAAGTATAGAATTCAGTAGTTTTGAGTATACTTACAAGGTTGTACAGCCATCACCACTAATGGTCTAATTCCAGAACATTTTCTTCACTTCAAAAAGAAACCCCTTATCCAGTAGCAGTCAATTCCCATTCTTACCTCCCCTTACCCCTTAGTAACCACTACTTTTTGTGTTTCTGTGGATTTGCCTTTCCTGGACATTCGTATAAATGGAATCGTATAATATGTGGCCTTTTGTGTGTGGCTCCTTTCCTTAGCATGTTTTTAAGGTTTTTCTGTATCGTAGGATGAATCAATACTTTATTCCTTTGTATGATTAAATAATATTCCTTTTACTTTCAATATTTGTATCTCTGAACTTAAAATGATCTTTTATAGACAGCATATAGTTGGATCATTTTTTAAAAATCCATTCTGCTAGGGGCACCTGGGTGGCTCAGTCGTTAAGCATCTGCCTTTGGCTCAGGGCGTTCTGGGATCCTCTGCTGGGAGCCTGCTTCTTTCTCTCCCACTCCCCCTGCTTGTGTTCCCTCTCTTGCTGGCTGTCTCTCTCTGTCAAATGAATAAATAAAATCTTTAAAAAAAAAAAAATCCATTCTGCTAATCTCTGCCTATTATTAAGGTTTTTACTTCATTTACATTTAGTGTAGTTATTGATAAGATAGTTTTTACATCTGCACTTTGGTATTTGTTTTCTGTATGTCATCTTTTTTCCCATTCTATTCCTCCATTACTGCCTTCTTTTGTGTTAAGTAGATATTTTGTAGTGTACCATTTAAATTTTTCTAGAATGCCATTTTAATTCCCTTGGTGTTTCTTTTATTATATATGTTTTAGTCATTTTCTTAATGGTTGTCCTGGGAATTATAATAGCCATCTTAATTTATAACAATATAATTTGGATTTTTAACTAATTTAATTGCAATAGTATATAAAAATTTTGATGCTGTAGAATTGTTTTATGTCCCACTTTGTGCTATTATTGTCATAGACATAAATATACATGTATGCCTATCAACACAGATTTATAATTACTCCATCTGTAGTTGTCTTTTAAATCAAATAGATAAAAAGTGTTACAAACAAAAAATACGTTAATACTCTCTCTTATATTTACTTATATTACTTATTAGTACCTTTATTAGTACCCTTTAATTCTTCATGTGTAATTCTTTGAGTTACTCTCAGATGTCCCTAAAAACTCGTTCTTAGGGTCTGTGACTATAGCTCTCTTAGTTATAATCCACTGTCATTACCCTGGAGCCCTGTAGATATGATGGTAAGGTATGGGGAGGGGGAAGCATCCTCTAATTCTATGATTAAGTCTCAGTCTTTTAGTGGTACCATGTCCTTGGGCTGTGACCTTCACATGTGTTTCCCAGCTCTTTATTCATCCTTTAGACAGGAAGTCTAGAAGGAGCTGGAGTTCAGGTAATCTTCTTTCCCCACAGTTCAGAACCCGTACTGGAGACTGGCCTTTGTTTTGGGGAATGCTTTGTTTGTATTTCCAAATGGTTACTTTTCTCCTTCCCCTGTCAGAAACCAGAAAGGATTGTTTTGCTCTTTACTATGAGAACCTCGTAGGGTTCCTGAAGGTAATATATCCAGAAATGTGGGGGATCCCTAAGACTGCAGGAGTTTCTCACTTTTACACTAGTATACTCTGTGCCTCCAGGATTCATCAAAATTATCATACCAATTTATGGTTTTTGTGGCTTCTGCTGTAAGTAAGCAGATGTAGACCTTTGATTCTGCCTATTCACCTGTTTCTCCAGATTTTAGGGCGGCAGTTTGCCTTTTGATCTCAGTTCTCTATGTGTCCATGAAAAGTAATTGATTCTCACTTTGTTCCACTGTTTTCTTGGTGTAAGGTGGGTATGATAACTCCCAAGTTCTTTACATGTTGGAGCTGAACGTGGAAGTTGTAACTTTATCTTTAAAAATGTGTTTCAACTGTGTTTTAGAACATAGGTGTAATTCACTTAAAAGATCAAACTAACACATTATCATCTTTTCTCAGTATTATTATCACCTGTTGCACAGTACAATGACTGGAGATATTAAATGTATCATGTCATCTATTTTTCATTTTGAATGGGTTTGACATTGGACATGCAGAAAATGTGAGAGCTTACTTTAGAATTTATTTCAGGGGGATATTTGGGACCAAGATTGAAATATATATAGAAGGGTTTTATTTTCTGTTGTTGCATTGTACATGCCACAAACTCAGCACCTTAAAACAACATACGTTTATTATTTCAGTTGGTCAGTAGTCTGGGCATGCCTTAAGTTTTTTTTTCCCCTCAGGATTTCACAAGCCTGTGAGGGGTCACTTGGGGTTACAGTTTTCTTAGAGGCCTGATTAGGGAAAGATTAGCTTCCCAGTCCCCTCAGTTTATTGGCAGAATTTATCTCCTGTGGTTCTAAGACTGAGGCACCGTTTCTTACTGGCTTTTGGCTGGGGATGGCTCTTAACTCTTAGAGGCTGCACTGAGGCCTTAGCCGTGTGGTTCTCTCAACCACATGGCAGCTTCTTCAAAACCAACGAGGGTGTCTCTTTCCAGAACGGCATAATCTGTCTTTTAAGGATTTTACCTGATCAAGCCAGGTCCATGCAAGATAATCTCCCTTTTGATTAACTCAGAACTAGTTGAGGAGGATTTTAATCACATCTGCAAAGTCCTTCCACCTTTGCTACATAATATAACCTAATCATGAGAGTGAAATCTTATTATTTACATTTATCCTACTCACAGTCAAGGGGAGAAGTTTATACAGGGTGTGTACAGAGGGCAGAAATCTTGGGAGCTGTCTTAGATTTCTTCCTACACAGGAGTTAATTATCAGGGTAAGAAAAGGGTTAAGGAGAACCATTAGGATCATGATTTGCTTCTTTGGCATATGCAAAGAAGATTGACTAAAGTGAAATGAGATTTGTGAAATTCAGTCAGGTAACAAGTCATCATGATTGGCACATAATAAGTTCTCCACAGATACTTGTTCAGTGAACACATAAATGGATGGATATTAATTCTCCTTGGTCCAAGTCTTCCCTTTGTGTCTAAAATCAGAGATATTTTAGAACTACAAGCTAACATCACTGTGATTTGCATCATAGATCAATACATTCTAATCCCTGCATATTAACATTATTTTTATATTGAGAAGGAACTTTTAATAATCTTAAATTTTTTAAAATACCAAAAATTACTTACATTGAGAAACTTGCTCATATTACATTTAAGATCTTTCTGGGAAATCTAGTGACTTTATTCACATTTATTTTATTTACTCGATCCATTGAGGAAATAATTACTGAATGTGTACTTCATGCAAAGGACTGTGCTAAGCCCTATTGAAGATTCAAAAATGAACAAGATCTCTTGTTCTCTTATCCCTTCGAGATGATTTCAGTTTCAGTAGTGGTATAAAATATGTTGTGTACAAATCTCCATGGTAGTTGACAAAATCTGTAATCATTAGGAAGATAAAAGTGATATGGAGTTAAAAGTAGGAAGAGACCACATTTGACTGAATGAATCAGTGACTCTTCTGAGAGGAGATGCTATTTCAGTGCGTGTTAAAAAAAGGTGGGTAGATTTGCAGTGGTAGATATGGGAGTGGGGATGGTATTTTAGACTGAGGGGATAACATTAGCAAAGTCATAGAAAAAATTTTTAGTGTTATGTTTTTAAAGTTTTTTTAGAAAAATTTTTATAATCACGAGTTCAGCTTACCTGTGTGAAAGAATTTAATGGAAAGACTGCACACACAGGAAGTTGCAGGTTTTCACAGAATAAACATAGAAGTCTGAAGTTTTCTTTTTTTTTGAAAATTTAAAAAAGACTTTTATTTTTTTAATAATAATTTATTATGTTATGTTAGTCACCATACAGTACATACTTAGTTTGTGATGTAGTGTTCCATGATTTATTATTTGCATATAACACCCAGTGCTCCATGCAATATGTGCCCTCCTTAATAATACCCATCACCGGCCTTTCCCAATCCCCCACTCCCCTCCCTTCTGAAGCCCTCAGTTTGTTTCCCAGGGTCCATAGTCTCTCGTGGTTCATTCCCCCTTCTGTTTACCCCCCCTTCATTCTTCCCTTCACCCCCCCTTCATTCTTCCCTTCCTTCTCCTACCAGTCTTCCCGCTATTTGTTATGTTCCATAAATGAGTGAAACCATATGATAATTGTCTTTCTCTGCTTAGAAGTCTGAAGTTTTCAAACAACACATTTCAATTGTAGTTTTTCCCTGTATATCTGGTTAATTAGGATGAGTGATTTATTTAAAACTTTACTCTTTCACTGAGAGAAATAAAATGAATTTCCTTTTGTTATAAACGGCAGCATTTGTATAAGGATGAAAATGAGAAAGTTGTCATTCTACATCTTTTCCCCTGCATTTCTGTCAGCGTCTTCTAAAGTTATAAAAATTTTAATAGTTTTGTGAAGAGTATCATTCCTGCAATAAGATAAATTTTCTTTTTAACTATTGTCATTTAACTAGTAGCACCACTGCTTTAGGACTTCATGAGAGATCATTTTTATGGACAAAGACTTTTTAACTTTTTTTATGTATAGAAAAGTTTCCATTAAGTCATTTGGAAAAGAGACACTCTGGGGCCAAAGTAGCAACTTGAATCTTTTTATTCATGTCAGTCTGATTTTCTTTTATACCTTTATGAGTAAAATGCATAAACCATTTTCCCTGAGGGAACATTTCTGCCTTGACCACTGAGTGTCAGATAAGGAGTAAAATGCAAGTGTTTCTGTTCAGTCTATAGTTATAATTTTTATAAGTATTACTTAATATTAAATTTGTATGTTGAGAAATTTACAAAGCTACTGGTTTGATATTTTTCTCATTTTTAAGGTATATTGCATTTAATTTAAAGGAGAAACCAGATTGTTCCATTTAAAATATTTTTTTTTGAAGTTTCTGTAGATATGGATTAGCCTTATTTTAAGTAATCAACCAAGTTGCCTTTTTAAAGAACATTTCTTCCACAGTGTTAAGTAGAAGGAATCTTCATGGTGTTGAAGTCTTTGGGATTGTGAAAGATTAGATGTAGTTCTTAAGAATTTCTCTTTTTGGGGTACCTGGGTGGCTCAGTCGGTTAAGCGTCTGCCTTCGGCTCAGGTCATGATGCCGGGGTCCTGGGAGTGAGTCCCACATCAGGTTCCCTGCTCAGTGGGGAGTCTGCTTCTCCCTCTCCTCTGCTCATTCTCTCTCTCTCTCTCAAAAATAAAATCTTTTTAAAAAAATAATCTCTCTTTTAATTAAACAATGTTCATTCATTTGTTCATTCCTTTATTGATTTTTTTTATTTAACAAACATTTATTGGGCACATACTGTATTCCAAGTAGACTCAAATTACTTGGCCAAGGTCATATGTTTAATTAATGAAAGCATTTGCCTTAAGACTCTTGATTTTCTGGCCCAGTGCTATCTTCATAATAGCATTCTAGAGTCTGATGTACGAAATATAATTGATCTGATAAATATTAATTTGATCTATTTTTATTTAGAATAATATGCAGATTTATATGAATACCTGTATATTGGTATATCAATATTTATATTTGCTTTTCATATTTAGCTTTTCTTGTGAGGTAACTGTTATCCTTGGAAGGTAGACATAAGAGCGACTCTGAAGGAGTATGCTGAAAAGTAGCTTTAAAGAGTGACTGATCAAATATTCTGAAAAATAGGAGATCATTTGGATTGTAGCTATTTAAATAACCAGCTTTTTGCTTTCTGTGTGTGTGTGTGTGTGTGTGTGTGTGTGTATGCATGTAATCATTCATGCCATTTGTCTATAAATAATATATGTACATTTGTGTCTCATATCTGGCTTCAAAAGACCTTTATAAAATATACTAATTATAATGTTTTAAGTGAAAACATTCACTTATTCTCCCTAGAGAATAAGATCAGGGAAGTTAAGTTTAATTAGAGCCAAGGATGGCCAGATAACCTAGGTCGAAGAGGCAAGGGTCAAGCAATAAATCTAGAAGCTGCATTCATTCTAACTTCTTATGCATCCCCCAATCTCTACCTTGGTTCTATTTTCTATGGATGAAACTATAGATACAGAGAGCACTTTTGGCGAAATGATAGACAAATTGGTTAAGTTTAACTCATGATTAATTTACTATACATGTCCACATTAAAGCAATTTATTTCAATTTGATATGGGCTAGAAAAAGTTGGAGGCCCCAGGCATTTGTCCTGGTTACAATCTTTAATATCCATCTATAGTTAATCTTCGTAGTAGTAACCAATGAATTTTTTTTTTTTTTTTTTGGCTGACAGTTTCAGATTGGCAGCTTTTGAATTTAGATGATTTGGGTGTTGACAGGTAGGAAATTACCGTGATGCAATGGTAGCCTCCAAATATTGCCTATTAGGCCTGCTGTCCCAGTGGTAATGGGACAGAGAAGCCAACAGCCACATTAAAATGCTTATTAAATCACATAGTTTATTAAATTTAAAACCACAGTAAGAAGCAATGGGAAAGAGTTGAGGGTTAGTTAATACATTAAGGATAGAGTACAAGTGGAAGAACTACATTACAGTTATACAGTTTTCATATGTCTTGTCTTTCTCTCTCTGCTATCTCAGCTTTCCTTACAGATGGTATGGTTACAAAGACTAGAAATGAGGTTTGAGCAAGGTGCCACAATAACGGAAAGTGCTCAAAGCTAATGCTCACGCTTATTTTATTAGGGAAAAGTAGGGGTGAGTGCACTTGGCTATAGCTGTAGTCCACCAGTCAGCCTGCTGAGCAACTGTGTATTTTATTTACCTTTCTTGGGTGGAAGAAAGGTGGGGCCAGGATGGGTGTCAACAATGGATGGCTGAGTTAAGTCCTCTTGAATATTGAGTGTTTCATATGCCTCAGATACATTTAGTATATTTTGTTTTTGTTTTTGTTTTTTTTTAAAGATTTTATTTATTTATTTGACAGAGATAGAGACAGCCAGCGAGAGAGGGAACACAAGCAGGGGGAGTGGGAGAGGAAGAAGCAGGCTCATAGCGGAGGATCCTGATGTGGGGCTCGATCCCAGAACGCCGGGATCACGCCCTGAGCTGAAGGCAGACGCTTAACTGCTGTGCCACCCAGGCGCCCCAAGTATATTTTGAATATTTAGTGTCTACTTGATCCATCCATCCCTTTCCATCTGTGTTCACACAAAGATGCTATGCTTATCTGTTTAACGTGTTTTACAGGTTTCCAGCTTCTATCTATGTTTTAAACATCTTGTGAATTTCACCCATCCATTTGGTTTTTTGCCTTTTGTATTAGAATTGAATATTCTCAAATAATACAACAAATGCAAACTACAGATGTGAATTCTGTCAGTCTCCTGACTTCAATTTTAAGGTGCCAGATACTCAAGGGTTACCACATTTTAAAACTCTTTTAGAGGACATAGCACTTTCTACAGGATATGGTGAATGAATGGTAAGAATTCATACCAGTGCATTGATATTTGCCTTGGAACAAAGAACTATTTCTGAATTTTTTGAAATAAAATTTGCCTCACTTGCCTGCTTTAGATGACATTAGCTTAAAGGTGATATAACTAGGAAGTCATGGTATCATGACAGAGTTTGAAGTGAAAAATATCAAAGAAAAGATTGAACAGATAAGAGCTCAGTGTAGAAGAGTCTGTAGATCATGTAATCTTTTTTTTTTCTTTTTAATAGACTTTATTTTTTTTAAAGCAGTTCATAGCAAAACTGAGTGGAGAGTGCAGAGAGCTCCTATTCCCACACATGCATAGCCTCCAATGTTATTAACGTCCCTCAGCAGAGTGGTAAATTTATCATACTGATGTATTTATATTGACACATCATTATCATGCAAAGTTCATAGTATATGTTAGTGTCTTCTTGGTATTACACATTCTATGAGTTTTTATAAATAAGTAATGATAAGTATCTACCATTATAATATGCATAGTAGTGTCATTGCCCTAAAAATCCTCTGTTCCACCTTTTCATTCCTCCCTCCCCCAGTCCTTAGCAACTCTTGATCTCTTTGTCTTCATAGTTTTGCCTTTTCCAGACTGTCCTATAGTTGGAATCATATACTGTGTAGCCTATTTCACTTACTAATATGTATTTAAATTTCCTCCATGTCTTATCATGCCTTGCTAGCTCATTTCTTTTCTGCATTTAATACTATTCATTGTCTGGATGTACCAGTTTGTTTATCCATTTACCTACTGAAGAACATCTTGGTTGCTTCCATGTTTGGGGCAATTATGAAGAAAGCTGCTGTAAACATTGGTTTGCAGGTTTTTGTGTGGACATAAGTTTTTAATTCATTTCGGTAAATAAGAAGGAGTACAATTGCTAGATTATATTTACTTTTGTAAGAAACTGCCAGATTATCTTTCAAAGTGGCTGTACCATTTCCTGTTCACACCATATCTTTTGTCTGCATTTGGTGTTGTCAGTATTTTGGATTTTGGCCATTCTTACAGGACTGTAGTGGTATCTTGTTTTGATTCGCAGTTTCCTGATATCATAAAATGTGAAGTGTCTTTTCATATGCTTATTGGTCAATTGTATATTTTCTTCGGTGAAATGACTGTTCCAGCCTTTGGCCCATTTTTTAATTGGGTTGTTTTCTTATCATTGAATTTTAGTAGTTCTTTGTATGATTTGGATAATAGTTGTGTCTTTATCAGTTGTGTCTTTTGCAAATATTTTCTCCCAGTTTGTGGCTGTTTTCCCATTCATTTATTGGATGTTGTAATATTTACACTGTCAGTATGTTAGTTTGATCCTCATCTCTAAACTCAATTATTGTTCAGTGGTCTTTCTCCCTCCAGTCTTTCATTCATCAGTTTTTCCTCCACACTGATCATGTTACTCTCTTGTTTAACCCTCAGTATACCAGGAAAAGTAGTTATAGCTTTTTTATTTATTTATTATCAATATTATTATTATTATTTGGTTTAAAAATTGTGGGAGCAAAGAGAGCTTTAGTATAGCTATATTTACTACAATTCACTGTATGTAGTTTTGTCCATTATAGTTTATATACAGTGTGAACAAGGTTAACTTCATATATTTATCTGTTTTTTCCTTCTTTTGCAGTTTGTACACAGGGAAAGAGGCTTCTTGGTTTTATAGGCCACTTTTCTGGATGTGCTCTCCTTTGATGTTTTATATATATATTTTAAGTCGTAGGAATAATTTGTAGAAGAATAAAAGAATAGTTAAAAATTATTAGGGACTCTAACAAGAGTACAGACATAACAAAATCTCTGTGTTTCAAGTAAATTTTGGTGTTCAAATATGTCACGTCTTTTCAACAACAATGAGATGGGAAGGGATGGTCAATGTTGTTGTCACAGATTATTGTGTGATGAAGTCCTTCCTGCCAAGTAATTAACTTGGTGAGAATACCATGATTCCTTCTTGTCCTCAGATATATGTTGATCACACATTAATTCTTGAGTTTGAGAACTTTTATCTAGAATATTGTTATCTGAAGAGTCATAGAGATTTTACTTACACCATCCAATTTCACCATTGTCATTAGAGTTGGAGTGCTGCTCTCCGTCTCTTCATTCATCTTCTGCTCATCTAGTAATTATGAAAACATCTTCCTTTGTTAATTTCCTCTTTTTGACAATTTGGGCAAAAAATGAAAAATACTTAGTTCTCAACACTGTTTGATGAAAGCTAAAAACAGACTACAAATATGGTCCTCAATTTTCTTTTATACTTTCTGAAAAGATGATGCCATACTTTGAGCAACACAGTAAGAAAAAAGAATGGCAGTTTATTTTATTATTGGATCATCCTTCATGATATCATCATTATTCTATTTTCTTATTTTAGGGGTTTTTTTAACATTACTAGGAATAATTGATGAGTAGTAATGGGTAGTGATGGGATAATTTGCAGGATAATGAAATAGCTGAATGTTTCAAGATGTAGGAAAAATAATATCAGTAATATCCCATAATATATCTTAGAATTATAAGAGTTCAGTTAACCCATATGGTAATTGCAAGTTGCAGTGTTTTGGTTTTTTAAGTAAAAAATAGTGATGAAATTGATTATTTGAAATTTATTTTCTTACAAATAGTTAGAAATGTTCAGAAATGAAAAATGGGCCCATTGGACCACAATAGTATACCAAGGGTTAAAAACCTTCAGTAATTCCCTGTTTTTTAAAAGATAAAGCCTAAAATCCTTTACATTACCTAGAAGCCTTGGCTATTTTTCAGCCTTACTCCTCCACTCCCCCATCCTATATATATCTTTTTGGTGGGCTATATTTTATTAGAAGTGCCTTCAGCTGCCATGCATTTTCATACCTACATATATGTGGTAGGCAGGATTCTAAAACAGTCTCCTAAGATTCCTGGCTCCTAATGTGCACACTCCTTCTCCCATTTATTCAGTGATATACTAATCTAGGTACTGGTTGATGGGATTTGCATATGAAATCCGTAGACCTTAAGATAGGGAGATTATCTAGATGGCCCTTATCTAATCATACAAGCCTTCTAAAAACAGTTTTCTGCAGCTGGTTGCAGATCAGGGAGTCAGAGAGACAGGATCTAGCCTGGATGAAAGCAGACATCCATGTTGATTGGTGGGAGGGTTGGGGCATGTGGCAAGGTATTGCAGGTGTCCTCTAGCTGCTGAAGGACATCCTGGCCCATAACTAGCAGGAAAATGGGAGCAATACTCTTAGAGCCAGTAGGAAATGAATTCTGGTAACAACCAGTGTGACCTTGAAGAAAAAACACCCAAGTTTCAGGTGAGAACTGCAGCCCTGGCAGTTTAGGTTAATTTTAACCTAGTGAGACCCTAAGCAAGAATCTAGTTGTACTATGCTTGGACTTCTTCTTCTTCTTTTTTTTTTTTTTTAAGATTTTATTTATTTATTTGAGAGAGAGTGAGTGAGAGAGCACACAAGCGGGGGAAAAGGGAGGAGGGAGATGGTAAAGCAGACTCCCCACTGAGTAGACCGATGCGGGGCTCCATCCCAGCACCCCAGAATCATGACCTGAGCCGAAGGCAAACACTTAACCAACTTAACCAACCCAGGCGCCCCACTGGACTTCTGATCTTGCAGAAACTGAGATAATAGATGATGGTGTTTTTATGCTACAACATGAATGAAACTGGAAGACGTTATGCCAAGTAAAATAAGGCAGTCACAAAAAGACAAATACTGTATGATTCCCTTTATATGTGGTACCTAGAGCAGTCAAATTTATAGAGACAGAAAGTAAAAGAGTAGTTGCCAAGGGCTGGGGGAGGAGAGGGAAGTGGGAAATGAGGAGTTGTTTAAGGGGTATAGTTTCAGTTTTGCAAGGTAAGTAGAATTTTGGAGATTGGTTGTACAATAATGTGAATGTACTTAACACTACTGAACTATACACTTAAAAATGGTTAAGATGGTAAATTTTATGTTATATATGTTTTACCACAATTTAAAGAATTATTTCAAAAAGTGGGTATTGTTTTAAGTCACTAAGTTTGTGAGTAATTCGTTATACAGCAGTTGTGTTCATAGTTTTGTGCCTGCTTGAAATCTACTCTCTGACTTTTTTATTATCCAGAGACATTATGCTCTATATTCACCTCAAAGGTTTACTCTATTAAGCCATCCTTAACCCTCAGGCAAAGTTAGTCACTCTTTCCTCTGCTTAGCCACATACACCTATAATAGCACTTACCACATTATATTTTAAGCATGGGGAGGGGGTCTCCACTAGATTGTGAAGTAGTGTTTTTTTCTAGAGCATTTCATCTTCAGGTTTTACAGCAGTAGGTTTACAGCATATTCAGTTTGGCAGTACCTGAAAGCACATAGTAGTGGTTGTTTCTTACTCATTTTCTTCTCTCAGCCTAGATTCTACCAATTCTAATAGTACAAGTTCACTGACCACAATATAGTTTACTTTAATTATTAGCCTTTTAACAGAGGGATAAAAAACAAGTCGTTCCCCCCCTGCCTGTTTTGCCTGCAGTTAATCTTGTCAGGTAAGGAGAGAAACATATAGATAAATAGATATATTCATTCCGATTTCAGCCAACACTTACTAAGCCAATACTTCTTGACTCTAAAGTAGCAAAACTGGTCAAATATATACATTTTAAACATATGGTTATTTTATTTTATTTTTTAATTTTTTAAATAATTTTTATTTTGTTATATTAGTCACCATACAGTACATCCCCAGTTTTTGATGCATTGTTCCATGATTCATTATTTGCATATAACACCCAGTGCTCCATGCAATATGTGCCCTCCTTAATACCCATCACCGGCCTATCCCAATCCCCCACCCCCCTCCCCTCTGAAGCCCTCTGTGGGCTCTGGGAAACAAACTAAACATATGGTTATTTTAGACACTAATGAACCAACCATGTAGATCAGTCAACAGAAATTCAGAATTCATGTTTTAGAGAATTAGTAATTTGTCCCATAAATAAATAAATATTGTTTCCTTTTCAAGAAATTTCAACAAAGTAGATTGTTGTGGGGAAATAAATGTAGGAGTTATTTCTGAAATTCCATTTTATTTGAAATTTTTTATGTTTTAAATATTATTGCAGATTTTTATCAGAATGTATCAATAAATGACCCTGTAAATAAACATATCAGTATCAGTAGTGCAGCTCTAACATTTTTCAGAGCCCTCACTCAACAAATTTATGAAAGGGAATGCTCCTTGTCAGAGAGGACTGTAGGACCTTTCATTTCCGTTTAGATAGCCAACAACTACAGGGATCTTACTTTCACTTAGGACAGTATTTCTCCATATTCTTTCTAGTGCATTACTCATTGCATCTATATTCATGGAAAGTTTGATTCTCAAATATAACCCAGTCTCTTGAGGTGAAGATGCCGAGTCAGATTATCACCAAATATCTGACGTTTCAAAAGATATTTATATTTTTGGTTTTCTCATATTTTACATTTGAATACAGCAAGAATTAAGGATATGCCCATTTTTATCATAATTTTCAAAAGTTGTAAAAAACACAACTTTATTTTTCTTTTTTATTACTACTTAAAAGGAACTACTTTATTCCTAACATGTGTCACCTATAGATAGGCACATATCGACTGAATAAAAGAAAATAAATATTTCGTTAATATCAGTACCTCATTAAATGAATAGTGAAGAATCATCTTCAGATGGAAAATAGGACAGGTTTTACCTATGAAATAAATTATGTGAAAAAGATTACAAAAGATGGTAGTCTGTTTAGGCAAGCCTATTAAAAGCATTAAGACTTGAGTACTGGCTATTAAAGTGAGTAAATGGCAATATTATAAAGTTAAACACATGCCAAAAAACATTTTCCAGAGGACCGAGACTGTAACAATACCATTAATGAGGGCAAAGAGGTCTTAATGCAATTTGCACTTTCTAAAGTTTCAAAAAGAGGCTTTGAGTTAGAGCATTATTAATGTACTGAACATCTGGAACTGTGTAAAAGCTATAGACGTTGAGCAAATGCAGAATTTCCCCACTAGGTTGCATTCTAACTTATTGCCTCCCTAGTGAGATATGGTTTTAAGAAGTTTGAAAAAGTAAAATCACAATATCCAGATAAAGCATATAAACATTCCAAAGTGTCTTTTAATTTGTGAGATCTGACTAAAAAAAAAAAAAGACTGAGGTTACCAAATCTAAGTGATGTGAACTCAATTAATAGATTAAATCATCTATGTATTATTATATATGAACTAGTTTCTCTGTATATGGATGATATTTGCTTTTTATGAGCTAAGTAAACTATTTTGTAACAGGTTTACCTCACAATTTTTATATATGTAAGTCTTAAAACTTGAGAGATGGCTCTGTGTTAGTGTACTTTCCTCTAAGTTATTTTGATTTTTAGGTGCCTGGTTGGGATACTTAAGAGAATTTTAAAAACAGAGTTATGTGTGTCTTTAGTTATCTGTATGATTTCTCTGGCAAGGGGGGGCATAATTAAGATGTATAAATGTGTAATTTGAGTGTCACCTGCAGTGAGAATGGAAATGCTGTATGTCTGAATATTCTGTTATCTAAAACTGAAAATTTGCTATAGGCCATTTTAACCAAAATAATCAGTATGTTTCTGCTATAGAGCTATAGTCCAAATTTGCATGTAGCCACTGTATAAGCTTTAACAGAAGTCTTTTAAGATACTTTTTAAAAAACCTCCACTGAAGAGATTAAAATAAATACATTGTGTTCTGTGAAAATGTTGTCTCACAATTACCAAATTCTTCCTTTTTCATAGTGTTTCTTGTACTTCCTTACCTGAATTAAAATCTGCATATAACCAGAGGATATGTCATTTCTTCATTAACTCTTTCATGTTGTGGCTGTGTTTTCTCTGTAGTAACTGAGGTTTGGTATCCTATTTACCCTCCAGGGCTCTTTATAAACCTTTATTTACCTCGCCATTTTTGCGGGGAGGCAAGAAGGAGGGGAAGGGGTGTGGGGGAGAGAGAGATAAAGAGAGAAAAAAAATTCACCAACAGAAGTTCTAGTCTCCGAGTTCATGTCTTTTAATTGATCTATATTATCCTTTCCCCTTCATCTTTATTGACATCTTACAAATCACTTGAATACTCTTCTTTTATTAAGGACTTTTGATACTGATTGTACAAGATTTTCCCCCTTTCTTACTCTTCTCTCTGACCCTTCATTATTTTGGCCCTTCCTTTTTCATTCATTTATTAAATTCATTCAACAAATATTTATTCAGTACTTTCTATGTGTCAGGTACTATTCTAGGTACTGGACAATCAGCAGTGAGCAAAACAAAAACCATTGTCCTGGGACTCCTGGGTAGCTCAGTTGGCTAAGTGTCTGCCTTCGGCTCAGGTCATGATCTCAGAGTCCTGTGACGTTGGGCTCCCTGCTCAGCAGGGAGTCTGCTTCTCACTCTCTCTTCCTCTGCCCCTCCCCCATGCATGTACACACAGCCATGCACGCTCTATCTCAAATAAATAAATAAAATCTTTAAAAAAAATCATTGTCCTTAAATAGGTTATATTCCAGATGTGAGACAGAAAATAAACCAGACACATAGAAAGATAGTAATATATTAGATGGTGTCATGGACTGGATGTTTGGGTCAATCCCCCCCAACTTCCACCCTAATTCATATATTGAAGCCCTAACCCCCTGTATTTGGAGATAGGGTCTCCAAGGAAGTAATTAAGGTTAAATGAGGTCATAAGGGCAGGGCCCTGACCCAATAGTATTAGGGTCCTTATAAGAAGAGATACCAGAAATCTTGCTGTCCTCTCTGCAATGTGAGCACAGAGGAAAAGTGGTGTGGTGACTCAGTTTAGAAGGTGTCTGTGGGGGTGCCTGGGTGGCTCAGTTGTTGGGCATCTGCCTTCAGCTCGGGGCGTGGTCCTGGGGTTCTAGGATCGAGCCCCACATCGGGCTCTTCCGCTGGGAGCCTGCTTCTTCCTCTCCCACTCCCCCTGCTTGTGTTCCCTCTCTCGATGGCTGTCTCTCTCTCTCAAATAAATGAATGAAAGAAATCTTCAAAAAAAAAAAAAAAGAAAAGAAGGTGTCTGCAACCCTAGAAGAGAGCTTCACCGGGAACTGTGTCAGCCAGCGCCTTGATCTTGAACCTCTCAGCATCGAGAACTATGAGAAATAAATTTCTTTTTAAAGATTTATTTCTTTATATATTTATTTATTTAACAGAGAGAGAGAGAGAGAGTACAAGCAGGGGGAGCAGCAGAGGGACAGAGAGAAAGCAGGCTCCCCACTGAGCAGGGAGCTGAGGTGGGGCTCAATCCCAGCACTCTGGGATCATGACCTGAGCCGAAGGCAGACGCCTAACCAACTGAGTCACGCAGACACCCGAGAAATAAATTTCTGTTTAAGCAACCCCGTCTGTGGTATTTTTTTCCAGCTTTATTGAGATATTGTTGACATAACGTAAATGTGGTGATTTGATTCCACATACCTATTGCAGAATGATTATGTGGTATTTTCTATATAGTAGCCTGAGTGTTCTAGTACGGATAATAGTAAGTGCTATGTAGAAAAATAATGCAAAGAAGGGGGAGATGAAACTTCTAGGGGAGTGGGGAAAAGTGGTTTAGAATTTTAATTGGATGGTTCTGGATGGCCTGTCAAAGGGACATCGAGTGAAGGCCTAAAAGGAGAGGAAGCAAACCATTTTGATCTGGAGGAAGAATGTTTAGACAGAGGGAACCTTGAAGTAGAGAGTGGTCTGATCAACAAGAAGGCTACTGTGGCTGAAGTGGAGTTGGGGTGAGGTGAGAGTAGTAAGATGAGGTCATGGAAGTAGCTGCAGTGAAATCATGCCACCGTGAGGATTTAGGTTTTATTCTAAATGCGATAGGAAGCCATTGGAATAGGCTTTAGACTTAATTTTTAAAGGATTATACTGACTGCTCTGTAGAAAATGGACTGTAGAGAGTGTAGGAAGAAGCAAGGTGACTGTGTAGGAGTCTACTGTAATAACATATGATGGATAGTGGCTTGGACCACTGGTAGCAGTGTTTGGGGTCTAGATATGATTGGAAGTAGTGCTGGCAGGATTTGCTGATGAATTGGATGTGCAGTATGATAGAGAGGGAGGGAGTAAGGTTTTCTTGCTGGGCTTTTTTCTTTATCTGTACTGTACTGCTAGTCAATCACATCTGTGTTCACTCTTCTAGTTACATCTATTGTCTTGGTTTCCCAATTTCGCATTCAATTCGGTTCTCCTCTAAATACCACACTCTAAAGAAAAAACTTCTTGTGTGCCTCTTCTCAGTAATTTGCCACAATACACCTTTACTTCTGACACCAGATGTGTGGTTGTCCTATAGTTTAACTCAGTTCTGACACTGTCTGCCTAGAGATAGAGCATCAGATCTCACAGGTTAAGGGTTCAATCCCACGAGATTGCCCCCACTGTGACACCAATCTCAGGTCCAGGTTGTTTACCTGTGTTTCTGACTGACTGGCTGTAAATTGAAGGTACCCACCACCCCCTCCTCAGGTTTGATTAATTTGCTGGAATGGTTCACAGAGCTCAGAGAAACATTTACTTAGGTTTACAAGTTTCCTATAAAGGATACAGATGAATAGACAGATGAAAAGGTATATGAGGTTGAGATCTAGGAAGGTCCAAAGTACAGGAGCATCTGTTCCCATGGAACTGGGAACCCACCTTGCAGCATGTGGATGCAATCACCAGCCTAGAAGCTCTCTGAACTCCATCCTTTTGGGTTTTTATGCAGGCTTCATTAATATAGGCATGGTTGATTAAATGATTCACTACTGGCAATTGATTGAACTTCTAGCCCCTTCCTGGAGGTTGGGGGTGCAGGCTGAAAGTACCAACCCTCTAATCACATGGTTGTTCCCTTGGCAACCAGCCACCATCCTTAGGTTACCTGGGGGCTGTCCAAAAGTCATCTAATTAATATATACTCAGGTGTGTTTGAAGAGGCTTGTTATGAATAAATATTTTTCACCTTTATAGCTCTGGAGCTATTTCAGGAACTGGAATAAAAGATGCCCCTATAACTCTTATTGCTCAGGAAATTCCATGGATTTTAGGAGCTATGTGCCAGGAACAGGGATAAAGACCAAATATATATTTCTTATAAATCACAACATCATACATACCCATATATTGAACTGCCAGATAAACATATTAATATGACTATCTCAAAGGCAACAAACTTGTGATCTTTCCTCCCAATCTTGGTGCTTTTCCAGTGTTGCCATTATGAGTGAATGGTACCACAATCTATATTTGGACTAATCATATAATCGGGGTCATCTGTCAGCCTTTCCCCCTTCCCTGTCAAATCTAATCTTACATTTCGTTTTAAATTTTAAATATTCATTTAAAATCATAAATGTTTTTATTTTTATTCATTTTAAGTTTTATTTTTAATTTTAAATGTTTTTATTTTTATTCATTTTAAATCTTATTTGAACATTTAAATATTTTTATAATTTGCTCACTTTTCTTTCTCTACAGTTTAATTTTCATAAAGGTGGAATCATGACTCAATGTAAATATAAAGTGAAAACCTATCAAAGAGTTTATTCAATTTATTTTGATTAATGAGGGAATGAGTATGATGTTAGGCTGATTCGGAAAGCATTTAAGGAACTGTAATCTTATAGGTCATTTAATAAAAGAATACTACAGTTGAGTTCGGTAAAGTGCATTTTCCTGTATAATCCTTGGCCGGGCCTTTGCCTTCATGCAAAGTGTATAAAACTAATGGGTACATCTTAAATAATAAAACTGACATTGACATATCCACCACCAACTTAAGAAATAGAACATTACTCTTACATTAGAAGAACCCACATAACTCCTTCACAATCATATCCATCCATCTTAAGAGATAATAGTTTTGCATTTTTTAAATAGTATATATATGTATGTGTATATATATATGCTTAAATAACATAGTTTTTGAAATTCATATGAATGAAATTTGTTATCTGATTTGTTTCTTATTTATTATTTATTTATTTTAGAGAGAGAGAGTGTGTGTGTGAGCAGGGGTAGGGGGCAAAGGGGAGAGGGAGAGAGAGAATCTCAAGCAGACTGCCTCTTAAGCGTGGAGCTGGATGTGCGGCTCAATCTCCTGACCCTGAGATCATGACCTGAGCCAAAATCAAGAATCAGACACTTAACCAACCGACTGAGCCACCCAAGAGCCCCAGTAATTTGCTTTTTTAAACTCATCTATAGATTTATGTTTATCCTTGTTGACACATGTGTTACTAATTTATTCATTTACACTACTGCATAGTATTTGTGTGTGGGGGGGTATTTTTTTCAGTTTTTAAAATGGTGGTAAAAAACGTAACATAAAATTTGCTGCTTAACCATTTTTAAAGTATACAATTCCATGTCATTAAGTACATTTACAGTATTGTACAGCTGTCACTACTATTTCTAAAATGTTTTAATCCCAAATCTAGAAACTCTGTATCTGTTAAACTATAACTCTTCATTTTCTTTTCTCCCCAGGCCCTGGCAAATCTTACTTACTTTCTCTATGAATTTGTCTATTCTGGGTATCTCATAAAAATGGAATCATTGGGGCGCCTGGGTGGCTCAGTTGGTTAAGCGTCTGCCTTCGGCTCAGGTCATGATCCTGGGGTCCTGGGATTGAGCCCCACATGAGGATCCCTGCTCAGCAGGGAAATCTTCTTCCTCTGCCTCTTCCCCCTGCTCATGCTCTCTGTGTCTCTCAAATAAATAAAATCTTAAGAAAAAAAAAGGGGTTCATTATATATTTTTCCTTTTGCATCTGCCTTATTTCACTTACCAATGTTTTCAAGGTTTATCTACATTGTAACATGTATCACAATTTCATTCCTTTTTATGGCTTAATATTCCATGCATGTATATACTACTTTGTTCATCCATTCATCCATTGATGGATGTTTGGGTTGTTTCCACCTTATGGCAATTGTGAATAATGCTGCTATGAATATTAATGTACAACTCTCCGTTTGAGTTTTTGCCTTCACTTCTTTTGGTGATATACTCAGGAGTGGAATTGCTGAATCATATGGTAATTTTATGTTTATAAACTTTTTGAGGAACTGCCAAATTTTTCCACAGTGGCTCTACCACTTTACATTCCCACCAGCAGTGTACAAAGATAACAGTTTCTCTACAACCTTGCCAACACCTATTTTCTGAGGTTTTGTGTTTGTTGGTTTGTTTTATAGTAGCCATCCTAATGGATGTGAGGTGGTGTCTCATTGTAGTTCTGATTTGCATTTCCCTGATGATTAGTGAAGTTCTGCTTCTTTTCATGTGCTTATTCATCCTTTGTGTATCTTCTTTGGAGAAATGTCTGTTCAAGTTCTTTGCCCACTTTTGAATTGGATTGTTTTTGAGTTGTAGGCGTTCTTTATATTGGCTAGATATTAATCTCTTATCAGATAAATGAATTGCAAATATTTTCTCCTATTCTGTGGATTACCTTTTCACTTTCTTGATGGTATCCTTTGATGCACAAAAGTTTTTAAATTTAGAAGTTCAGTTCCTCTATATTTTACTTTTGTTACTATGCTTTTGATGTCATATCTAAGAAATCATTGTTAAATCCAATATCAGAAGATTTTGCCTTATGTTTTCATCTAATAGTTTTATAGTTTTAGGTCTTACATTTAGGGTTTTGGTAATTTTGAGTTAACATATAAATGGTGTAGGCAAGTCCTAACTTCATTTTTTTGTATGTGGATATCCAGTTTTCCCAGCATCATTTGTTGAGAAGACTGTCCATTCCCCTTTGAATGGTCTTAGTATCCTGATTGAAAATCAATTGAAGTGGTCTTAGTATCTTGATTTGGGGGGTGGGGGGGGTGTCAATGCAAGGGCTTATTTCTGGGCTCTCTTCTCTATTCCATTGGTTTATATATCTGTCCTTAGGTCAGTATCACACTATTTGATTGCTGTCGCTTTGTATTAAGTTTTGAAATTAGGAAATATGAGTCCTCCAATGTTTTTTTGCCCCCAAGATTGTTTGGCTATCCAAGGCTCCTTCTAATTCCATATGAATTTGAGGATGGGTTTTTATATTTCTGGAAAATAAAAATAGGACTTTGATAGGTATTACACTGAATATAAATCATCTTGGTTGTAGTATTGTCGTGTTAACAATATTAAGTCTTCCAATCCATGAACATGGCATGTTTTTTTCATTTATTTCTGTTTCTTTAATTTCTTTCAGCAGTGTTTTACAGTTTTCAGTATACAAGTCTTTCACCCTTTGGTTAAATTTATCTCTAAATTTATTTTTTTAATTTTTTTTATGTTTTATTCTTTTTGATGCTATTATGTTTGTGCTGCTGGAGTGATTCTCTTTTTGATACTGTTGTGAATGGAATTATTTTCTTCATTTCCTTTTATGGTTGTTTATTGTTAGTGTATAGAAATGAAACCAACTTTTGCATGTTGGTTTTATATCATGCAACTTTGCTCATTTCATTTATTAGCTGTAACAGGGCTTTTGGGGGGGTAGTTGATGTGTATTCTTTGGGGTTTTCTAGATGTAAGACCATGTTATCTGTGAATAAGGATAGTTTTACTTCTTTTTTTTTTTTCCAATTCAGATACCTTTTCTTTTTTTTTCTTGCCTAATTGCTCTATTTAATTGAAGTGGCAAAGTTGGGCATCCTTATCTTGTTTCTGATTTTAGGGGGAAAGCTTTGAGTTTTTCACCATTGAGTATGATGTTAGGTGTGAGTTTTTCATAAAAGACCTTTAATATGTTTAGGAAATTTTCTTCCTTTCCTAGTATGAGTGTTTTTATCATGAAAAGGTGTTAAATTTTGTCAAATGCTTTTCTACCTTAGTTGAGAAGATCATGTACCTTTTTTTCCTCCATTCTATTAGTGTAGTAAGTTATATATAATTGATTGTTTTTATGTGTTAAACAACCCTTGTGTTCCAGGGGTAAATCCCAATTGGTCATGATTTGTAATACTTTTATTTTATTTTATTCATTTTTTAAAGAATTTTTAAAATTTCTATTTATCTGAGAGAGAGAAAAAATGAGAGAGAAAGCAAGAGTGGAGAGAAGGAGAAGCAGACTTCCACTGAGTAGGGATCCCAATGTGGGGCTCGATCCCAGGACCCAGAGATCATGACCTGAAGCGAAGGCAGACATTTAACCGATTAAGCCACCCAGGCACCTCTATAATACTTTTAGTATGTTGCTGAATTTTATTTGCTAAAATTTGTTGAGGATTTTTGTATCAGTATTTATGAGGGATATTTATCTGTAGCTTTCTTTGCTTGTGATATCTTTGTCTGCCTTTGGTATCAAAGTAATGCTAGCTTCTAGAATGAGTTAGGAAGTGTTCTCTCCTCTTCAGTTTTTTGGGAGTGAGGAGGGTTGATTATAATTCTTTTATATATTATATATTTTTATATATATATTTTGTATGTATATATTGTATATATATATAATTATATATTTTTGTAGATTGTGTGTTTCTAAACATTTATTCATTACATCCAGATTATCCAATTTGGTGGTGTACAGTTGTTCATAGTATTGTCTTATAATCCTTTTTATTTCTGTGAAGTTGGTTGTTATGTCTCCACTTTCTCTTTTGTGATTTTAATCATTCGTTGAGTCTTTTTTATCCTTAGTCAATCTATAAAAGATTTGTCAATTTTGTTTATCTTCAAAGAACAAACTTTCATTTCTCTACTTTTTCTGTTCTATATGTTGTTTATTTTTGCTCTGTTCTTTATTTTTTCTTTCCTTCTGCTAATTTTTGATTTAATTTGCTATTTTCTAGTTTCTTAAGACGTACAGTGAAGATTAATTTGAGCTCTTTTTAATGTATGTGTTTATACCTATAAATATCTTCTGTAGCACTGTTTTTCTGTATCATAAGTTTTGATATGTTTGTATTTTTGTTTTCATGTGTCTGAAGATAGTTAAGAGTGTATGATTCAGTCTCCACATATGTGTGTATTTTTCAGTTTTCCTTCTGTTATTGATTTCTAGTTTCATTTCATGGTTGTCAGAAAAACCACTCAATCCTTTTAAAATTTATTATGACTTGTATTGTGGCCTAATCTATGGTCTGTTGTAGAGGATGTTCCACGTGTACTTGAGAAGAATGTGTATTCTATTTTGTTGGGTTGAGTGTTCTATATATATCTGTTAGGTCAACTCTTTTATAGTATTTTTCTTTCTTTTTTTTAAGATTGATTTATTTATTTTAGAGAGAGAGAGCATGCAGTGGGAAGGGGCAGAGGGAGAGGGAGGGAGAATCCCAAGCAGACTCCCCTCTGAGCACAGAGCGCAATGTGGGGCTCAATCTCTTGAGGCTAAGATCATGACCTGAGCCAAATTCAAGGGTCAGATGCTTAACCAACTTAGCCACCCAGGCGTCCCGATAGTCTTTTTCAAATTCTCTTTTTTCTTTATGGAACTTCTGTGTGGTTGTTTTGTTCATTATTGGAATTGGAATATTATAGTCTCTTACTGTTAATTGTAGAACTTTATTTTTCAATTCTATTCTGTATTTGTTTCATATGTTTTGGAGCTCTGTTCTTAGGCATTTATATGTTTATAATCACATCTTCATGAGTTGACACTTTTTTCAGTATATAATATCTTTGTCTCTTTAACAGTTATTCACTGAAAATTCATTTTTTATGGTTTTGTGTTGTTGTCTGCACCTTTATTTCAACTTGAAGTACTCTCTCTAACATTTCTTATAAGGCAGGTCTAAATGGCAGTGAACTCCGTCAGTTTTGTTTATTCTAGGGAAGTCTATCTCACCTTCATTTTTTAGTGAATATCGTGTTCTTGGTTGATAGGTTTTTTTTTTCTTTCAGCACTTCAGATATACATTCTACTGGCCTGGAAGATTTCTGCTGAGAAATTCACTCGTCGTTTTATGGGGGTTCTTGCTTTGCTTTTGCTGCTTTCAAAATTGTTTGTCTGACTTTTGACACATTGTTTATAATGTGTCTCAGTGTGACCTTCTTTGATTTCATCCTATTTGGTGTCTGTTGGCTTCTTGAAGCTGGATGTCTGTTCTCCACCTCCACCCCTGATTTGGGAAGTTTTTTACTATCCTTTATTAATTTTTTAAAAATTTAAAAAAATTTATTTATTTATTTGACAGAGAGAGAGAGAGAGCAAGCATAAGCAGGGGGAGGGGCAGGCAGAGGGAAAGGGAGAAAGGGGCAGGTGGAGGGAAAGAGGCAGAGGGAGAGGGAAAGGGAGAAGCTGAGCAAGGAGTCTGATGCAGGGCTCAATCCCAGGACCTGACCTGAGCTGAAAGCAGATGCTTAATCAACTGAGCCACCCAGGTGCCCCTTGGCTATTCTTTAAATAAACTTCGTGCCCCCTTCTCACTTTTTTCTCCCTCTGGGAGCCCCATATGCATATACTTGTCTGCTTGATGCTGTCCTATAAATACCCTAGGCTTTATTCACTCTTTTTCATTCTTTTTTCCTTTTTATTTCTCTGGATAATTTTTAATGACCTGTCTTCACGTTCATGGATCCTTTATTTTGATTAAGTCTGCTGTTGAATCTCTTCAGTGAATTTTTCGTTTTACTTATTATTTTCTTCAGCTCCAAAATTTCTGTTTGGTTCTCTTTTATATTTTATATCTTCTTTAAAATTCTCATTTTGCTTATGTATCATTTTCCTGAGCTCGTTGAATATCTTTATGATGGTTATTTTGAATTCTTTGTCAGGTAATTCATATACCTCCATTTCTTTACAGTTGATTCCTGGAGTTTATTTTGTTCCTTTTTATCTACCCATATTGGGGGGGAATAAAAGAGTCTTTTATGGACTGGCTTTGTAGCTGCAGATTCTGGGGACCTCCAAAACCTTTCCCGTGGAAGTGTCTTCTCTAGACTCCTATGTGTAAATTCCTAATTAGAGGGCTTTTCCTTTTTTTTTTTTTTAGCTTGTAATCACTTGCTCCCTCTGGTTTTTGTCTGTGGTACTACAGGTTCTCTGGAGTACTGTAAGCCATCCAGCTCTCTCTTGTTTTCAGCAGCTCCCAGGCTTTTAGAGTATGTCAGGTCCCATCGACTCTCTAACTCAGGCAAGACAGAAACCAGTGCCTCAGGCAGTGCCAAGCTGGAATGTTGTACAACATAGTCCACTCTTCTTGTCTCCCCATTCAGGCTAGAGACCGCCAAGCTATATAGGTTTGTCTGCTATACTGCTAGTCTTCTGGAGTGGCACCAAGCTACCTAACTGTCCTTTGTTCTCAGTGGCCCCCTGGCATCTAGGGTATACTGGGTCTTGTCAGTGCTCTGAGACAGGTGACACGGAAACCACCAGTCTTTCAGACAGCTTCCTGAAAAAGTGCGACATTGAATACACAGTCCAGCAGTTTCCTTTCCCTGGAGAAATTGGGAGTTGGGGATTTTCTCCCCCTAATTAAGACCTGAGCCAGGGGGACAGATTATGGTGAGTGAATGCATTCTAGTCTAAACCTTAGCCTTTGTGCTCAGTAGCCCCCATCTCAGCACCATTTCCTGTCAGTGCTTAGATTTAAGCAAGACAGAAACCAGTCTCCTGGGTAGCTCCCCAAATAGTCTGTACGTTGGATGTATGTTTCAGTCTTCTCTTTTCCTCCTCAGGGAAAAGCCAGGAGTTGGAAGTTTTCCCTGAGTCACACCATGCTAAGCTGGGGAGAGGGACTAAGGAAGTGGTGCCACGAATTTTCCTACTTTCTATGCAGCTGGTTTCATACTCATCTAGGGGCAGGAGTCTCTTAACTGTTTTCCAGATTTCTCACAAAAGTAATTGCTCCATGTATTGTTGTTGAATCAGTGTTTCCATGAGGGCAAGGAGGGTTTGTTGATGCACACTTAATGAATTTTTAAAGTGGAGATGTGCGTGGATGTTGTGGTAAAATTAGTGTTTTGAAAATATTCTCTGGCTGAAATGTAAAGATGTAAGAGTGGTAGATAAGAAACAGGAAATCCAGTTAGGAGATTATTGGAGTAGTTTTTCAAGAGATTTTAATAGCTTGGACTGGGGTGGTGGCTTTGGATATGGAGAGATAGTTAGAAGACAAAAATTAAGAGGGTTGGTAATTGTAAATGGACAATGAAAGGAAGAGGGAATTGTTAAGGATGACTCAGTGTTCTAGCAAAGGCAACTCTGTGAATGGTGATATCCTTTATTGAAAGAACAAACACTAGAATGTTAAAAGTTTGGTCTCATATGAGACATTTCAGGTGCCTTTGAGATATCTAACTGGTATGTTTGACTAGTCTTATGAATATAGCACATAAAGGAGCAAACTGGGCTTTAGATACAAATTTTAGAGTTGCAGGCCATATTTATTCTGCATCTTTAGGAATGTAATGTTTTCTCATTAGAATGTAAGTGCCATGAAGGCAGGTATCTTTTCTATGATGTTCCCTGCTTTATCCTTAGATTTTTTTGATGTTTCTGGCACATTGTACAAGCTAAATATGTTTATTGTTGTTTGTTTTACTGTCTCCACCCTCCATCCCCACTGCCCTGGTATTGCTAAAAACATTCAAAAGAAATACATCTTGCTCCATTTTCACAATCATTATGTAATATTTCATACTTACCTAAGAGCACATGTAATACATATGTTAGTTATGAGGTATATTAATAAATTAATAAGATGAAACCATCAAAACTGTCACTTAAGAGCTAAATATTACTTTTAAAGCTATGTGGCTTCCCCTTCTCAATCCCATCCCTTTGCCTACTCCCATAGTGTTAATCATTGTCCCGAAGTTTGTAATTACATTTATTTTTTAAGGATGGCTTTACCACATACATACATATTCCCTAATACATATATATTCCTAAACACTGTTACTTAATTTTGCTTTTTTTTGTTGTTTTTTTTTAAATGGCATGATATTGTATATCATTTTCTGCCATTTGCTTTTTTTCACTAATCCATGGTAGAGGTTATTTTTATTGCTTATCATAATCCATTGTATGAATATGAAACAATTTACATATTACCTTTAGTAAATACTTTTGGTTGTTTCTAGTCTTTTTATGTTCTGCTGTTTAAATAATACTGCTATTGGCATTTTTGTAGAAATTGAGACACTGATTTAAAATTTACGCAGAAAAGACGTAGCATAGCCAAAATGTTTTTAAGTAAATTTTTTACATTTTGTTTCCCTCTTGAACCTAGAAGTTGTTCCCAAAAAATTGGAAAATATTTTTCCTATTTCTGTGTAAAGCTCTTTTTGTTCTGTTATAGAAGGCCTTTCTGTTAATATTCATTTCCAGTGAATCTGTATGATTCCAAATTTAAAAAAATTATTGATATGTTCTTTATGTATATTATTCCATATTTGAAAAGAATCCTTATTTTCCATTCAGCACCAAGTTCCCTACATATCAGAGCAAGGTTGATGATGATTTATTTTATTTATTTATTTATTTATTTATTTGAGAGAGAGAGAGCGCAAGCAGCAGAGGGGCAGCTGGGAAGGGAGAGAGAAAATCTTGAGCTTCATCCCACAACCTTGAGATCATGACCCGAGCTGAAATCAAGAGTCATACACTTAATTGACTGAGCCGCCCCAGGTGCCCCTAGAGCAAGGTGGATGATTCTTATAAACTTCAATTTTCTTTATCCTTACTAATTTTGTCTAACTCATTTATAGATAGCTAACAGAGGTACATTGAAATCCTCTGTAGTATTTAGGGAATTGATCAGTTTATCTTTATATTTCTTGTCAGCTTTTCTTTTATATATTTTGAAACTATGTTTTAAGTGCATTAAGATTCATGACTGTTACATCTTTTTAGTGGATGTACTTTTTAAGTATATGGAATATATGTTTCTTATAAAATCTTTTGCTTTGAAGTCTATTTTTTATGACTGTGATATACCTGATTGCTTTTGGTATATGCCTTGCATTTCTTTTTCTATAAATTCATTTTCAAGATTTCTGTGTGATTTAATTTTAAGTGTCTCTATTGAACAACAACATATAGATGATTATTTTCTTTTTCTCTTCCCACCTCTTCCGTCCCTCCCTACCACTCTTCCTTTTTTTCCAAATAATCTGAGTGTCTCAGTTTTAATAAATCAGTTAAATTTATTTGTGTTTGCTTTAGTTCTGAGCATATTTGGACTTATTTTCTACCACCTTATTTTGTGCTTTCTTTTACCTCTTTTCCCCTTATGTTTGTCATATTCAATTGATATGGGTTTTTGTCCTTTTTTCCTGTAGTGGTTTGGAAGTTCTATATCCCATCTATCATTTTCTCAATATAACATCTTTATTGTGATATAATTTGCATACAGCTCAGTCATTTAAAGTGTAAATTCATTGGCTTTTATTTGATTCACAAAGTTCTGCAACTATATTTGAACATTTTCATCACTCCATACCCATTAGTAATCACTCCTCATCTTCCCCCTAACTTTCTCCCCTCCCCACCCCTAGACAACTTCTAATTTACTTTATGTCTCTATGTATTACCCTGATCTGGAACTTACATATAAATGGAATTATACAATATGTGGTCTTTTGTGTCTGACTTCTTTTACTTGGTATAGTTGACTCTTGAAAAATGCACTAATCCCTATGTAGTCAAAAATATGTGTGTAACTTTTGGCTCCCCCAAAACTTAACTACTAATAGCCTATTGTTGACCAGAAGCCTTATTGATAACATAAACAAACAGTTGATTAACACATATTTTATATGTTATATGTATTGTATGCTGCATTCTTAGCAATAAGCTAGAGAAAATCATAAGGAGGAGAAAATACACACATGGCACTGTACTGTATTGAAAACAATCTATTTATAAGTAGAGCCACACGATTAAAACCTGTGTTGCTCAAGGGTCAGCTGTATATTGTTTTCAAGGTTCATCCATGTAATAACATGTATCAGCACTTGATTTTTATGACCAAATAATATTCCACTGCATGAATATACCAAGTTTTATTTATCCATCAATCAATCGAAAGATACTTGGGTTGTTTCTACTTAGGGATATTATGAATAATGCTGCTATGAACATTTATGTACAAGTTTTTGTATAGACATGTTTTCATTTCTCTTGGGTATTATGAGTGTAATTCCTGGGTCATATGGTAGCTCTATGTTTAACCTTTTGAAGAACTGCCTGACTTCTTTCCAAAGCACCTGCACCATTTTATATTTTCACTGCAGTGTATGAGAATTCCAATTCTCCATATTCTTACCAACACTTATTAAAAATAGATACAACTGAAGAGCAAATTTTTTTTCCTTTTTTCTAATTTCTAAGAGCTTTCCTAGTTATGATTAATTATTTGTCTCTTATCTGCCTCAGCTTTGCTTGAGTTGCCTAAAATATTTCTCTGAACTTGGCTTTAAATGGTATGGCAGGGGCACCTGCGTGGCTCAGTTGGTTAAGCAACCGACTCTTGATTTCAGCTCAAGTCTTGCTCTCAGGTCATGAGTTCATGCCCCGTGTTGGGCTCCACACTAGCATGGAGTGAGTGAGTGAGTGAGTAAATACATACATACATACATACATACATACTAGGCGTGGAGCCTACTTAAGAATGAATGAATGAATGAATGAATGAATGAATGAATGAATATGGTATGGCAATTTGGAAAGGTTGACATGTCAAAGTGCA
The DNA here is from genome assembly GCF_024610735.1 of Ursus americanus. Lineage (NCBI taxonomy): Eukaryota > Metazoa > Chordata > Mammalia > Carnivora > Ursidae > Ursus > Ursus americanus. The sequence continues at coordinate 33,133,846 of NC_142149.1, forward strand.
TAAAATTTTTCTGAAAAAAATAGTTTAATAACTTCTTAGCTATGATTAGATAATTAAAATAATTCTTTTCAATTAAAGCAAATTTTAATGGTTTCTATTTAGGGAAAATATTTTGTCCTATTATAAAATTTGCATTAACAATAAAGTTTTTCAGCTCTAATGCAAACCTAGAAAAAAATAGTCTGTCTTTTAGTGTCCCACCTTTCTCCTTTTTGTTCGCTCCTGTTCTCTGAATTATAATCTTATATGTAAATATTATATACTAGCAATTCAGTTTTTTATTTTTATTTTTATTAAGATTTTATTGATTTATTTGTCAGGGAGAGAGCACAAGCAGAGGAAACAGCAGGCAGAGGGAGAAGCAGGCTCCCCACTGAGCAAGGAGCCCGGTGGGGGACTCGATCCCAAGACCCCAGGATCATGACCTCAGCCAAAGGCAGACGCTTAACTGACTGATCCACCCAAGCATTCCAACAATTCAGTTTTAAAAATTTAATAGAATTAAAGAGCTTTAGAGCTAAAAATTCCTTCAGATATATCAAACTTTAACGGCCTTATTTTGCAGATAATTTTTTTTAAAGATTTATTAATATATGACCGTTTGTTTTGTATTTGCCATAAAAGTTGCCTAAAGTGATAGATATAATACATATTCTACTTTTTAATTGTAATATTCATGATGTATTTACAAATCTGTGGCTATTTTCATTATCCGTAAGTTTTTGAAGTTCTTAAAATCTAAAAAGTCAGTAGATAGACTGTTTTTCTTCATTCATTATAACAAATTTTGAAATTTTGCATATATTAGACCTGCTCTGAAATTTTTTAAACTTTTGTTAGATGTTTTTTAAAATCATATACAACTCTTTGATATTCTGAATTCTCTTCTATATAATGGGAATTTCTTTGGGGGTAAATGTATATTGAACCAATTTCTTTGTTATTTCTCAAACTTGCCTTCTATGGAATATATTTTGGAGTGACCAACTTTATGATCTTCCTCAAGCAAAGAGAGATGTCCGTCCAGATTTTAAATGTTAAAAACATACTGTACTGGCAGTTATTATCTCAAGATAAGGAATCAAAGATGAAATGCTATCTATGTTTTCATATGACATAAAACAGTATATCATTGGATTAAATTGCATTAAGTATCAACAATTATGCAAATTCATGACACATTTTACCTGGTTTTACATCCTTAGGATATTTATATCTTCTTCTAAACTGCTTATTCAGTAGAGAAATTTAAAGAGATTAATATACTGAACATTATCAACTTTATAATAGTCTTATCTTTTCAATTGAAGACTCAGTTTGACTCTCCCATATACATTGTAACTCTGAATAATGTTACAAGGTTTTCATACTTCCTAGCACTGATGAGAGACTGATAATAGTGCATATTTTTTAAAAAAAAGTGCATATTCAAAGAGCAAATTTTAATAGCCAACCCTTGAGGCACTCAAAGTGAAAAAGACTTTTAGATTAATGATTGCCTTTTTTTTTTTAACCTAATAACATGACATTACAGAGAATTTTTCTTTTTATTAATCAGGGTACCTTGATCATTGTATAATATACAATGAGGTATTTTACCAATTAGTGATTTTCTTAATCTGTTCCAGCTACTATAATAAAATACCACAGACTTTGTAGTTTATAAACAACAAAAATTTATTTCTCACAGTGCTGGAGGCTGGAAGTCCCAAGATCAGGTTGGATGACAGCCTTCTTCCTGGTCGGTGGGCAGGGTCTTCTGGCTGTGTCTCATATAGTGGAAGGAGCAAGGTGGCTTTGTGGGATCCCTTTAATAAGACCACTCATCTCATTCATGAAAGCTCCGTGCTCATGACCTAATCACCTCCCAAAGGGCCCATTTCATAATACCATCATCTTTGGCTATTAGGAGTTCAACATATGAGCTTTGAGGGGACACAAACATTTACACCATAGCAGTGATAAAAAATTTTATCTTATGATCTTATTAAGTTTATTTCTGAAAATAGATAAGGGTGATGGAGCGCCTGGGTGGCTCAGTCGGTTAAATGTGGGACCCTTGATTCTGCTCAGGTCACCATCTCAGGGTCCTGGGGTCAGCTCCTGTCGGGCTCTGAGCTCAGCAGGGAGTCTGCTTCTCTCCCTCTCCTTCTTTCTCTGCCCCTCCCTTGCACATGTGTATGTGTTCTCTCTCAAATAAATAAATAAATTTTATTTAAAAAATCAAATATATAAGGGTGAAATTCTGAGGAAATAAACCACCTTGTAAAAATTAGTTCTTGTTCTGTAGAGAATTTGGGATAACGTCATGTTGCTTGCCTGCATTATAATAACTGGTCCACATTACATAGAACTCTGAATAGAACAAGTGGGTAAAACAGGTCAATTTAAATCATAATAATCTCTAGTACTGGCTTTTGTCTTTTTATTTCAGCTCTCATGTTTATTGTTAACTTCCACTTTCTTTGCATTTACTATCTGATTTTCTAGCTTCTTAAAAAGAATGCTTCATTCAGTTTCATGTTTTTAAAATAAATACATCTTAAACTATAAGTATATATCTAACTATTGCCTTTACTGAAGCCATATTTTGGATTGTGGGTGCTTTTCTTACCATTCGTATCTAAAAATTTCATGAATTCTGTGTTTTTTTCTCTTTTAATTGTACGTTGTTTTTTCTAGTTTTATTGAGTTATAATTGACATATAACCCATATGTTCTTTAAGAATATAATCTTCAGTGTCGAGTTTGTTTGCTGGTTTTTTTAATCCCACTAACTTTGTGTTGTTTTTTAATCTAAAGTTACATTGCTGTTAGAATATGTGGTTAATCTGATATTCTTTGAAATTTGTTGAAAGTCCTTTTATAATCTAGCACATGGTTATTTTTGTAAATGTTCTCTTGTTCCTGTATACTTGTTATACTTGTATACTTGGGTAACAAGTAGAAATACTTGTTAGCTACCTGAGTCTCTGTTTATATATTTATTTGATTCAGTTTATCAGTGATGATCAAATTTTTAAATGGCTTTGCTGCCTATGGACTAGGTAAAATGATCTTAAAGAATCTTCAATAAAGAATCTTTAGTTGGGGTTCCTGGCTGGCTCAGTCTGTTAAGTGGTCGACTCTTGATTTCAGTTTAGGTCTTGATCTTAGGCTTATGAGTTCAAGCCCTGCACTGGGCTCCACGCTGGGCATGGAGCCTACTTAAAAAAAAAAAAAAAAAAAAAAAAAAGTAAAGAATCTTCAGGTGAGAATATTAAGGAAATTTCACTTTAGGTTTAAAGAGATAACTTAAAATTTATCAACTTTGACAAAAGTCATTTTTTTCTGCTTTTGAAACCCCAAGAGAGCAATCATAGACGTAGTAGCAGCAGCAGTAATGTTAGTAGTAATAGAAATGGTAACAGCAGCAGTAGCAGTTAACTTTTATGGAGCTCTTACTATCTGCCAGGCATCATTCAGAGCTATCTAAATTGGTTAATGAATTTAATCCAATAATGACTATGACATATTCTTGTTTTTCTCATTTTATAGATGAAAAAAGTAAAATGCAGAAAGGTTAATTTGTTTGCCATAGTCACATTGTTGTCACATTCTCTTTCAACAAACCAAGGTAAGTTTGTTCATTTGGACACATAAGTTCATTTTTTTCTTTCTCCTTTTCAGTTATTAGAAAAGTTAAAAGAACGTTGGCTCGACACTGGTTTATGGCATAATCTAGAGTTGGTGAAGACAGTCATTGTAGAACCTCAGGGAGGAGAAAAAACTGATTTTGATGAATTACTGCAGGTGTACTATGATGCAATCAAGTACAAAGGAGAGAAAGGTAAATGGAAATTATTTGATAGTCAATGAAAAAATATTTTTTATCATAAAGTAAGAAGTTGGTGCTGTCAGAATTTTGTTTGTTTTCTTTTTAAATGAATTGCACTTAAGAGAAAAATTATACTTTATAATCTGGGTGAAAAGAAAATAAGTTGAAGAAATTCTTTTATTTGAAGTTGTTCTCCTATGAATATTTTCATTTGGAGATGCCAGTTCAACTTGAAGAAACAGCATACATTCAGGTAAGGAAGACATTTAATATAGTCTTCCTTACGCTACCTAAAAGGTTTTGTGAAAGGATGGATGGAGTATGCATAAATGTCTTCCTTACTAGCCAGATGAACCCTACATTTTGATGCAAATAATGTACTTTATGCTTACATTCTATTACAAAAGGTAAATTTGAGTTTTCAAAACACAGCTGAAGTCTCAATTTCAAATTTAGAGAATGTCCATAAAAAGTTTGACAGGAAGAGCTAATAGTAATAACTTATGAGCAGTGTATCATCTTAAAGATGCTATAACTTAACTGTCAATATTGTCAGTATGATAAGATTATACAAAGTGTTTTGTATGTTTTAAGTGTTTTCCAATATAATATTGATTCAATATGATATATAGTACAAACTAGAATTGTTTAAATCATTCTGAGAACTTTATACTCCGGTGGTAAAAGTAGTGATTGCAGTTTCACAATTGCTTAGTTCATCTGCAAGTTAATAATACTCTGATGTGGCTTTTCTGTGTGAGTTATCTGGGAGATACACAGTTTATAAATTGGCTTGGTACCACAGAAATGTAATGTTGTGTCCATTTTAAAACTTTATCTCATCATAATTTTTTATTTTGATTCTTTTAAATTTGCTATGCTTACTTAATAAGATCTTTTCAAAATGACAAGGATAAGCAGTTTCAGGGAATTTTCGGTGTGTTTTTTAAAAATCTTTATTTTTTGTTGCTTAAGATGGAGCCCTCTTGGTAGCAGTTTGTCGTGGTAAAGTGAGTGAGGGTCTGGATTTCTCAGATGACAATGCCCGTGCTGTCATAACAATAGGGATTCCTTTTCCAAATGTGAAAGATCTACAGGTAGGCCATCAAACCCTTAAGTTTTGCTTATCACAGAAGTTGTTGATTTTAAGTTTTTATTTAAATTCCAGTTAGTTAACATACAGTGTAATAATAGTTTCAGGTGCCGAAGTTCTTGATCATTATGTAAAGTTAATTATATGTTTTTTTTTGTATCCTCAGATATTTTAATGCTTTGGTGACTCAGAATGAGTGAGAAAGCTTTGGTAGACATGGATTTATTTTATATTTTTAACTTATATTGTTTTTTGCTCATTAAGAGTGATTTTTAAAGTGATCCAAGACCAGGAGTATCAGTATCACCTGGGAACATGATAGAAATACACATTTTCCAGGCTCCATCCAGACCAACTGAATCAGAAACTGTGGAGGTGGAGTCCAGCAATTTGTGTTTTATCAAGCTCTTAGCCATAGACCTGCAAGGGTTCCCCAGAGAATTCTAGAATTTTAGGGCTCTTTCTCTATTTCCCTTCTCTCAATACCATACCTTGCCCTGCTGATTTCAGTGATTTTAGCTGCTCCAAAATCTGATCTCTTGCACCTCAGCTCAGCAGGACCACCATACTCTGCTTGTACTTCAGTGTTCTAGATACAATTGTCAGGAAATTATAGGAAAAGAGCTGAGAATCGTGGAGTTCATCCAATGGATTTCCCTTATCTCCGAGGTTATGGTCTTATGCTGCCTGATATCTACTCCCTGGAAGTAGTTGCTTTATCTATTTAGTCCAGTTTTACAGTTACTTACACTGGGAGGGATATTCCCAAACCAGTTATTCTATCTTAGCCAGAAAGAGGAATTTTGCTTCATTATCACTGATTATTTACTCAACATTATATTTGAAAAATTATCTGTAGCAATAATTTGAAGCCTAAGGTGATGCTATTTTCCATCAGGAAGGATTTTCTTTTACTTTCTATTGGAATTTGAAGTGCCAGCAATCTGAGACCAAGACTTTAGGTTTTTTGGCCGTTTAGCTGACTAGAATGAGTATTAATTTATATCCCCCCTCCTAGGTTACAACCTGTTAGGGTCTCATACCAAAACAAGAATTCTTTCCCTAGGCAGTTACCTTATTTTTGTTAATACTTTAGTAGACACTGTGAATTATATAATATTAACAGTAATAAATAGTATTTTCTGGTTAGCTCCTACTCTTCCCTAAGCTGTAGATCTCTTCAAAATTTCTGAAAGTTCTCAGGAGGTATCCAGTCTTCTTAGCCTGCTCTAATTTTGATGGCTTCCACTACCTTTCTTCAGCCACTAGGGCTTCCATTGAGAGTGCTGATGACCATGCCCAGAGCTCTTATTCTTAAATGGTTAATACTGCCTCTCACTACAGCTACTGATGAAATAGTTGACATCTACTCAAGAAAGCTGTTATGTTCACTATCAGCAGTTTTTGTTGCCACATTCCACCGACACTGAGGACTGCTGATGGTATTGCTATTGGCAGTGTTACTGTCTCTCTTTGATGTCTTACCATTTTACTTTGGCCCTATATCATTGCATTAATGCTCCTTTATTAGAGTGGAGAGAATCCCTTTCCTGACACATTCTCTCAATGTATTAAATATGTATATTTTTCCCTAAAACTAGCTCTTTCAATTTTTGCTTATATCTTCTCTTTTTCTTGGACCCATATATAAGTCCTTGAGGACCACAGAAGAAGATAACTTTTTGGCTAATACTATGTTGTACTAAATATTATACTCACAAAATAACAAGGCCTGGAAAGATTCATTCACATAAAACTCATAATAGTGATTACGCCTGAGAAGAGAAGGGAATGATATTGGGGGTGGTTATCAAATGGGACTTTAACTTTTTCTGTAATATTTGTTTGTTTTAGTAGAAAACAAATTTTAAGAAAATGTGGAAAGAATAATGATATTTATTATGTCATTCTTCAAAAAAAATTTGAATTTAAATAAAATGTTACTTGTGAAGAAAAAATTACATTTATCTTTTACTTTGTCTACCCTCACTCCCAGCAGGTGTGATAATGGGCATTGTTATTGCACTAGTGTTGAGTTCTTAATGCTGTCTTTCCTCAGAATTCGTTCTTCCCGGGCACCTTCTCATTCTGTCATACAAAAAAGGCAGCTAATGAGCTGCTCTGACATTCCTCAGTAATGGTCTTGCTTGTCACAGTTCTGCTTATCTGAATCGCAAGGGCTATAGTTATATAAAACAGCAAAACAACAGAAGCTTCAATGAGATCTGAGTGCAGAGGAGGAGGGTGGTTCTAAAGAAGTTTCCCTAGTGGCTTGTGAAAGGGGCAAGTGGAGTAGACCCAAAAGTAGTCCAAACAGCAGGGACAAGGGACAGATAGAGAGGAAAATTCTTTACTGGCAATATCAGATGTACAGGAAGTGTATTTCTTGTTGCCTTATGTCTAGATCAGCTCTTCCTGTGTAACAAACAATTGTGAAACACAGTGAATTAAAACAACTATCATTTATTATGACTCACACATCAAATGGTGGGGAGTAGTAGCTGGGTGGTAGATGATCTGAGCTGGGCTTGGCTGAGCAGCGCTCCGATTTCTGCTGGGCTCAGTCACCCTGCTGTGGTTTCACCAATGCAGTTTTGGCCCAGTTGGGTCAGCTCTGTTCTACATGGATATCATCCTTTGTATACCAGCAGACTGGCCAGAACATGTTACCATGTTTTATACTTTGGCAGAGATATGAGGGCAGGCTTGATTGAGCAAGCACTTTTCAAATACCTACTTATGTCACATCTACTAACCTATTGCCCAAAGCATGTCACGGGCCTAAGCCCAAAGTCAGGAGTAATGAAAGAGGTGTGGGTATTTTCTACCACATGTGGCAAAGGGCTCTTAGAGTCAAGACTCCAAAAAGGAGTTTTGGCTTTTTTTCATAACTAAAGGATATTTGTAAGGCATCCATTCAAAAGACTGATGTTTATGAGCTTTTAAGAGTATCGGTATGTAATTTTTATAATAATCAGCAAGGCCTTTTATCATTTGGAAAAGACCAGAATATAGAGCCATCAATACATGAAATATCTGAATACCTGAAGTAAATCAGAGCACTATTATGGCTGATTCCTTAAAATTCATAAATGAGCCAATAAGTTATTGAAAGTATTTATTTGGGATAAAAAAGATATAAAAAATAGAAATCAAATTTATAAATATATCAATTTTTATATTAATTTAATTTATAAATATAAATTAAAATATAAAAGAAATACAAAAGTTTGATAATGAAGTCCACTTTATTTATTTGTTTTTGCCTGTGCTTTTGGTGTCATATTTAGGAAACTATTGCCAAATCCAGGCCATGCAGATTTGCCCATTTTCTTCAAAGAGTTTCATAGTTTGAGCTCTTAAATTTAGATATTTGGTTCCATTCTGAGTAAATTTTTGTATATGATATAAAATAAGGATCCAACTTCCTTATACCTGAAATGAGTTTCTTGTTCACACCGTGTAGTTAGATCATGTTCTTTTAATTCATTCAGCCAAATTCTGCCTTTTATTTGGAGAGTTTATATTAATTTACAAACTAGTTACTGATAAGGAGGGACTTAGTTCTATGATTTAGCTATCCGTTTTCTGTGCTTTTTGTTCCTCAGTTGCTTCATTATTACCCTTTTTTGTATTTAGTTGTTTTTTCGTTGAGTACAATTTTGATCCCCTTCTTTTCTTTTGCGTACATTTTTTAGTTATTTTCTTAATGTTACCCTGGGGATTACAAGTAACATCCTTAATTTCTGTCCTTCCTTTTTTATATTGTTACTGTCTGGATTGCATTTTTATACATTGTATGCCCGTTAACATAATTTATAATTATTGTTTTATACATTTGCCTTTTAAATCGTGTAGAAAAAAAAAGAATTAAAAACAAAGTATAATAATACTGGCTTGTATATTTACCTACATAGTCCCCTTTACCAGTGTCCTTTATTACTTCCTAAAGCATATACTATACTGCCTTCATTATATTTTAGTGCTTATAAATATATTTTATAATGCATTAGATGGTATATGTCAAGGATTAGGATAATCTCTTTGTGTCTCTATAATTAAAATAGTGCCTTGGAATGTAGTAAGTGTTCAATGAATGTTGATTTTTTTAAAAAATAAAAATAAATGTTGATTTAATTAACTAAATATAAACTTATTACTTAATAGTGCCATATTCTTGTTTTCTGTAAAATGAGATGAAGAACTAAATGATTTCCATAAATGGCTCTTCAAAAACTAAAACAGTGCTTCAGATTACTGGACTGTAAATTAGGACTTGATAGTTTTTTTTATGTTAATACTCAGTCTATCATACAGAAATAAGTAGTAGTTATTTATATTGAAAACGTTAAATATTCTAGCTTTTGGAAATGAAACCATCTATTTCTTTAATGTTTTCTCTATTGTTTCATTTGAATTCATATTTTAAGGTTAAGATCACTGTCAGAGTTAGAAAAGTGATTTGAGTGGGGCAAAAGAGCAGTGACATTAATTTTATGATACTAGAAGTTTTTTTCTTAAATTTGAGACCCAGATTATGGAAGTAAAAATTAAAATACAGTTTAAAATACTAACTTAAGACTCTTGTAGTCTCAATTGCAGAGTTTGGCTTTTAGAGAAGCAGGAAAATGTATGTTAGAGCCAAAAATATGACTTCTTTGGCTGTGACCAGGATTTCCTCTTCCCACCTTGGGGACTAGAAAGTAGAGGTAGGAAAATTTCATTTTGGAGCCAAGTGTGACTTGTTTAGTTCAAGTCATAATTTATTGCATATACCTCAGGGACCTGAAAATAAAGAAACCCACTATGAAATGTTGATAATGGGCCACTCTGAAGGGCAAGCATTAAGCTAACTTTCCCGGTGAGGATTTTTTTCACTTCCACCTTTCCCAGATGCTTCTGATCATTCTATAAGGACATACTTAATCGTGTAATAGTTAAAAAGAAAACTTTCTGTGCACTAAACCATAGTATTTGAGGGGGAGGAAAGTGAACCAAGGCTTTTATATGATTAGATGTTGGTGAAAAAGTATAACTAAAAGAAAAGTTGTTTTCTTTTAATGCAGTTAAGTCACAGTATAACAAGTCTGCCATTTAATGGATATCTAAAGCAAGTCCTTTGGCCAATTAGTATGGTCTAAAAACTACAAAAGTCTTCAACTTATAATTCAGGCATCTACTTCTCAAATTGGTGGCATGGTCATAATTTGTGAGACATTATAAGGTACAATATATAGATTTTAAAATCGCATTTTATTTGTATTCCCTAGCATAGTTTGGTAGCATATAGAAATATTTTCTTTTCATGGGTATTGTGCCTTTACTCCCCTGTTAAAAATTCATAAAAATGGCAAATGGCTAAAAATTTTTGTACTTTTAAGATGTTCAGGATATGTTAGATTTTTTTTTTAAGATTTTTATTTATTTATTTGACAGAGATAAGACAGCCAGTGAGAGAGGGAACACAAGCAGGGGGAGTGGGAGAGGAAGAAGCAGGCTCATTGCGGAGGAGCCTGATGTGGGGCTCGATCCCATAACGCCGGGATCACGCCCTGAGCTGAAGGCAGACGCCTAACCGCCGTGCCACACAGGCGCCCCAGGATATGTTAGATTTTTATAATTGGTTTCATAAAATTTGATGGTAATATTCAATAACAAGTGCTCTTACAGTGATTAAAGTAACTTAAGATAATGAATTTTATATTTGTATATTGTTTTTCTTTATTAATGTATGTTGAGTTACTAAAATAGAATTTATTTGGAAACTTTAAAATTCAGAGGGTGATCTGATTAGTTATCTTAGTATTGACATACAATAACTATTATTTTTTTTGTTTAGGAAACTTCTCTTAGCTTTGAAGGTACTGAACTAGCTGAGTATATTTAATCAATTTTGGAAAATTACATTCATGTTGAAAAATACAAGCATGCTAAATTATGTTATTGACTTTATAACAGACATATATAAATTTATAGGCTTCTCATGCATTCTTAATGTTTTATAAATTTCAGTAAGGGCTGTTATCTTGCCTACCCCAGAAGATAACAGCATTAATAAAACCGAGTGCACATTTAGCCACATTTAACCACTGTTTTCAAGTGTCAAAAATTAGTGCCTAATTGTACTAAATATAGAAGGCACAATCTCTACACTACTGAAGTCTATTATTTAGTAAAGGATCTGATTGTGTAACAGAATGTTTTGGTGGGATTGAATCTGGGTATTCAGATGCTTAGAGAAAGTGAAATTGAACAACACTTTAAACCTCTCATCCAGATATCCATTTACTTTGATTGCCTAAAAATAGATGAAGGAGGCAGAGAGATGAGATTTGAATCTTGTCTACACCAAGATTGAAACATACAAACATTTGATAAAGTGGATTGCCCTCATCAAAGTCCAGATTACAAGACCGTTCAGATCATTAAGACTATTCAGGTTAATGAAACAACCATTTTTTGAATACCTGCCTTGAGTACCAAGTACTTTAGTAGACTGGTGACACAGTGATCCACTACACAGATTATAGTGCCTTGTCTCATGGAACTTACAGTCTAGCAAAGGAAGAGTGACATTAAAGTAATAAACAGTTGATTATAGTTGTAATAAAGGCTGTAAGAAAAAGTCACAAGAACTATGGGAATGTATAACAGGATCCTGACCTAGTCTTTGGGGGTAAAGAAAGACTTCCTGAGGAAGTGCTATTTAAGCTGACACGGGAAAGAAGGCTAGGAGTTACATAGGTGAGCAGAATGGATAAGAATGTTCTCAGCAGAGACACTAGACTATGCTAAGGCCCTAAAGGTGTGAAAGAAGATAAGCAGTTTCCAGGAATTGAAAGAAGCTGAGGTAGAGAGTGAGTTGGGGAGAATGGCATGTGAATAGAGGCTGGGAGAGGTATCAAGGAGCCAAATCATTTAGGACCCTGTATGCCATTTTAAGTATTTGAGACTATTCTAAGCCAAGGGAAATTCTAAGCTATCCTGTGGGAAACCAGATCCGGGAATAGAGCCTGAGGTCAGAGTGTGGTGGAGTTCTAGTTATAGTATAGCATCTGATACAGAAACCCACCTGGATCTAGCCCCGATAATAACATGTGGTTACCCAGGGGAAACGGCTGTGTATATAAACTTAAAGGGCTGTAATACTAAACTCCCAACATTTAGGAGTCCAGCAACTTGCTGTCGGAATTTTTGGAAACACTTAGGCCAATGCACAGATATGGAAGAAAAACCATGTCACCTCTGAAAGTCTAGAATGAGTTTATCCTCAGTTACTTAAACATTTTTTTCCTCCTCAGCACACTATTTTTTTCCAGTTTTTTTTTTCCTAAAGATCGTTTGGCCAAAAGTATTATTAAAGTAGGTTGTAAGTATATCTTGAAATAACAAAATTAAAATCTAGTTTAAATCTAATTATGCCGTCTAGGTTGACAATTTGTAATTTGCCTTGGACAGTGAAAACTGAGATAACCAAACCCTTCTTCCCATCCTCTGAGAAACAAGCATAAAAACACAAAAATAAATGGTTGAGGTATTTTTAATTTCTAAATTTAAAAAAATTCCCATATTTCCTAACGGAATATTTTGGGATCCGAGGAGGAAGCATTTAAAATCATGAAATTTTAAGCAGTTTCATTAGCCCTTTTCTTTCTTTTTCTCCCAGTAGTCATGTCATTCTCTTTCCTAGGAAAAAAAACCATGCCTGGATATGGCTATAAACTAAACCTTTGGATATTTAATAAAACAAAAACTTTTGGTTTATGAAAAATTTTTAAATTATTTTCTTGTGTTCATCTTGCTTTTGGCAAGAACAAGAACTTTGTTGACCTTTGTATTTTACTTTTGTTCTCATAGTAGTTTCAAGGCTTTAAAAGTGAAATTATCACCCTGGGGACTCATGAGGTTGATTGACAGATTACTTCTGTTGGCCCAGAGCATAATCAGCAACACTACCTCAAGGGAAGTAGTGGAATTGATTTTTAACTTCTCTGAAAATAACTTTATGTTAGAGTAGAATTTTTTTATAGTGAATTTTAGCCTATTTATATTTACTTAGTCAAATCCCCTTAAAGCCTACAGGGTACAGATATGTAGGTGGGCCTCAGATGAGTATGTTACTTGATATTTTCTCCAACTATAAAGCCTTACGGTCTCAGATAACATAAACTGTAGTGGACAGCACTATTTATTTAGTGTGTTTACACATCAATCTTTCCTATTTTTCACCGAGACTAAAGGTTTGATAGTTTGGAAATAAGTTCAGTCTATTTTTTCTAACTGTGGAACAAAATAATGTGCCAGGGAATATAATAAGCTATACAACATCTCATAGTGTATTTTCCTATTGCATCAAAACTACCAGATTTGTTGATTAAAATTTGTTAAAGCAGGTTTTCTCAAGCTTGGCCCTAATGACATTTTGGGCAGTTTAACTCTTTGTTGTGAGCAATGTCCTATGAATTGTAGGATGTTTGGGAACATCTCTGGCCTTTACTTAATAGATACCAGTAGCAAACCCTTCTCTCCCCACCAGTTGTGACAACCAGAAATGTCTCCAAATGTTGCCAAAATCTTTTGGTAGGCAAAATCAATCTCAGTTGAACATCACTGCTTTATATAGTAAGACATATAAGTAAGTGTATGTCATGAATTAAAAGGAACAATCTGCATTTCTTTTTTAGTTATTTTTTTATCAATTTGAAAAAAGTCCAATAAAGCTTTTCTTAAGGCCTAATTTATACAAAATACAGTACATAGTTTCTTATATTAACAGTTTCTTCGATTCTGCCCCCCTCCCAGGCCCTGCTTCTGAGAGACTGTGACTTTCACTTTTCTAAGCTATTTTATCTGGTACTTACTGCCATATTTATCTTTACAATTTTAAACCTGTTTACTTCCTATATGAGATAAAGATTTTAGCTTACTATACCGTTCCCTTCTTTTTCCTCCTAATGTAGTTATATCACATTTAAAAAATTAAATCCATAATCAATATTCAAATCATGATCGGGGTGCCTGGGTGGCTCAGTCAATTAAGTGCTTGCCTTTGGCTCAGGTCATGATCCCAGAGTCCTGGGATTGAGTTCCCCTGCTCAGTGGGGAGCCTGCTTCTCAGAACTCTCCTCCCAGCTTGTGCTCTGTTGCTATCTCTGTCTCTCTTACTCGCAAATACATAAATAAAATCTTAAAAAATCATATTCAAATCATGACTATCAAATATTGTTCACTGTGGTCAAATGATTTCCTTCCTTTCTTGAACTTTTTATCTTCCCATTAATAATGGGCAGACCCTTTTCTCCTTTTTAAAAGATCTTTTTTTTTTAAAGCTTTTATTTATTTATAGAGAGAGAGCATGTGCATAAGGAGGGGGAGGGGCAGAAGGAGAGAGAGAAGCAGACTCCCTGCTGAGCTGGGAGCCCTATGTGGGGCTCTATTCCAGGACCCCGGAACCACAACCTGAGCCGAAGGCAGTTGCTTAACTGACTGAGCCACCCAGGGGCCCCTCCTTTTTAAAAGATCTTTAAATTAATCTTCTGTCACCCTTCAATGAATCTGTACAGGACCTCTCAATACAATTATCCTATCACACCACCTAGATAATAGGTCAGTCCTTTTTTTACCCCTGAAGAGATCACTTCTTAAGCCTCCTGATCTTGTACTTCAATCAGGACCAAGTTGTTCTTTAGCCCACTTAACTGCCCAAATCCTGAGATTTCCCTTTGCTGTCATCCTAGGACTTTGAGTTCCCTGTCTTCTTTGTTGGATCCCAGGTTTCCTGGGTCTCAAATCTTCCTCCTGTTTCTTGTTTACTGTTTCATCTTCATAGTACACATCCTTCAGCAGTTTACCTATACATTCATTTCCTGAGCTTTTTTGGACTCCTGCTGGCCTAACTGGCTTATTTCCTATCAGCAGCTCTTTGGGTACTTTGGTTTGAACTTTCACCTCTCTATTTACTCATGTACCATTTGTCCATCTGCTTTTCACATTCATGTATTGGGTTTTGAGGTTGCAGATGTCTCTTAGTTTAATTGGAGATGAAGACTGTGTTTTTCTTATTTGTCTTTTAAGTTTGGGGCAGTTTTTGAGAGGCAAGGAAAGAGGAAATGTCTTTCTTTTTTTCCTTTCTGAAACTAGAAGTCTTCATTACTTTCTAAGATAAAGTATGAGATTTTAAAACGCTATGATCCCATATGCCTTATTCCCACACTCACACATTCACATTCGAGAAGCTCTAAATCAAATATTCCTAACAATAATATTGTAAAGATAGAAAGTAATAATTTTTTTAAAATCAAGCATATACTTAATGTTTGAAAGATAAATTTGGGCATAATAAAAATCTAGATGGAGAAAGTATCAGAATTCATTTGTTGGGCTGTGGAGGTAATATACAGTTTTAAGGTTTTAAGTATATTTCAGTATTTTTCAGTACTTATGTAATCTTTTTGTTACGTGCACACTTTCTCTTGACCATGTTTGTTTTTAAATGTCACAGTGTTTAATCATGTGAAATTTGAGTCTGAGCCTCCTGCTACTGTGATTACCTTCTACTTTCTATGCCTGCCGTTGTCACCAAACTTTATGCAACACTCCCACCCCCACCCCAGGGCCAAAGTGCTCAGTGTTGCATTTTCTAACATCCACAAGCCTCTTGCATGAGAGATCTTGCTTTCTTCCGGAGTTACATAGGAGTAGGTACAGGTCTCTGTCGTTTGCTGAATGCAGCACTACTCATTCCCCTTAAAAAAGGTCTCTTGTTATTAGCTCATTTCTTTAAGAGCCTGGAGTTCCATTTATAGCCCCACATTGCTTTTGTATGTATGATAATATTTCATTTTGTTGACTGTTATTGCTAGAAGTGTTTATTCATAGTTATTCGGCTCTCATGTGTGACTCTAACAAGGGAAGCTCTAGATCATAAGATATGCAAATGAGATAATATTTAGACTAATAAAGGGCCAGTCATGCACTCATTCCACAGATTACACCAATAACATATTTTATATAGTTCAAATACAGCTCTAATAGATTGCATAGTGATAAAAAATATTATGAAGGGTATTAAAAAGTGCTAATTTGTCAGAAAATTTAAAATCAATTGCAGAAATTATTTATCAAAAATTATATTTCAAAACTGAATACTGTTCTCTTTGTCCTGCCAATGTATATTTTCATTGATATTTGATGAAAAAGTAGCCACTTCACAAACTGAAGAAACTTACTTTATGTTACCTAAAACAATGTGCCAGTATATTGAGTAGAATCAGTTAAGCACCTTCTTAGGGAGTTGATCCAGCTGCTAAAACCCTGATTTAAGGTGAACAGTGTCAAGAGATGGTCTACATTGGCTAGATGGCCCACATTGTCTCTGTCAATCTTGTGGTTTTCATATACGTGCAACAATATTCTTCCTCTCCCACTCCCCCTGCCTGTGTTCCCTCTCTTGCTGGTGTCTCTCTCTCTGTCAAATAAATAAATAAAATCTTTAAAAAAAAGAAAAAGAAATATGGAATAAGTAATGACTCCAGCCCACTTACCTCCAATATATGATGCTTTACTGTTTTGTGCTAATTGTCATTTATTTCTTCAACCAACTCTGTGAGGTAAGGTTGGCAGGAATTATTTTCTTCCACTTACAAAGGAGAAAACTGAGAAAGGAAACTAAATGGAGGGAGTACTGGTGAGTTGCCCAAGGTCACACAACTAGTTAGTGTCAAAGCCTTGGATCCAGGCTGTGTAATTTTACCTCCTTCCCTCAAAACATACTATAGCATATATATATATAACATTTTCTGCAGATGATAATTTAAGCATTTTCAGGTTTACCTAGACAATATTTTATTATGGCTAGCCTAACTAAATTGCCACAAAGCTTATTATTCTTTTAAAAAAATGTTTAACTTTGCCCTTTATAGAGTAAGCATATTCAATTTAAGGTATCTTACATGTCTTAAAATATTAATTGTCTTTTTTTTCTTTTAATAAAAAAATATTAATTTCTGCTTTTTTTCTGGTCTCATTTTCTTATCTTGACCAATTATTTTCTTAAAAAATTCCAAAGACCTAATGCTCCATACTGACGACAGAATGTTTTTGCATTATTACCTAAAGCATTTATTTAGGATTTTTTTTTTAAGATTTTATTTATTTATTTATTTGACAGAGAGAGAGAGACAGCCAGGGAGAGAGGGAACACAAGCAGGGGGAGTGGGAGAGGAAGAAGAAGGCTCCCAGTGGAGCAGGGAGCCCAATGCAGGGCTCGATCCCAGAACCCTGGGATCATGCCCTGAGCTGAAGGCAGACGCCTAATGACTGAGCCACCCAGGCGCCCCTAGGATTATTTTTTTAAGATTTTATTTATTTAAGAGAGAGAGTGTGTGTACTTGGGAGGGGGGGGGGCAGAGGGAGAAGCAGACCCCCTGCTGAGCAAGGAGCCAACATGGGGCTCCAGCCCAGGATCCTGGGATCATGACCTGAGCCGAAGGCAGACACTTAATCGACTGAGTCACCCAGGCACCCCTAGGATTATTTAAATGTTACTGAGTTACCAATAAACTATTCTGGATAGTAGCTGAATTATTATAACCAATTAAGGTAAAATATGTTGAATATATCAAGAATAAGAGATGTGTCGTTTACCGGGGCGCCTGGGTGGCTCAGTCGTTGGGCGTCTGCCTTCGGCTCAGGGCGTGATCCCGGAGTCGTGGGATCGAGCCCCGCATCGGGCTCCTCCGCTGTGAGCCTGCTTCTTCCTCTCCCACTCCCCCTGCCTGTGTTCCATCTCTCGCTGGCTGTGTCTCTGTCTGTCAAATAAATGAATAAAATCTTTAAAAAAAAAAAAAAAAGAGATGTGTCGTTTAAGGAAAGTGTATTTTTTTTTCTTACATTTGAAATTTCTGGGCAATTTTTTTTACTTTTTTTTTTTTTTAGCAATGACAATTTATAACAGAGTTAATACAGATTTTCTCTGTGGAAAGTATGTTACCCAAAGCAGCCTTAAAGCATATGTGAGATTAATTATGTTACTGTTACTATGTCTGTTACTATGTCTTGATTCTTATTTCTTGGTAGATTATTGTGGTCAGTTCCTAATGTAACAAGAAAAGTACGTAACAATTGAAAACCATCTCTAATGCGTGTGTGTGTGTGTGTGTGTGTGTGTGTGTGTGTGTGTTATGTGTTTTGTTTTGTTTTGTTATTATAAACTCTAAAAGGGAGCCTGGCTTCTTCAGTCTTGGCAGAAACCCATTTTTTCCCATTTAAGAAAATATATATACTATATTTGGTTAACTCTGTGTTTAGAAATCTTGAAAATATGCCAGATGAAATAAAACCAGCTATATTCCTTTTATCTGGCTAAATTATTTTACATACAAGATCTTATGCTGAGTTTAGAATTTTAGCCATTGGAATTTATATTGTGATACGCTGATAAAAGTGTTTATACTGTGATGATATAGAGCAGTAAATGTCTCTAATGCACAGTCTCTGTCTTCCAGATTTGGCTTGCTCTAAATGTTTATGATTTAGGTCCTGTACCTTGGCGAAAGATAAAACTATTCTTCTTGAGTGTTTGCTAGACAAATGTGCTTATTTTTCTGAAGCAAAGTTTTCAAATATTTTTAATAAGTTTAGCCGATTATATGTTCTAAGTCTTATTTCGAGGCTTGAACTTCTGATGTAAAGCTTACCTATGAGGGGAAAATTATATTCTGCCTGTATTGATCGCTTTTAGAAAGGCATTTATTACTAAAATCATAATGCATATTTATATGATTTGGGATAAATTCCCCTCTTTCATATGAGGCAGTAAAATGAGGAGATGCATTTATAGTTCCAGCTCATATTTATCACACCACTTATTTCTTCAGAAGCTACTTATAAAAAGCTATTCTTGTACAGAGCTACTTACGGCCAACACTGTTGGGTCTAAGTTGAAAAAAATAATCTAATGTTCAAAATTGTGACTTAAATTTCTTATTGACATATACAGTATAATCCTAATCCTTTTGGTTATTTTAATATATACTGCACCCATCAGTAGTTTTACTACCTGTACTATCTCCAGTAAAACTGAGTCATTGAAGGACTTAAGGAACTTACTGTTTGATCTCAAGTACGTTATAATGTAATAGTAAAATCAGAATCCAAAACCGTATAACTTCTGTTTGAAAGCCATAGGGTATTTTTCCATAATTCTGTAAGTACCACTTCAGTCTTGATTTATCTGTCTTTGGTATTCAGGATCTCATCTCTGTTTATGTCAGGTTAGCTTTTGATGCAGAGATATTTTTAGTTGTCTAGAAACTACTGTATTGAGTGTTTTTTCATTTTGTGTGAACTTGAACTCATGGAAAAAAATGTTTTGTGAATCAATGTAGCATCTCAACCAATGGGTTACAAACTTATGCCACTAAAAGAGTTATACAGATTATTTAAATGAGTCGACTAGTTGAGGGTTGGCAAATTGCTCAAATTATTTTAAGCTACAATGAGGGAGCTACATAAAACACAACTTTGGGCCCTTGTTGTGGGCCCAGTTTGCAACCTTTGATAAAATAGTTTGATTTCTCTGTGCTGCTCACATATCCCTCCAAAATTACACATACACTAATTTATTGGGGGTGGGGACCAAGTGGTTTGAACTCCTTCTAGAATATACAATTAAATATAGCTTTCTATTTTGGGAGAGCCTTGTAAAATGTATTTGAAAAGTAATGTTAACTGGTCTACAAGATCATTTTTCCAAACCACACTTGAGCTTAGTTTATGGTGTTTACTTTCTGTCAAAACTCAGAAAAAACATTCACAGTTAACTTCCATAATATAAAATGTCTGTCTCATTAGGCATTAAAGAAGGATTGGTCAACAGGTATAA
This sequence comes from Ursus americanus, assembly GCF_024610735.1. Taxonomy (NCBI): domain Eukaryota; kingdom Metazoa; phylum Chordata; class Mammalia; order Carnivora; family Ursidae; genus Ursus; species Ursus americanus. The sequence continues at coordinate 33,153,640 of NC_142149.1, forward strand.
TGTTGTTAGACTGTTTGCTAATGTGAATGTGGACATGACCTCCCAAATAGATCAAAGACTAATCTCTTTGACAGTTACAAGATGGCAGAACTTGCCTTGGGCCTTTTGCTGCTGCACATTGAAACTATTTGTTTGGAAAGCATGCCTGAGGGATGAGAATGTGTTTATAAGGATGAGCAGGTAAAAGTAAAAGGTTGTCTTTTGACATTTCAACTAATCCCTTCCAGCCTTTGGTTTACTTAACATTTAGGCTATTTGCTGGCAGGAGAAACTGGCTTTTTCACATATGCTTTATGTCATTTTAAATTGGGCATTGATTTTCGTGCCTGATAATCCCTAAGTGCACGATGAAATAGATTCTGATGTCATTAAAATGAGGTATTCTAGCTTCCTACTCTTTTTAAACCCTTAGTTTTGCTTTCCCTAATTGAATGTGTTCCCCCAAGACAATTTTTACTTTTTATTAATTTTTTGAAGTTTGTTTCTTTATATAATAAAAATATTTTAATGTTAACTGGCATATGTGTTTACTTTCAAAGTTTTTTGTTTTTTTCTTTTCATCTAAAATAATTTTCCTAGGTAAAATACTGGCTCTATTTTAAAGGCCATTTGCATTGTAAAAAGTATTTGAAAATGTATAAGAAATTGAATTCATGTTGTCATACATAAAAATTAGTTCATTTTAGTGAAAACTAAAAGATCAAGAGAGGTAATTTTGTTTATTTAATCTAATAGTTGCTACATATCTCTATTTCACTTATAACTAATACATCCTAGAACAACTGTTACCATAGGCAGAGTGATCATTATAAAGTATTTGTCTGGAAAGGGTGTAGGAAAATTTGAAAACCCTTAAGCTATTATGTCTCACAAAGGATAAATGCTACGATTTGGTGGGGGTTGGAGAGTATAGAATATAGGATGTAGAAAAACTACTTAGTTACATTTTGAGAGATAGGTAAGAGATGTATATTTTTTCCCAGTTGGATAGCATTTTTAAAGCATATTCTCTTTTAATGTCTACATATTATAATGTACTCTATCTCTGAATTATTAGAAATTTTTACATGCTATTATCTAATATTTCCTATGATGCCATATTAGTTATTATATATATTTTTAAAACATAGCCTATAACACTTAAAGGAAAGTTTATTTCCTTTGTATTCTAGTTATAAAGTTAATACAGGTATTTGACAGATTATTTTGAGGGGATATAAAATACAATTTATTTCCTACCAATTTGAAAGCTTCTTGTCAGGAGTGTACCCTTCTGATTTTTCATCTAACACCCGTCCTTTTGTTTAAAAAGGTTCATAGTATTATAGACTGTATTGAAGAGACTTTGTTTTCTCTTGAGTAGTTTTAAAACTTCTTAAAACTAATTTGTTAATTTATCTTGAAAGTCCAGAATTTTTCCAAGAAAGTTAACTCTTTATATCTTTGATTAGGCATACACTACAAAAAATATACTACATACTTGCCCAGGAATAGTACATAGGAGATCTTTAAAAGTTGACTAAGTGAAAAGAGCAATTCCTACTCTTTCACATTAGATAACTAGTTTCTAGGTATCGTAGTCAGTTTCTGTGAGCTTCCAATATTAGCAGATTGTTATAGATGATTAAATTGTTGTTGTATTTGAGAACCATTTTAAATTTTATTTTAATTAGATTTTCTTAATCATTCCATTTCTAATTAGGAAAAGTAAGCCACAACAGAATTGACTTACCTAAAATCACTCATAGGAGCTATGTACTGTTTTGACTCTAGAGTTTTCACTCATGACCGCCAGATCAAGAGTCAGATGCTCTACCAACCAAGCCAGCCAAGGTGCCCCAGAAATTATCATGAATTAATAAGCCAAGTTTATCTTCTTCCTTAAACATACTTCTTTTCTTGTCTTCTCTCTGTGGGTTACTAGATTGTTTCTCTCTGTTGGCTGGAAACTTCGTGGAGTCATTTTTGACTTTTCTCTCTTTAGTAAGCCCTACATCTACTTTGTCGCTAAAGTTCTGTCGCTCCACAATGTGTTACAAACCTGGACCTCTTTTCCATTCCCTTTGCCTTTCCACGTAAGGCCCTCATTACTTTTGCACCAAATTCATATCATGTCTTCATTTCTCAATTCTTTTTACTTCTATATACTGTAATCAAAGTGAATACTTTAAAACTTAAATTTACTTGATGGCCATTTGTACTCATATTCTTTTCTGTTCATTATAAGCTCTTGCTAGGCAGAACATATTTTTAACTCATCTTTTTAAGATTTATTTTTTTTATTTGAGAGAGAGAGCATGCAAGCACGAGCAGGGGGAGGGGCAGAGGGAAAGGGAGAGAGAGAATCTCAAGCAGACTCCCCACTGAATGTGGAGCCCAACATGAGCTTCAGTCTCACTACCCTGAGATCATGACCTGAGCCAAAATCAAGAGTCAGACTTAACTGACTGAGCCACCCTGGCGCCCCTAACTCATCTCTGTATTTCTACTGCCTATCATAGATGCTTTGTACTAAGCGAAACTGTAAATATTAGTCTAAATTCAGTGTTTCTTTAGGCTACCAAAGATTGCTTCCTCCCATTATATCAGTTTTTCTTATTTAAGTGTTCTGTTTTTGATGTTGCTATAGCATTCTTTTTTATTTAGGTTTTTTTTTTTTTTAGCTTTATTGAGACATAATTGACTCTATAGCATTCTTGAGAACTACCTAAAACATAATCCCTTTGGGGGTGCCTGGGTGGCTCAGTTGTGTGTCCAACTCTTGATTTCCATGCCCAGTGCAGAACCTGCTTAAGACTCTCTCTCTCCCTTTCCCTTTGTCCATCCCCCGCCTCTTTCTTTCTCTCTCTCTCTCTCTCAAAAAACAAAACAAAACAAAACACCCAACTCTGTTCATTCAATTAGTGCGTAAAAATATAAAATCATGATGCATAATTTCCTTATACTCAGAACTTGAATATTTTTAGAGGAGAGCTTTTATAGGAAAAAGCTCATTATCTTATATATTTAAATAGGTCAGTCTGAATTGTGTATACCATACACTCTGACCTTGTATAAAAGTAGTCTACTCTCAGAATGATGTAATTTTAACAATTTTTATGGAGACCAGATGAAGGCTGGGTATGTGGTGTGCTTTGGTGTGACACTGCTTTTAATAAGAATGTAGTTTTATGTCCTGTAATTAATTCTGAGTCTCTTTGAAAAGTAATATAATTACACTATCAAGTTCAGTTGACTAGACAGCAGAATTTATTGTGACTTCTTTTCCACAAAGAAGAAGTTTAACATAGTTTCTGTGTTAGTACTGTGTGTTAGTACCTAGATAGAAAAATGAATGTGGATTCAGTCACTCGGAAAGTAAAAGATTCTTGATATCCTATAATAATGGAGCCTTTGAGGCACTAAATATTGTCTCAAATGCATTAGTACTGTTTTAGCTCTGAATTTTAAGTTTGTTTAGATGATCACTGAGTGCTTTCATATGCTTTAATTCTTTCACACCTATGTTTTTGTTGTGCATGAAGTTATTTTGCTCTAGTTGATGTTTTTCATTGCTTCTGTGGATCTGTCTTAAGACTTACCAGTTCTGTCTTCTCCAAAATGCTGTTAAACCCATCCAATGGATTTTTATTTCAGTTACTGTATTTTTCAGGTGTAGAATTTCCATGTGGATCTTTTTTATAGTTTCTGCCTCCCTACTGAGTTTCCCTAAAGTTCATTCGTTAAACTGTTTCTAAGTTATTTAAATGTATCTGTAACAACTACAATAAAGTCTTTGCTAATTCCAACAGCTGGGCCCTTGCTAGATTGGTTTCTATTGACAGTCTTTTTTTTTTTTTTTTCATTTGGTTATGGATCACACTTTTTAGTAATTTTTATTGTAAACTAGACATTGTAGATGGTACATTATAGAGATTCTGGACTCCATTATTCTCTGAAAAATACTGATTTTTGTTTTTTTGTAAGTAGTTCAGTTAGCTGATCATCTTGAACTTGTGTGAGCGTGATTTGACAGTTTTTTAGGGGAGATATGGGAAAAGCTCGAAGTATATAATCTTTAACTCTGTCTTCCTGTGGTTCTTGTCAGAGTTTTGGTTTAAGTCTTTTTAGGAGTTGGTTTAGAATTGGCATTGCTCTAAATTGTGGTCCTTTTAAAAAACTTGATACCTGGTTCTGTGTGTATGTGTGTTTTACTTGATTTTTATTTATAAAATATATTTTGGTTAAATTTCCATGTCAAAATGTATAAATATTTCTTTTAATAATCCAATATTTATCTCAGAATAAATGTAATATAACATTTAATTAATCCACTTGATAGACATTTAGGTTGTTATTTGTCTTCAATGCAGAGATGCAGTGAATATCCTTATACATATTATTCTATTTGTACTTGTTCAAAAATGTAAACGCTTTTGGTAAATATTTGTCAGTATTCTGCAGATAAAAGCAATGGGATTATTAAATTTGCATTTCTTCATTTACTAGTAAAGTTAAACATCTTTTTACGTGGGTTACCAGCCAGTTATCATTCATCTAGTTCTGTAAAAAATGCCTTTTGGATTTTGATGGGGATTGCATTGAATCTGTAGATCATTTTAGGTAGTAAGGACATCTTAACAATGCTAATTCCAAAACATAAGCACAGGATCTTTCCATTTATTTGTGTTTCTTCAGTTTCTTTCATGAGTGTCTTATAGTTTTCAGTGTAAAGATCTTTCATGTCCTTGGCTTAATTTATCCCGAAGTATTTTATTATTTTTGATGCTATTGTAAATGGGACTGTTTTCCTAATTTCTTTTTTTGGATAGTTTGTTGTTAGTGTATGGAAATACAACTGAGTTTTGTATGTTGGTTTTGTATCCTCCAATTTTACTAAATTTGTTTATTAGTGCTGACAGTTTTTTGGTAGAGTCTATAGGATTTTCTACACAAAAGATCATGTCGTATGCAAACATAGTTTTACTTCTTCCTTTCTGGTTTGGATGCCTTTTATTTCTTGCCTAATTGTTCTGGCTAAGACTTTCAGTATTTTGTTGAATAGAAGTGGTTAGAGTGGGCACCTTTCTCTTGTTCCTGATCCTAGAAGAAAGGTTGTCAACTCTTCACCACTTGAGTATATTAGCTGTGGGCTTGTTATATGTGACCTTTATTATGTTGAGATACATTCCTTTTATATTTGATTCCTTTTATATTTAATCATGGATGTTTAATTTTCTCAGATGCTTTTTCTGCTTCTATTGAGACGATTATATGGTTTCTCCCTTCTGTTAATGTGGTGTATCACATTTGTTGATTTGTGTATAGTTAAACGAGCCTTGCATTCCAGGGATAAATCCCACTTGATCATGTGTCTCTTTCTTTTAATGTGCTGTTGAATTTAGTTTGCTGATATTTTGTTGAGGATTTTTGCAGCAGTGTTTATCATATAGGGTGATAGGCCTGTAATTGTCTCTTCTTATAGCGTCCTTATCTGGCTTTGGTATGTGAGTAGTGCTGGCCTCTTAAAATGATTTTGGAAGTTTTCCCTTCTCTTCAATATTTTGGAAGCATTTGAGAAGGAACATTGTTCATTCTACCTTAAATGCTCAATAGAATTCATCAATGAAGATATCTGGCCCTGGGATTGTTTTTGTTTAGAGATTTTTTTCTTACTGCTTCATTTTTCTTGTTACAGATCTGTTCAGATTTTTTATCTCTTCATGATTTAATCTTGGTATGTTGTATATTTGTAGGAATTTATCCATTTCTCCTAGGTTATCTAATCTTTTGGTATATAATTGATCTTTTTTTTTTTTCTTACTGTAGATGTTTAGCACTATAAACTTTTCTCTTACAACTGCTTTTGCTGCATCTGATATTTTTGATTTGTTGTGTTTCCATTTTCATTTATATCAAGATACTTTTTGAGTTCTCTTCTGTTTTCTTCTTTGATCCATTGATTGTTCAGTTGGGTGTTATTTATTTCCACATATTTGTGAATATTCCAGTTTTCCTCATGTTATTGATTTCTAATTTCATATCACTGTTGCTGGGAAAGATACATTATATGATTTCAGTCTTCCTAAATTTCTTAAGACATGTTTTGTGGCCAACATATACTCTATCCTGGAGAATATTTCATGTGCACTTGAGAAGAATGTGTATTCAGCTGCTGTAGATTTAAACCCAAATCATAATAATACTTACATTAAATGTGAATGGTCTAAACATCCCAATTAAAAAGCAGAGATTATCAGTCTGAATAAATATTAAAAAATGGACCTCTGATGTATGTTTCAACATGAATGAATTCCAGAATCATTATGCTTAATGAAAAAGACAAACAATTACATACAGTATAATAACATTTACAAGGAATTCTAGAAAAGGCAAAACAGAAAGCAGATCATTGGTTGACAAAGTCAGCAGTGAAAAAGAGAGACTAAAAAGGAATTTAGGGAGTGCTGAAAATATTCTGTATTATAGTTATAGTGGTGGTTACCTGACAATAAATTTGTCAAGATTTATGTATGTATACATTGAAAATTTGTGAATTTTATTCTATGTAAATTATTTCTCAATAAAATGTTTGATTTAATCAAACAGCTGATTAATTAGTTGCATGGAGGAATTCAGGGAAAGTAAGGATCAACAGACTTTTTTTTAATTTTAATTTATTTTTTAAAGATTTTATTTGTTAGAGAAGGAGAGCACAATAGGGGGAGTGGTGGAAGAGGCAGAAGCAGGCTCCCCACTGAGCAGGTAGCCCGATGTGGGACTTGATCCCAGGACCCTGGGATCATGACCTGAGCTGAAGGCAGATGCTTAACCAAATGAGCCACCCAGGCATCCTTGAATAGACATGTTGTAAAGAAACTGAAGAAAATTTAGTACTGATATACTGAAAACAAACTCTCTTTACCTTAATAAAATGATGTTCAGAATATTAGAAGTTCATATGATTTTTTAAATGAGCCTTAATTTATCTACTATATTTTTAATATTTTTTAAATTATTAGGTTGAACTAAAGCGACAATACAATGATCAGCACTCAAAATTGAGAGGTCTTTTACCTGGTCGTCAGTGGTATGAAATTCAAGCGTATAGGGCCTTAAACCAGGCCCTAGGTAGGTAAGTGAAATTTAATGTAATGTTGCTGTAATATTATCCATGGCCAGGGCTATAGAAAAGATAGCCCTGCTATTTAGGATAAATTTGATAGCTTTTTCTTTTATTAGAACCTTAGGAACTGATATATTTTTAATGATGTCACAGTGAAAGCTGAAAAGAATCAGTGGAATAAATGAAACCCTAAAACCTCAAAATTTGGTAAAGTTTAAAGAAGATTTATGATTGATCGAACAATGAATGTCACACAGAAGAGGTACTCAGTAAATGTTTATAGAAGTTCACCACCAAACGGTAAAAGTTTTATCTTGTGAACATCAGAACATAGATGATGATTTTATGGGTATTAAGCAAACCATTCAAGAGGAGTTAAAAGAAACCATGCTTTTGGGGACACCTGGGTGGCTCAGTTGGTTGAACATCTGACTCTTGGTTTCAGCTCAGGTCATGATCTCAGTTGTGGGATCAAGCTCCACTTCAGGCTCTGTGCTCAGCCAGGAGTCAGTTTGAGATTCTCCCTCACCCTTGTCCCTCCCCCTGCGCACATGCATGCTCTCTCTCTCTCAAATAAGTACATCTTTTAAAAAATAAAATTAAAAAAATTTTTAAAAAGCTTGTGGTACTAAAGAAGTAATGCCAACTAACAATAACATTTAATTATACTTCTTTTCATAAGGATTCTGGTCCATTAAGATTTGTGCTTTGTGGAACTTGTTATTAAATCACCATTGTATAACATAATTTTCCTGTTGTAGAACATAGCATTTAATTTATAAACACTTTAATCCTTAGACTTTTAATAATCTTATATTTTATATTCTCTATTCATGAAATTGTAATTAGTTAAAAACCATGTAATAATTATTTCCTGTGAGGCTGTAAGGCAGTCATCTAATCAAAATAAAAGAACACAGGTTAATAATAAAATCATGGAAACATGACCATTTGACATATTTTCTGTTCAGCCAAAAGACCTTCACCTAACTGTAATCTGACCTAACCAAATCCAGAATTTAAGTTTTTCTCAAGTGTCTTATTCACTCACATTAACCTGTTTACACATCAGCATATTAGATTGCACTTGAGTTCAGATTTACAGATAGCTAATGACATAAGACTACAACAGCTGGATTTAAGTCCCAGAACACATCACCCACTCCCTTCCCATCATTTAAAAATGATATTCTGCAGGTGTTTCCTTTCAAATTAAATGATTCGGTTCTATGGTTAATCTACTGATATGGTTAACCTGCTGCCCTTCTCTGCCTAGAAATTGCATTGGTACTTGGCATCAAGTTGCATTATAAATTGTTCTTGAAGCATTTCATCTGCTTACTTGGTGTCTCCCTGTTGATGACCTGTTTTGTGTTTTTGTATTTGTGTTTTAATATTCAGCAAATAGTTCCTCGGTGAGCCTGAATATTGTTTAAAATTCTTGACTTTTAGTCACTATACTTAATTTCAGGACAGTAAATATTCTTACCTCAGTTATTATTTTTTTTCCTTTTAATATAGGCAATGCATTGAATTTTAAGAAATCATTTGAAGCAAAAATATATTTATATCCTACTTTGTCATTTATAAACATTTTCTACATATATTAAACAGGTTGTAAGAGATGAAATTACTTGTCTAACATCACATAACTACTAAATGGGCCTTCATATCTTGGCCTCACCTACGTTTAAAACCTCAAGACCTGCTTTTTCATCCTTAGAATCTACATTTATCCTGTAAAGCTCTCACTGTTACACATAAAACATTTTACTGTTAAACATACCATATCCTTTCACTACTCTCTGCTTTGGCATACAAGCTATCAGATCATTCATTTGGCAAGTTTACCAATCAAAACCTAGTTGAAGGTCATGTCTTTTATGAAGATTTCTTTTTACTTTTCCAACTAGTTATTTACTCCTTAGGAAACCCATAGTAGTTTATACATTATCTCTGTTACACATATATCTCATTGTATTGTAATAATCTGTATATTATCTGTCTCCTTCCCTAAACATATATTTTACATTCTCAGCAACCAACTATGCCTCAGCTTGGGTCATGGATGCTCAATAAATACTTGTTGAATTTGTGAAAAATTGTGGGTTTGGTGCTTTCCCCACTATACCATGTTGGCCAGAGAGCATCTAAGCTTCAAATCATACTTTTCTAGAATTTCATTAAAAAAACATGTGTTTGTAACATTGATATACAGTACTGAAGTTTTTGTATTTTATTATTAATTTAAAAACTGATAGCCCAACTGTCATTGTATTGATTTTTCAGGGAAACCGTATCAATAAGTAGCAACTTTTTATTACAAAGAAATACTCATTTAAAAATTAAGTGAATGTTTTACATCACTTGATAAAACTCATAATGTGTATCAATTGACATAAAATGTACTTACAATCAGGCAGTCTTCTTATAAGGGATAAGTCTAGAAGGTCTAAAGTAAGCAGAAACAAATTGAGTTTAAAAAAAAAATCTTTTTTTTTATGCCCACATGGGACTGTTAGAGTATTTGAAGTAATATAAGTCCATGAAATGTAATAACAGCCTTCGGGAATGTACCAGATGGTTTTGTGACCAGGTTACAACTGCACTATGAGTTTCCTAACGGGTCTCCTTTACTGAAAGTATAATCTTTTCTCAAGTGGGCATAATTCATTTGAACAAGGCAGAATGAAAACAATGGAAAAAAGAAAAGGTGAAATTCTTTTCTCTGAACTGTTTTAGTAACTTAAATGCCCTTCTACCATAGAACACTTTAAAGTAAACCAAAATGGAATAAAAAATAGTGGCATCCTGACTTTCCATTAATTTTCAACACTGGTCTATAATATTGGCAATATCCATCTTCCTATCCTGCCTAATTTTGTGGTCTGATGCCTCAGAACCTAGGAGTTACTTTAAAACAATATCAAAAAAATGTCATATAAAATTTAGATTGTTTTAAATCTCTGGAAAAATCAAACATTTATATTAATATTCACCCCTCTCAAAAGTCCACAAAACTAAAGGAATAAAAATGATAAAAATGCCAAAATTACAAAGTTAAAAAGAATGGAGGAGGGGGCACTAACAGATGAGATGTCAGCAAATTTTGAACACTGGAGAACAGATGAATGATTGAGTGACTTAGCAAGCAAAAAAAAAGCTGTCGTGAAAGCCAACAAGATTCTTCGGATTCAGGCATGGAAAAGCTTAGGACGTGGGGACACTCTAAAGTATCATTTAAAGTAGGATTAATCACAAAAGAATTGATTGCAAGTTACTGTAAATAGACAGTCCCATCGCCCACTCAAACTTACTCTCTGAAAAGATTGTATTAGAGAATTTATATATTCTTCAGCTGCAGGTATAGCTAATGATGTATTAAAGATGGGGGTTAAGAAAATCTGTTTATGGAATATGAGAACTCTATCCCCTTTTCTTCTCAGCTTTGAATAGGCTTAAAATCAATCTTATATCTCCAAGGCAGGAAAGTACAGTAGTCATATCTAGGGATACTAATTACCTCATGAATAAAGACCTACAGATAGTAGCAAAGTGGTCCTGTTCCTACCAAAGTACCTCACTCTGGCAAAGCTTCCCAGTATATAAGCCACACCCAAGTAGGCAGAGCTACTGATCAAAGTTTTAATACTTTACTGTTACATAAGTGCAAAGCTTGATCACCAGATAATCACAAAAAGTCCATAACATGAAAAATACAAACCAAAACAATAGCAAAACTATATCACCACCACCACCAACAGGGTGGAAGAACTTGTAGAAAAGAGAAACAGTGCAATAGAACAGAGGTTGACTGTTCTTTTGGTCAGGTGTCTGTGTAAAAGAACAGAGGTTGCTCAAATTTTTTCTGTAAAGCAGTGGACAATACATACTTTAGGTTTTTTGGGCCATGTACAATCTGCACCCATATTCTTCTTTAATTTTTCTTTGACCCTCTTAAACATGTGAATACCATTCCTGCCTTGTGGGCTATACAAAAACAAGATATGGTCCAGATTTCCTGTGTGGACTTAGTTAGCCAATCCCTTATCCATAGAGGGTAAGATATTTCCTCCATGAAATAAGAACAGATTTATTTTAAGAAAAGTTTCCAAGCATTAACATGATAGCAAATTTTAAATGCAGAATTGGGCTCAGAAGATAAAATTGAAATTTCCAAGGTCAAAGCAACAAAGAGAGAAAATTTAAAGATCAGTATGCAAGAGGCAACTTCTGATAAAAAGGAGATCTATAGGAAGAAACCAGAGAAAATATAGAAGAAATATAGAAGAAAGAAAATATGGAAGAACTTAAACCTATCAAAGAAATAATTCAAGAAAAATGCTCAGAATTGAAGAGCATAATTTCCTGATTAAGGGTGCCCACCCAAGCACCAGTAAAGGGAGAAAAGCTACAAAGCACCTCACTGTGCAGTTTCAAAGTACCTGAGATAAACAAAAAGTCCTAGAATGTTCCAGAGAGAAGGAAACAGGTCTCATACAAAAGACATGAAATCACAATTGAGACTCCTTAAAAAGCAACATTAGAAGCTAGATGACAGTTTTAAATTATCTTCAAATTTTTGAGGGAAATTTTGACTTGCAATTTAAGTTCTATACAACTCAAACCATCAATAAGCTATAAGATAGAATAAAACCTTCAATATGCAAAGAACCTAAAACATTAGGGACACCTGGGTGGCTCAGTCAGTTAAGCATCTGCCTTTGGCTCAGGTCGTGATCCCAGGGTTCTGGAGTCAAGTTCCACATCAGGCTCCTTGCTCAGCGAGGAGCCTGCTTCTCCCTTTGCCGGCCACTCCCCCTGTTCTTGCTCTCTCTCTCTCTCTCTCCCTTCCTCTCTATTTCTGACAAATAAATAAATAAATCTTAAAAAAAAAAAAAAAAAGACCTAAAACATTGGCTTCAAATGCACACTTTCTTAGGATGCTACTGGAAGAAATGCTTCCTCAAATAAGAGAAAATTCAGACAGAGAAATATCAAGGTTGCAGGAACCTGGAGTTCCAACCCAGAATAGAGGAAAAGAGAATTCTCAAATTAGGAAGGGAAGCTCTGGGATGACAGCTGTGCAGCAGTCCCATCTAGTTTCTGAAGTTGTTGCAGTCCCATAGTGGTTTCTGAATATGGATTTTGAACATACTGAGAATTTTTACAGCTATGGTAAAGTTTGGGAATTAATGATAGAATACATGGAAAAGCAAAAAAGGAGAGAGACAGTTATTAGCTCTAGGGCAAACCAAAAAGTCTTGTACAAGAAAGAAAATGTAATCATAGTGTACAATGTAACACCTGTAAATGGTAATCTACTGAATATTGATTACACGAGAATTGTGGTATGACCATTAGGAAAATGAAGAGGTGATGAAGTATGAGTGATGTAAGAGAATAAACATCTTCTGTAGGAAGAATCAATACATAATGTGTAAAGGTTAAAGATCAAGAAGTAGTAGTTCTAAAAGTTATTTAAAAACATGGAGGTAAATGAGTAGGACTACAATGTATTTAAGGGAATTGTTTCTGAGGATTGGGAATTGGAAATAGGGTGTACATAGGTAAAAGAGAATTCTGGGTTTTTTTTAATTATAACTACTGTACTATTATTTGAATTTTAAACTATGCTTGTGTATTTAATTAAAAATTAAAATTTACAAAGTTAAAATTAACTTTTAAAAAATAGAAGGTTTCAACTCTAGATAAGATGGAGTAAGCATACTACATACTGTCTTAAAAACCTAGACAGACTGCATGGAACACCTATTTGAGTACTGTGAAAAGTAAATAGTGGCAGGCAGATTTGGGAAGAAGACTAGAATTCAAAGTACAGTTGAACTTTCTGGAGTAGCTATATTAATATCAGACACAGTAGAGTTCAGAGCAAAGAGTATTAGTGGAGTATTAAAAATGAAAATTATAAAATGATGAAAGGGTCAATTTACCAATAAGATACAATAATCCTTAATGTGTATGCACCTAAAAACAGAGCTACAGAATATATGATGCAATAACAAATCCGAATAGAGAAATAGATAAATCCGCAAGTGTAGTTGAAGATTTCATTTCCTCTCTCATTAATAGATAGAAGGAATAGTTAGAAAACCAATAAAGATACAGAAGACTTGAACAATGTTATTAACCAGCTGGATTGAATTGACATTATAGAGCACTCCATGCAACAATGTTAGAGTAAACATTTTTTCCAAGTGCACAAGGAACATTTATCAATATAGACCATATCCTGGATGATGAACTTTACATTTTTTAAAAGAATTGGAATCCTAGTGTGTTCTCTGACTAAAATGTAATTAAAGAATTATATTAGAAATCAGTAACACTTGACAGAAAAAAAATGCCCAAATACTTGGAAATTAAAAACATGTATTTTTTTACAGTAAATGTCTAGTAATTTAAATTTTTAAAATTTTTTAATTTTTGATTTGAATTATAATTTGTTGACATACAGTTCAATATTGGCTTCAGGAGTAGAGCTCAGAGGTTCATCATTTACACATAACACCAAGTGCTCATCATAACAAGTGCCCTTCTTAATATCCATCATCCATCTATCCCATCCCCCATCCTCCTCCCTCCATCAGCCCCCCCCATTTGTTCTCTATAGTTAAGAGTTTCTCATGATTTGTTTCTTCCTCTCTCTTTTTTCCCCTCCTGTATGTTCATCCATTTTCTTAAATTCCACATATGAGTGAAATCATACTAAAAACCTACTTCTAGTGGCACCTGGGTGACACAGTCAGTTGGGCATCCAACTCTTGGTTTTGGCTCAGGTTATAATCTCAGGGTCATGGGATCGAGCCCTATGTCAGACTCCACACTTAGTGCAGAGTCTGCTTAAGACTCATTCTCCGTCTCCCTATGCCCTCACCCTCTAAAATTAATAAATAAATCTTTTTTTAGAAAACCATACTTCTATATAATTCATAGGTAAAGCAGAAAGTCTTGGAAAATTAGAAAATATTTTGAGCAAATCAAAAATGAAAATATATCTAAATATGTAGGCTGCATCTATAGCAGCACTCAGTGGGAAATTTCTATCATTAAATGCTTATTTTCAAAAACAAGAAAGGTCTCAAATCAATAAGCTTCTACTTTAAGCTAGGAGAAGAAAAGCAAAATAAATACAAAGCAAACAAAAAAAGAAAATAATAAAGATAAGAGTATAAATAAATGAATTTGAAAACAAAGGAAATCAGTGCAACTAAGAATTAAAAAGTTGGGGGCGCCTGGGTGGCTCAGTTGTTGAGCGTCTTCCTTCAGCTCAGGGCGTGATCCCAGGTCCCTGGGATTGAGCCCCGCATCGGGCTCCATGCTCCGCTGGAAGCCTGCTTCTTCCTCTCCCACTCCCCCTGCTTGTGTTCCCTCTCTCACTGGCTGTCTCTCTCTCTGTCAAGTAAATAAATAAAATCTTAAAAAAGTTGATTTTATTTTTTTAGAAGATTTATTTATTTGAGAGAGAGAGTGAGCACAAGTGGGAGGGGCAGAGGAAGAGAGACTTTCAAGCAGACTCCCAGCTGAGTGTGGAGCCCAACACAGGGCTTGATCTCACTTTCCTGAGATCATGACCTGAGCCGAAACCAAGAGTCTAGATGCTCAACTCACTGCAACATCCAGGTGCCCCTAAAAAATTGATTTTAAAAAGGTAAATGGAATTGATAAATCTCTAGGTAACTGACAAAGAAAAAAAGGAAAGCCCCAAATTACCAATCTCTGGAATAAAAGAAGTCATATTACTATACACTCTGCAGATGTTAAAAAGATAATATGGAAAAAACTATACTATATGCATACATTCAGCAACTTAGATGAAATAGACCAATTCCCTCAAACCCACAAAGTACCAAACTCACTGAAGATGAAAAAGATAACCTGAATAGTCAATCCTCTGTCTAGTAAAGAAACTTAATTTTAGTTTGAAAAAAATCATATAGATGGGTTCACTGATAAATATTACCAAACATTTAAAGAATAGCACCAATTCCATTTGATCTCTACTAGAAAATAGATCTATGGAGCACCTGGGTGGCTCAGTTGGTTAAGCCTCTGCCTTTGGCTCCGGTCATGATCTCAGGGTCCTGTAATCAAGCCCTGCATTGGGCTCCCTGCTAAGTGGGGAGTCTGTTTCTCCCTCTTCCTCTGCCCCCCCCATTCTCTCTCTCCCTCACTCTCTCTCTCTCTCTCAAATAAATAAATAAAATCTTTTTAAAAATAGATGATAGAGCCTTTCCCAATTCATTTTATGAGGCCAGCACTATCCTACCAAAACTAAGTGAAGACAATATAAAAACAAGAAAGAAAACTACAGACCAATATCTGTCAAAACAATAGGTGAAAATATTCTTAACAAAATATTAGCAAATTGGGTGAGATGTGCAAAAATTTTCAGAGTAAAGACCTCTCAAAATTCTCTAACAAAGGAATGAGAAAACAGGCTAAATAATTAGAATCAACTTTTTCAAAACTGTAAATTCACCAGTTTACAACATTCCAGGAAACATTTATTCATGAAAATGGCTGAATCTCCTTAAGAACAGTGAATGTTGTGGGATTTTCACTTGCCCAATTCCCATTCCCTCTCTTCAAGTTCACAGTAGTTTTAAATCATGGTGAAAGCTAGCAATCTGCCAGCCACTGGGAGGGCTAGAACTTATTCCTTGAGAATTATCATTATGGAACCTGTCTGGTAATTTCCTAGAAGACCCCATTCACAAGGCTATCTTTATATGACCTGACTAGGAGCTCACCCAGGTAATTAGTTGTTTAATTTCACAGCATCCTGAGATGATGACTGAATTTGGGCCAAATAATAAGCTAACTAAACAGCGTAAGAATTATTTTTAGAAAGTCACAACAGCAACAACAAAAATCCTTGAGCAGAGGGAAGAATCTGAATGCTACAGTTGCCACATTGTATTATTTAAAATGCACTTTTTTCAACAAAAATTATGACATCTGCAAAGAAAGAAAAATGGATGTCCCATACACATGGGAAAAGCAATCAATAGAAAGTGTCCCTAAGGTAGTCCAGACATTGTAGTTAGTATATAAACTTATTTTAAATATAGCCAGAGAACTAAGGAAATAATGTCTAAAGAGCTATAGGAAACTATGAAAATGATGTCTCACCAAATAGAGTTTTTAAAAAGAAGATAGAATCAATAATAAGATAGATTTTTTTTAAAGATTTTATTTATTTATTTGACAGAGACAGCCAGCGAGAGAGGGAACACAAGCAGGGGGAGTGGGAGAGGAAGAAGCAGGCTCTCAGCAAAGGAGCCTGATGTGGGGCTCGATTCCAGAACGCCGGGATCACACCCTGAGCCGAAGGCAGACGCTTAACGACTGCGCCACCCAGGCGCCCCAAGATAGATTTTTTTAAAAGAACTTAATGAAAATTCCAGATTTGAAAATTTCAGTAACTGAAATGAAAAATTCATTAGAGTTAACTCAACAGCAGTTTTAAGCAGGAAGAAGAATCCGTTCACTTAAAGGTAAGTCAAATGAAATTATCCAGTCTGAGATATAGAAAGGAAAAGAATGAAGAATAATGAACATAGCCTCAGGGACTTGTAGGACCCAGACAAGCACACCAATGTACACATAATGGGAGTCTTAGAAGGAGAGATGAGAGAGAAAAGAACAGAAAGATTAGTTGAAGAAATAAAGGCTGTAAACTTGCCAAATTTGATGAAAAACATTCATCTGCACATCTAAGAAAACCAGCAAATTCGAAGTAATTTAAAATCAAAGATATGTAGACATGTCCTAATCAAACTGCTAAAAGACAAAGAGAATCCAGAAAACAGCAAGAGAAAACAACTCATAAGACATCCTCAATAATTTTAGCATATTTCATCAGAAAGAACGAATTCTCAACATTTGCTGCAACATGGACGGCACTGGAGGAGATAATGCTAAGTGAAATAAGTCAAGCAGAGAAAGACAAATATCATATGATTTCTCTCATCTATGGAACATAAGAACTAGGAAGATCGTAGGGGAAGAAAGGGATAAAGAAGGGGGGGGTAATCAGAAGGGGGAATGAAACATGAGAGACTATGGACTAAGAAACAAACTGAGGGCCTCAGAGGGGAGGGGGGTGGGGGAATGGGATAGACTGGTGATGGGTAGTAAGGAGGGCACATATTGCATGGTGCACTGGGTGTTATATGCAACTAATGAATCATCGAACTTCATATCGGAAACCGGGGAGGTACTGTATGGTGACTAACATAATAAAAAAACATTAAAAAAATAATAATTTTAGCATATTTCTTACTGAAAACTATGGAGAGCAGAAGGCAATGGACATATTTAAAGAAAAAGACTGTCAACAAAGTCTATTATATGTAAAAAAACTATCCTTCAAAAGTGAAAGAGAAAGTAAGACATTCCCAAATAAACAAAAACTGAGAGAATTAATGTCCAGAAAACTTGTCCCACCAGAAATACTACAGGGGATCCTTTTCGGGTTGAAATGAAAAAACACTAGGCAGTCACATATCCATATGAAGAGATAAAGAGCATTCATAAAAGTAATTTCATAGATAAATATAAAAAACAATATAAATGTATTTTATACTCCTTTTATCCTATTTGATTTTTAAAACAACTGCATAAAGCAATCATTTTAAATATTTGGTGATAGGCATTGTCTTGGGGATTCCCTAAACCACCACAGGTTCAGTAATTCACTAGGAGCAGGAACACATTCATCATGTAGTCGTATGCATATATAGGATCTATTACATTGAAAGAATATGAAGCAAAATCAGCAAAGAGAATAGGCACATGGGCAAAGTCTAGGGGAAAGCAGGCAAAAGCTTCTAAGGCTTTTCTCTCAGTGGAGTCATATGGAACACACTTAATTCCCAGCAATGGTATGTGCCAATTAGGAGAGCTCATTAAAGACTCAGGACCCAGTGTTTTTATTTGGGTCTGTTCAGATAGACAGCCTCTGCCTAGCATTTCCCCAAAGTCCAACCTCTTAGAAATAAAGCAGGATGGGGTGCCTGGGTGGCTCAGTTGGTTAAGCATCTGCCTTCAGCTCAGGTCATGATCCCAAGGTGCTGGGATCGAGCCCCGTGTCAGGCTCCCTGCTCAGTGGGGATCCTACTTCTCACTCTCCCTCTGTGCGCTCACGCTCTCTCTCTCTCTCTCAAATAAATAAAAATCTTTAACAAAAAAAAAAAAAAAAAGAAACAAAGCAGATGTTCAGCATTAATCATTGTTTGCACAAACATTTTAAACACAGGGAGCATCTTTTATCAGTCAATGATTGGAACCCTCCTGAAATCTAAGTTCCGAAACACCAAAATCTACCTTGTATGCAAGCCTCTGTAGGGATAAGCAGTTTGGCGTGCTGTTACCTCTTCCGTACAGGCATACAATGTATAAAGAGGTAATTTATATTACAGTAATAACACAAAGATGGGGGGGAAGGAACAGAATTATATAGGAGCAACATTTTTGTATACTATTGAAATTGTTGGTATTAATCCATGTTAGATTGTTATAAGTTAAAGTGTTAATTAAAGCAGCCAGGAAGAAAATAACTCAAAATAATAAGAAATAACAAGAAGTTAATATGATACATAAAAATACCTATTGCGCACAGGGGGTGCCAGGGTGGCTCAGTCGGTTAAGCATCTGACTTTTGATTTCAGCTCAGATCATGATCTCAGGATCCTGGGATCGAGCCCCACGTCGGGCTCCATGCTTAGTGGGGAGTCTGCTTGAGGATTCTCCTTCTCTCGCTCTCTCTCTCTAATAAATAAATAAAACTTTATTTTTTAAAAGATTTATTTATTTTAGAGAGAGAAAGCACAAGCAAGAAGAGTTGGGAGAGGGGGAGAGAATCCCAAGCAGACTCTGCTGAGGGCGAAACCTGACATGGGGCTCCATCCCTCAACCCCGATTTAAAAAAAAAAAAAAACATGACCCAACTATATGCTGCCTATAAGAGAAACACTCAAGCACACAAACACACATACACACACACAAATAGATTAAGGTTCACAGATGGGAAAAGACTTACTATGCAAACAGTAAACAAAAGCAAGCTGGTTGATTATACTGATATCAGACAAAATAGACTTTAAGACAAAAATTGTTAATAGAGACAATAAATATTCCTTTTTTTAAAAGATTTTATTTATTTATTTGTCCGAGAGAGTGAATGAACAGCAGGCAGAGGGAGAAGCAGGCTCCCCACTGAGCAAGGAGTCTGATGCAGGACTCAATCCCAGAACCCTGGGATCATGACCTTGTCCAAAGGCAGACGCTTAATGACTGAGCCACCCATGCGACCCCGAAGGCAGATGCTTAACCAACTGAGCCACCCAGGCATCCCGAGACAATAAATATCCTATAATAAATTTTCACTTCATCAAGAATATGTAACATTCAACTATGCAACATATACACATGTGTGTAACTAACACAAGGATCCGAACTCGTATGTAGCAAATCTGTCAGAAATAGACAATTCAACCGTTAAATTGTTGGATACTTTGTTACCCTACTTTCAATAATAGAACAATTAGAAAATCAATCAAATGGAGTCTTGAACACTATAACCCAACAGTTATAAACCTAACATATCTATTACACTCCACCCTCCTAAGGTGCATGTGGCACATTCTTCAAGATAGACTATATGTTAGTCTATAAAATCAGTCTCCAATAAATTTTAAATGGCTAAAATCATAGCAAATATCTTTTATGATCTCAGTGTAATGAAACTGGAAATCTAATAATCTAAAATCTATAAGAAAAAAATGGGAAACGCATAAATATGTGGAAATTAAAGAACACATTCTTAACCAATGGATCCAAGAAGAAATCATAAGAAAAACTAGAAAATACCTTGTGATGAGTGAAAATGAAAACACAGTGTACAAAGTTTGAAGATAAAATGAAAGCATTGCTCATAGAGAAATTTATAGTTGTAAATGCCTATATTTTTTTTTAAAGAAAAATCTGAAATAGTTATCTAACCTCCTGCCTTCAGGAATTAGAAGGACAAGCCAAGCCCAAGGCAAGCAGATCAAAGGGATAACAGATACTAGAGTGGAAATAAAGGAGAGAGAATAGAATATTCAGTAGAAAAAAAATAAGGATAATAAAAGTTCTTTGGAAAGATAAAGAAAATGGATAACCTTTAACTAAACTGACCAAGAGAAAAATACAAAAAGGACTTAAATTACTAAAATTAGGAATGAAAGAGGGGATGTTGCTACCAACCTTATAGAAATATAAAACATTATAAGAGAATGGCTCATGACAACAAATTACATAACTTAGGTAGGATGGGCAAATTCATAGAAAAATGCAAGCTACTGAAACTGACGCAACAAGAAAAAGATCTGAATAGATCTATAAAAGTGAAAAATAGAAGAATTAGTAATCAGAAAATTTCCCACAAAGGAAAGCTCAGGCCTTCACTGGTGAGTTCTAGCAAATATTTAAAGAAGGATTAACACCAGTCCTTTACAAACTTATGAAAAGTAGAAGGGCAGGGGCGCCTGGGTGGCACAGCGGTTAAGCGTCTGCCTTCGGCTCAGGGCGTGATCCCGGCGTTATGGGATCGAGCCCCACATCAGGCTCTTCTGCTATGAGCCTGCTTCTTCCTCTCCCACTCCCCCTGCTTGTGTTCCCTCTCTCGCTGGCTGTCTCTATCTCTGTCAAATAAATAAATAAATAAAATCTTTAAAAAAAAAAAAAAAGTAGAAGGGCAAACATGTATCATCGTATTCTATGAGGCCAGTATTGCCTGTTACCAAAACCAGTCAAAGACATCACAAGAAAGGAAAACTACACAGCAATATCTCTTATGGGTATAGGTGCAAAAATCCTCAACAGAAAAGTAGAAAACTGAATCCAGCAACTTACTAAAGGATTATACACAATGACCAAGTGGGATTTATCCTGGGATTACAAGGTTAGTTCAACATCCAACCAATTTTGTTGGTCCAACTAAAATCAATCAATGTAATATACCATATTAGTAGAATAAAATACAAAACCACATGATCTCAAAGAGGAGAAAAAAAGCATTTGACAATATCTAACACATTTTCATGATGAAACACTCAAGATAGTAGAAATAGAAGGGCATCTGTGACAAACCTGTAGTTAACATCTTAATGGTGAAAGACTGAAAATTTGCCCTGGTGTGTTTGATAACAAGATAAGGGTGTCCACTCTCACCACTTGTATTAAATATTGTATTAGAGGTTCTACATGGGGCAATTAGCCAAAAAAAAAAAAAAAAAAGTATTTGGATTGGAAAAGAAATAAAATTATTTTAAAATTTGCAAATGACATGATACTCTACATGGAAATCCTATATCTATAAAATATAACTGTTAGAGCTAATAAACAGATGCAATAAGTTACAACAAACATTCAGCATACAAAAATCAATCACTTTGTATACAGTGGGAATAAACAATCCAAAAATGAAATTAAGAAGTGCCATTTACATATTGTAATAGTGTTGTGACAAAAAGTGGCTACATTTGTCATAAGCATAATATAGAGACTTGTTAAATCACTATGCTGTAAACCTGAAACTAATGTAAAATTGTATATCAACTGTATTTCAATAAAAATAAATTTAAAAATTTTCATTTGCCATAAAATCAAAAAGAATAAGTTACTTAGTGGTAACTTTAACAAAAGAAGTACAAGACTTGTACTCTGAAAGCTACAAAACATTGTTGAAAGAAATTTTTGAATAAATGGAAGAATTCTATGATGACGGATTGGAAGCCTTATTGTTAAGATAACAACATTTCCCCAAATTGATCTACAGAGATTTAGTGCAATCCCAAAATACCAGCTGGATTTCCTGCAGAAATTGAGAAGCTAATCCTAAAATTCACAGGGAAATTGAAAGAAGCCAAGAATAGTCACAAAAATCTTGAAAAAGTACAAAATTGGAGAACTGGCAGTTCTCAGCTTCAAAATTGTTGCAATGCTACAATAATCAGAACTGTGTTGTACTGGCATAATATAGACAAATAGAATTGAAGGTCCAGAAACAAACCCCCATATTTACAGTGAGCTGATCTTTGACAAAAATGCCAAGACAGAGGGAGAAGAAGATGGTGGAGGAGTAGGAGGACCCTAGGCTTGTCTTGTCTGATGAAAACAACTAGATAACTACCAGATCATCTTAAATACCCCAGAAGTCAACCTGAAGACTGACAGAACAAACTCCACAACTAAAGGGAGAGAAGAGGCCACACTAAAGAAGGTATACTGAGCTCCTTGGTGTTCCCTGACTATGGTCAAGTAAGCTCTTGCTCCAGGGTCTTTGCACTTGCATTTCTCTTTGCTAGAACACTTCCCTTCCACATATATACACAGCTCATTCCCTTACCTGTGAAGAATCTTTATTCAAATGATGTTTTACAGTACTCAATATCACCATGTTTAAAATTTAGCACCCCCCTACCTACATTCCCATTCTATTTCCCTTTTTATTTTTTTCTTTAATACTTAGTACCTTCTCATATACTATATAATTTTCTTATTCCTGCCATGGACTGAATTGTGCCCCCCTCAAATTCATATGCTGAAGCCCTAATCCCCAATGTAATGCTATTTAGAGATGAGGCCCTTGGAAGGTTAGGTTTAGATGAGGTCATGCAGGTGAGGCGCTCATGATGGGATTAGTGCCCTGATAAGAAGAGACACCAGAGATCTTGATTGTCTCTCTCTTTCCCTCTCTCTTCTCACCCCCACCCATGTGAAGATGCAGTGAGCTGGCTGACCTCTGCGAGCCAGGAGAAGAGCATTACCAGGGAACTAAATCAGTTCACACATCTTTCTTGTACTTCCCAGCCTCAAGAAATGTGAGAAATAAATTCCTATTGTTTAAGCCATCCCCCACCCCAAAAAATGTGCCAAGACAATTCAGTAGGGGAAAAAAGTCTTTTTAACAGATGGTGTTGGATAATTGGATATCCACATGCAAAAGAATGAAGGTAGTCCCCTTCTTTACACCATATACAGAAGTTAATTCAAAATGGGTCAAAGAATAATAATGCCTTGGATTAGGCAGTGGTTTCTTAAATCTGACATCAATAGCACAACTAAAAAAGTTAGATAAATTGGGCTTTGTCAAAGTAAAACTTTTGTTCTTCAAAGAACACTATTGAAAAATGGAAAAGAATTCACACATGGGAAAAAATATTTGCAAAAAATGTGTCTGATAAGGGTATAGGGTCCAGAATATATATATAAAGAACTCTTATAATTCAACAATAAAAAGACAATGCAGTTTTAAAATGAACCAATAATTTGAATAAGCATTTCTCCAAAAGAGATATACAAGTAGCCAGTATGCACATGAAAAGATGCTCAGCATCACTCCTTATTAGGGAAATACAAATTAAAACCACAGAGAAATGACACTTCACACTTCCTAGAGTACATATAATGAAAAAGATGGATAATAACAAGTGTTGGTGAGGGTATGGAGAAATAGAAAATCTCACACAAAGCTAGCAGAAATGTAAAATTGCGCAAGTGCTTCGGAAAAAAAGTGTGGCAGTTCCTCAAAAAGTTGAACATTGAATTCTGTACAACCCAGCAATTCCACTTCTAGTTCAATTCATATGAGATTCATATGGAATTCATAATTCCAAATGTTCATAGCGGCATTATTCATAATAGTCAAAAGGTGGAAACAACCCAAATGCCCATTAACTTATGAATGGATAAATACGATGGAATATTATTCAGCTATAAAAAGAAATGAAGTACTGATACACGATAGAAGTAGCCTTGAAAACATCATGCTAAGTGAAAGAAGCCAGACACAATATGCCATATGTTGCATGATTCCAGTTATCTGAAATTTCCAAAATAGGCAAATTAAAGAGACAGAAAATATATTCATGATTGCCAGAGAATAGTGGGAATAATTGGATAATTGGGAGTGACTAGTGGACACTGGGTTTCTTTTTGGTAACATAAAAATGTATGATAGATAGTGGTGTAGGGCGCACAACTTTGTAAACATACTAAAAATCACCAAATTGTACACTTAAAATTTTTTTTAATTTTTAAAGATTTATTTTTTTAGAGAGAGAGCATGGGAACAAGAGGCAGAAGGAGTGGGAGGTCTCAAGAGAAAGAATCCCAAGCAGACTCCACACAGGGCGCAGAGCCTGTCACAGGGTTTTCTCACAACTCTGAGATCATGACCTGAGCTGAAATCAAGAGTCAAACACTTAACCAACTGAGCTACCCAGGCAACCGTTGAGTAATTTTTAAAATTAAAAAAATTTTTTAAAAACCAAATCCAACAATATCACCATGTTTAAAATTTAGCATTATTATGAATAATGCCGCTATGAACAAAGAATAATGCACCATAACAATATATGGTTATCTTAGGAATAAAAGAGGGAGAAAGACTCTCAAGCAGATTCACACTGAGTGTGGAGCCTGGTATGGGGCTTGATTTCACGACCCTGATATCACAAACTGAGTTGAAACCAACAGCCAGATGCATAATCAACTGCACCACCCAGGCACCCTGTTGGCTCTTATTTTCAAAGTCATTTTTGTTTGATTTTCCTCCCTATTTTTTTTTTCATAGGTGTATTCGACACAAAAATGACTGGGGAGCTCTTATTCTAGTGGATGATCGCTTCAGGAGTAATCCCAGTCGATACATATCTGGTAAGATTCTCAGCTGGGCTTAGAGTAAGAATTAATAACAATCTTTGGTATTTAATAACTGCTAGTTTTAAAGAAAAATTTTGGACAGAATTTGCATTATTAGATCAAACATGGAAAAATTCACATTGACGGGAAATGTAGCCTTTTTTAATGCTTATGTGTTTACAAAAAAATCTTTACAGAGGAGAATCTGGTTAGTTACTAACATAGTTTTAATCAGGATCCTTAAATTTCATAGAATGTGGAATTTAATTAAGTAACAGAATAATGATTTATTTAGAATTGGCAGGGAAAAAGCTGTTCACAGGAATGAATTTTCCAAGAAATAAGTTTTTACATTTAAGAGCATAAGAACATTTCCTTTGGCTGCTTAGGATTCTTTATTCTTTCATTCTTGATTGTACTGAAGTTTTTGATTGTTTGTTTAGAAATGCTTCAGCTGTTTTACAGTTCATGTTAGTCAGAGCTGGTGTTTTCTAAAAGAAAAACAACACCACTGTAGACCTCAAGATAAAGTAGATGGTCATTTTTTCCCAGCTCAAATGACAAATACTATGTGCCTATGGTTTTTACCCAGCAGTCACACAGTCCGTTTAGAGTCAATACCAGCAATCCATCTGTTATTAAAGAACGGTTGGAAATACTTGCATCTTTATTATCTTTAAAGCTGAAAAGTTCATACCATACTATGATAAAGAGATAACAAAGTTTTAAGTTTCTTTCAGATTAGCTACCTGTGCGTATGGACTCTTTCTATTTCAGAGCCTGATATTTGGTTTGGTATTAAAATGTATCCACCTGGATTAAAGCACTCTTTTCTGCGCTTTCCCTGTAAAGCAAGCCATTGAGCTTAGGTCCAGGCATAACTAAAAGCAAAATGTTAAGTGCTTGTGTTTAGTCAGCAGGTGGAGCTCAGATTCTTTGAGTTTTCAAAAGCAACCTGACATTTTACACTGAAAAAGCGTTCTCTGATTATAGAAAGTTCCAAACGTGAAAAAAGTGACTATAATACTAAAGTTTTTCAATTTTAGCAAATTTCATGTTTAATCAGTATAATTATTTTCTCCAAGCAAACAAAAATAAAGACCTTTAAGGGAAATGCTTATTTAAAATGTTCTTCTGGGACACCTGGCTGGCTCAGTAGATAGAATACAGTACTCTTGTCTTGGGGTTGTAAGTTCGAGCCCCATTTTGGGTGTAAAGATTACTTAAAAATAAAATCTTTAAAAAATTAAAAAATGTTCTACTTGTCAACTATGCTTCAACTAAAAAAGTGCAAAATCTGAAAACAAGTTTTTCTTATTTTAAAATCTTAAATTTTTACCTGATAGTTCAGATTCGTTGAGAGATTTTTTTTTTTTTTAAGATTTTATTTTAAAGGTCAAGAGTCTCATGCTCCACCTACTGAACGAGCCAGGTGCCCCAAAGAGATTTTTTTTAATTAAGGATTTTTCATTATTTCTGTATGAATTTTGTTTATTTTTTTCTGAGATTCATAAAAGTGTGAAGTCTTCTTATCTAGACAATAATAGCACAATATACAAATTCTTTTTGATGGCTTGTCTTTGTTTAAATTCAGTTTGCATTAACTATAGAACTCAATTTGATTTGCATTAAATATAGAAAAGCTCCATTAAAAAAAAGAGTAAAGGAATGTATTTGAAATGAATGTATCACAACTTGAAGCTCTATCTTACTTTCCTATTTCTTAAAATACCATAGTGACCTTTTTTAAAGATTTTATTTATTTATTTGAGAGACAGCGAGTGTGAGAGAG
This sequence comes from Ursus americanus, assembly GCF_024610735.1. NCBI lineage: Eukaryota > Metazoa > Chordata > Mammalia > Carnivora > Ursidae > Ursus > Ursus americanus. Next base: position 33,180,252 of record NC_142149.1, read on the forward strand.
AAAGAGCACAAGCAGGGGTAGCAGCAGAGGGAGAGGGAGAAGCAGACTCCTGCTGAGCAGGGAGCCCAACACAGGGCTCAGTCCCAGAACCCTGAGATTATGACCTGAGCCGAAGGCAGACACTTAACTGGCTGAGCCACCCAGATGCCCCCCATAGTGACTTTTTAAACTACTTCAGAAAACGATGATAGTTTTAGTAACACCAGCAGAGAATATTTATTTTCTAAAAGTCCAAATATCTGATTTTTGAATTTCATTTTGAAATGAAACAAAACACCTTATGCTTTCAATATGATTCAAAGTTATATAGTTTTCACATGTCACAGGTCAAATCATATCCCTTACAACTTGATTATTTATATATTAAAAAATAATTGTTATAAATATATAAATAGGACATGATATGTCCCCAATAACATTGTTATTCCTTTCATTCCTAGGACAGTTTAAGACATATGCAGAATTGAGGGAGAAGGGCAACAAAAAACCTATGAGACTGGAATCTTGAATTTATTTTCATGAAAGAAATCAAAGTTAGAAAGTTGGAATGGAAGACTGTGTTGTTTACAACTTCTAGTTTCCCTAAAATTAAAGTGTAAGCAATATTTGTAGGAAATTATGATGAAATTAAATTTGCCTTATTTTCCAAGATATTCTAAACTGACAAATAATACATTTCTCCCTTTCCACTCTGCTCCCACTGCCTCTTCCCTCCCTCCAACTGATAATCAGTGCGTATAAAAAAAAAAAAGTTACTGATACATGAGCATAGGTACATATGAAGATATTTAGGCAGGAAAATATTGAGAATCATTCAGTATACCTTAAATTCGTGTAGATTACATCATTAGAAAAATTATCTAAGTGTATTCTTAATGCATAATATCCTCCTTGGGTTTACTTTTTTCCTTAGGACTTTCTAAATGGGTACGGCAGCAGATTCAGCATCATTCAACCTTTGAAAGTGCACTGGAGTCCTTGGCTGAATTTTCCAAAAAACACCAGAAGGTTATTGGTGTATCCAAAGCAGACAGAAAGTGTATACAGAACAGTGAGTCTACACTTGAAGTGACCTGTTTGAAGGACAATAGTTTAACTTACTTATCAGAAGCAGCAAGTCTTATAGCACCAGAAAATCCTAGAAAAGGTGAAGCAAAAATGTGTGTCCAAGAACGACAGTGTCCTACAATAACTAAAAGTCCATCTCTACCAAGAGGCATCATCTCTGGAAGGGAAAGAGGTTTGAAAAGTTTTACCTATTTACATTTGATAGAGAAGTCTTTCATTATATCCAGTGAAATGATATCTATTGTGCTATAGATTAATTTCCTTAAACATGTTGGTCTGAAATAGAAGGTGTTATCATAAAATAATGAAATAGTATGGTGTATTGGAATGGGAACAGACTTTTGTCAAGAGACCTAAGCATATTTCCTGGTTTTCCACTTACCAGGTTTGCCACTTCCTTAGCTTTCTGACCATGAGCAAGTCACATAACTTTTTTGAATCTTAATAGAAAAAGTAATCTCTGCATACCTATCCGTCAGGTTGGGCTGCAAAGATTTAATAAGATGATAAATATCATAGCATGGTAAAATGCTGTACAAATGATACATGTTTTTCTAAAGGCTATATTAAAAATTGGTCTAATTTATAGATACTTCTCTTACATGAATTTCTTAGTTTAGGGAAGTGAGAGTCATTTATTCTAAATGATAAAAAAATGATTTTTAAAAAATATATTAGAGGAGTGCCTGGGTGGCTCAGTTGGTTGAACATCCAACTTTTGATTTTTGGCTCAGGTCATGATCTCAGGATCGTGAGATCGAGCCCCATGTAGGGCTTCATCTCAGGATCGTAAGATCGAGCCTCATGTAGGGCTCCATGCTCAGCAAGGAGTCTGCTTGAGATTCTCTCCCCCTCTCTCTTCCCCTCCCCCCACTTGTGTGTGCGTTCTCTCTCAAATAAATAAATCTTAAAATATGTATATTTATTAGAATATAATGGTCTATATCAGGGATTGGCAAACTATGGCTTACAAACAAATTCGGCCATCTGTTTTTGTAAATCAGGTTAATGGAACATAGTCACATCCATTCAGTTACATATGGTACACAAAAGCAGAGTTTAGTCATAGTATGTTTTGCACTAGAACAGCATAATTGAGTACATACATACCTCAGATATGTGGGTTTGGTTCCAGACCACCACAATAAAGCAAATATCACAATAAAGGAATTCAAATGAATTTTTTGGTTTCGTAGTGCATATAAAAGTTATGTTTACATTACACTGTAGTCTCTTAAGTGTGCAATAACATTATGTCTTAAAAAATAATGTATATACCCTAATTTAAAAATACTTTATTGCTAAAAAATACTAACCATCTGAGCTTTCAACAAAAAGCTGGTGGAGGGTTGTGCCTCATTGTCGATGGCTGCTAACTGATCAGGGTGGTGTTTGCTGAAGGCTGGAGTGGCTGTAGCAATTTCTTAAAAAAAGACCACAGTGAAGTTTGCCACATCAATTGACTCTTCCTTTACTGAATAATCTCTCTCTAGCATGCGATACTATTTTATTCAAAAGGGGAACTTCTTTCAAAATTAGAGTCAGTCCTCTCAAACCCTGCTGCTACTTTATTAACTAAGTTTATGTAATATTCTAAATTCTTTGTAGTCATTTCAACAGTTTTCACAGCATCTTCATTAGGAGTAGATTTCATCTCAAGAAACCACATTCTTTGCTCATGCATAAGAAGCAGTTCCTCTTCCATTGAAGTTTTGTTATGAGATGGCAGAAATTCAATCACATATTCAGGCTTCCCTTCTAATTCTAATTCTCTTGCTATTTCTACTACATCTCTACTGAAGTCTTGAATCCCTCAAAGTCACCCATGAGGGTCCTTCCAAACTCCTCTTAATGTTGATATTTTGACCTCTTCCCCTGAATCATGAATGTTCTTAATGGCATCTAGAATGGTGAATCCTCTCCAGAAGGCTTTCAATTTTTTTGCCCAGATTTATCAAAGGAATCCTATCTATGGCAGCTGTTGCCTTACAAAAATGAATTTTTTTTTAAGATTTATTTATTTATTTTAGAGAGAAACACAAGGAGGAGGAGCAGAGGGAGAGAGAATCCTAAGCAGACTCTGTGTTGAGCACAGATCCCAATGTGGTACTTGATCTCATGACCCTGGGATCATGACCTGAGCTGGAACCACGGGTCAGACACTTAACTGACTCTGCCACCCAGGTTTCCCCAAAAATGTATTTCTTAAATAATAAAACTTGAAAGTCAGAATTACTCTTTGATCTATCTTGGTTTCAACATGTCTTCCTCACTAACCATATCAGTTCTAACTTTTGATTTAAAGTGAGAGACAAAAATAAAGTGAGAGATATGCGACTCTTCCTTTCACTTGGACACTTAGAGGGCATTGTAGGATTACTGATTGGCCTAATTTTAATATTGTTGTGTCTTAGGAAATAGGGAGGCCTGAGGAAAAGGCAAGAGATGGGTGAACAGCTAGCTGGTCAGTGGAGCAATCAGAACACACACATTTGTCTGTTAAGTTCACTATCTTACATAGGTGTGATTTACAGTGCCCCAAAACAATTACAATAGTAACATCAAAGATCACTGATCACAGATGACCATAACAAATATAATAATAATAATGAAGAAGTTTGAAATACTGGGAGAATTACCAAAATGTGACACAGAGACATAAAGTGAGCAAATGCTTTTAGAAAAATGTTGCCTATAGGCTTGCTTGATTCAAGGTTGCCACAAACTTTGAATCTGTAAAAAATGCAGTATTTGCAATGTGCAGTAAAGCAAAGTGCAATAAAAGGAGGTATGCCAATAGTTGCAACAGATGCAATATGACCCACAAAGCCTAACAATCTTTATTGTATGGCCAGATATAGAGAAAGTTTGCCAAACTGTAGTCTGTATCATTGGATATCATTTTAATTGTTTTAACTAATATAAGATAGTTTAATATATCAAATATTAAATATTCACTTTGTAGTATCTGGTGATTTAAAAAAAATAAATGTCATATTGAATTCAAGGCCATTAGACTGGTAATCAGGAAACATAAGTTCTAGTTTGGGTCTGAATACTAACCAGTTTTATAACTTTAAACAAATAATTTAGTCTTTGTGGTTGCCAGTTTCCTTTAGGGAATTAATGTAGGTCAGTTTTTCCCAATCCTTGGTTAGTGGATTTTCAAGGCAGATTTTTATAGTGTGTTTCCTCTGTTACTTAGCCCTCTTCCTATTCCTTTTTACCCCTCCTTTTTTCATTCACTTCTGAGTCCTCTGGTGTGGAATTTGATAGTTTACCAGACAGCATTATAACTTGGGCTCAGAATCACTGGAGACCTAGGATTCCTTTCAGAGTTCACATTTTGTACCTTATGTTCTAAGATGGAAGTCTTGCTACTATTGGTTGCGGGCTTTAAATTACGATCCTATACAGTTATTTCAGTATTTTTAACAAAAATTACATTAATGTAACAATTATTATATTATCAGGAGCAGAAAATTAACACTCTTAAGTTTTTGTATTCATAGATGATCCTGTATTATTGGAAGAGTCTGACCAGGCAGTGAAAGCAGAAAAAATTGTGATTTCCAGATCCACAAGCCCAACCTTCAACAAACAGACAAAGAGAACTAGCTGGTCTAGTTTTAATTCTTTGGGACGTTATCTTACTGGTGAAATTCTGACTGCAACACCTAAGTTCAGGTCACCAGAGGACTGTGCCTCTAGTGTTTCCACTTTTGAAACAGAAAAGGGATGTGAAACAGTTTTGCCACTCACTGATAAATGTGAGTCCTCATCTCTGACGGTGAACTCATCATTTGGACCGTGCGCTCAATCGGAAATCACTATTTCATCAATAAAGATTGATTCTAATCTTCTTAAAATAAATGATTCCAAACAGCTGTTGTGCTGTGAAGAAGCCCTGGATCCAGACACTGAATTGTCTCTAGTTGGTGAAGAAGCTGAACTTTCCACTTCACATAGAGCTTCTGAAACAGAAGCAGAGGATGAATCTATCTATTTTTCACCTGAGCTTTATGATCCTATGGATACAAATGAAGAAAAGAATGAACTAGTTGAAAGTGATAGAGACAATAGATTGGCTAATCATTCAAACTGCATTTTAGTTGAAGATCTTTTTGAAATTAGAACTATGAAAGGAGTGGATTCAGTCCAAGAAATGAAAGCTGGGGATTGCACAGACACAAAGTTGAATAGACTCATGCATATTAAAGAAAGTAAAATTGGTAACATTGGTAGTAATGTAAAAACAACTCACATAAACGAATTGGAACCAGGGAAAACTTGTGAAACAGACATAAAGAACTTTAAACAGTCTCCTTCCAAAAATAAAGGTGTGTTCTCTGGTGTTAGGTAGTAATATTTAACTGTAACACTATAAAAATATGGTGTCATGCTTATATTAATCGCTATTGTAAATGACAGTTTCTACATTGGATAAATAGTATAGGTTTTTTTATTTTAAAAGTATTTTTCACTTTAATTTCTTTGATATTAGGGTTTTTTAAGTCTTATTTTATGTTCAGAATGTAAGTTTTATTGGTTTTGAGTTTTGATAAAGTGATTTGTACAAAATAATTTCCTCTAACAAGATTTTTTTACCTATATACAATTTAAAATTAATCTGAAAGGTATGTAGTTTCCTTTAAATTTCACATAAATATTTGTATTTTGTAGTCCTCTTAATCCATTTATTTTCATACTGATATATAAAAATGAATAGCAGTCTAATCCAGTCACACCTCAGTCATGGTTCACTATACATTTACCTCAAATCAGTGTATTATTTTAGAAATCAAAGTTTTCTTTAAAAGTTTATTCCTGTATTAAACTGCTTACTTGTAAGTAATTAAGAATTAAGAAGAAAACTGTGTGTTTTTGTTTGATATTGCTTTACATTTTTCGGTTTTTGATGAACCAAAATCAAGCACATTTTAAGCAAATTATGTAAAGTTACAAAATGCCAAATGAATGACTAAATTTTCAATTCTAATTTTTTAGCTTCATCATCATTGTGGAAAAAAGTGACATGTTCTAGCATGAAGGCTATAATTATGAAACTGTTAGGATAGAAAACTTCATATATAAATTTTATAAGTAAACCCAAACATGTAACTGCTACCAAAAAATGTTCTCTTAATGCTCACTAATTTTTCTGTAAATTTTGGCTCTTTTTATGTATTTGTGAATGAAGCTATACTTCTGATCAATAGTGGTTATAAAAGATGCACTTCTCTGTCATCATTCCAAAAATATATTCACTCATCTTTTTCTAAGAAACATCATTATTCAATGGACATTTAGGCTTTGTGTGGGTGATTTGAATTGAAATTTTGAGTTGTCAAGTTGTGGATGTGGTTTATTATTTTCAAGTCAAAATTCCCAGCAGTCAAGTTTTTTATACATTCATTTGGATAAATGAATTATTATATATCTGTATATTTGCTTTTATTTTGAAAGTGTTTAGACTGAATACAGCTTGTGTCTATAGCGTTGGATGGTACCACTGTAAGCATAGTTCAAAGAAATTTAAATTGATAACTTAGCAGTTAAGGAATTCATCTATAGATTAGGACCTATATCCTTATCTATTAGATCCCTAGTATTATATATTTTCTTTAGTTGATCAATGAGGATTAAGTTACAAACACTAGAATAGAAGATAATTTCTAAATTGTTTTGAAAGGATGAAACTATTTATCCTTTCTGTTATAGTTCCTAATCCACAGATAAGGGTAGTGGGGTAGTAGAAAGAATACTAGGTGGAAGACAAGAGACTGGTGCTCTATTCCTGGCTCTGCTAATTTGCTAAGTCACGCTGGCAATCACATGCCTTTTGAGAAATTAGTTTCATCTGTGAAATTCAGAATTTAGTACTATAAAATCAGGTAAATCCCTTTTAGCTTTAAAAATCCATAGTTTAAAGGAATATATGTTGATATTTTATTCTGAGTCAATTTTCATTTGCTTTGGTTCCAGAATGCTTAAAATAAAGTAAACCATTTTGTAGAAGAGGTGAAATGACACTCATCTACCTTTAAAGAATAACTATATGAATATGCTGCTTAGTAACTTGAGAAGCAAGATATTTATTTTTAACAGTGCTGAAATTAAAACATTTTCGACCTTTAAAACTGCCTTTAGAAGAATTGGTAAACTACATGAGAAAAATTAAGCACAGTATTTTTTAGTCATACCTTGGTGTATCATCCAAATTAACCTCAAATTTATTCTCTCCAAAATCTAATTCTCTCTGAGGCTAAAAATTTCCATTAACTGAGAATGTATGTAGGGATCTGACACTAGCATTTAGGGATTCCAGAAGGTATTTAAAAATTTTGTGCAATGATCACTATTGAAATAGGTATAGGGTCTCCAAAGATAGCGACTATGACCAGGAAAATATTGCAAGAATTAAAGTACCAGCCTTTATGGGGCATCTGGGTGGCTGAGTCAGTTAAGCGTCCAACTCTGAATTTCAGCTCAGGTCATGATTTCAGGGTCATGGGATCGAGCCCCAAATCGGGCTCAGCATGGAGTCTGCTTGCCCCTCTCTGCTCCTCCCTCTGCTCACGCACACTCTCTCTCTAAAATAAATCAAATAAATAATTAAAATCTTTAAAAGATTTTTTTTTTAAATATTAAGTACAGCCTTGGGGCACCTGAGTGGTTCAGTTGGTTAAGTGTCTGACTCTTGATTTCAGCTCAGGTCCTGATCTCAGGGTCGTGAGATCCAGCCCCACATCGGGCTCTGTGCTCAGCAAGGAGTCTGCTTGGGATTCTCTCCCTGTCCCTCTGCTCCTGCCCACTCCTCTCTCTCTCAAATAAATAAATAAATCTTTAAAAAAATAATGAAGCACCAGTCTTTATAATAGAGTAGGAGATAGAACATTTTAATTAGTAGTAATGTACTTTTAAAGGTGATGTTTTGGAGACTAAATTAAAACATGTGAAAGCATTTAAAGATTTTTATTTGAGAGAGTGAGAGCACATGAGTGGGGGGAGGGACAAAGGGAGAGGGGGAGAGAACCTCAAGTAGACTCTGCACTGAGCCCAACTTGGGGCTCCTTCACACGACCCAAAGTGAAATCAAGAGTCGCCGCCCAACTGACTAAGCCACCCAGGTGCCCCTAAAACATGAAATTAAAAGAGTATTTCACACATGGCAGACCCTCAAATATGAGCTAGTGAATCAATCATATATCTGAAGTACACACACCCTTGCTTTATGTGACGATTTCCCTGATGATGATAGATAGAGAGAGAGAGGGAGATAAACTGACAATAAAGAATTGTTATATAATAGGAAGGAAAAATTATTTGGCTAGTTTATTTCTTAAGGCTTTGGAGATATATAAGTTAGAAATTGTTTATCAGGTAATTTGCCTTACCCATTCAATGGATATGAAATAATTATACCAAATTTATTTAAGGCCTGAAAGTATATAAAGCAAACCGGCCAGGAACCAGGAAAACTTCCAGTTGGAGAAAGAGCTTTATTGATGGAAGAAAGGTACAACATAGAGTAGATGTTTCATGACTTGACTTCTGAAATTTAGATAAGTCATTTAAAACTTTTTATAATTGTATCAGAAATTAATGAGAGTTCTTACTATGCTGCTACTATGCACTTAATTATTACATGATTTTTAATTTGCCACTGTAAGTTCACATGAGGCTTTGTTTTTATTCTTATGATCTTTGTGTTAATTTTTTAAAAGCCCTTTCCATATTTTTCTGCAGTGACTTTGTCATATTTTTCTGAAGTGAAATATATTCAAATATTTAATTCTAGGATTGCTTAGACTTCATGAAATCAAAGTGCCTCCTGTAAAATCACTTGAAAGACTGGTTATTGTAGATATTTAATCTCTAAGTGATGGCTTTTTTTGTGTGTTTGATTACCACCCAATTATTTTTGCTCATACCTCAGATTTATCAATGAGCTGCACAAGATTTTACTTTAACCTTTATGAATTCTTGATAGTTTCTTATCTATTCCATAGACAAATGCAGTCAATCTTTTATAAATAGGCAGTATTAATACTGGACTTTTTCATAATAAAAAATTAAGACCTCATCAGACAATGAATGTCTTAGGCTAAAACCGTAACATGAAGTATATGTGCAGCTATTAAATGTACAATAAAGAGCATCACTTCAGGAAATGGAAATTTAGACAGATGACCTAGGCTTATGATTCTCTAGGCTTAAACGATTTTCATGTCTACCCCAAAAAAAAGAATTTTGTTTCTTAAAGTTTCATTTGATAGAACATTAGCTGCCCAGCTTCCTGTACTCTACAATGGAGCCTTGTTATAATATCCATGGGATCTGAGCCAGTGGATCACCTTATTGGTGAAACCACCTTATAATGAAGTGCTTTCAGTAACTAAACTCTTGGACAAGGTCCAAAACAACCCATCTTATACCAAATTCCACTCTGTAATAAACAAGCGTCAATGTATTGAAAGAAAAATAAAAGCTGCATGAAACGTACTATTCCCAGAAATCAACCTTTGAAAATCCAATGGTAAATACTGATTAAAAAGAATATTTTTTAACAAGCCATAATCAGGTAGTTACTTTAGTGCTTTTTTATAATAAATTCGTATTTTTTTTATCCTTGTCTTCCTTTTTCAAGCAATTTATATGATTTTGATGCTTACGGTTTTCCCCCAAATTCTGTCATTTTACATAAAATTATTTTACATCAATATTTATAAAACTCAATATTAAAATGTTTCATTTGGCTCTTTGCTATTATAAAGTACTAAATTGTACAAGTGGCATATCATTTAAATTGTTAGATGCCATCATCTCTAATTTATGACTCATATATAGTTGAAAGATTTAAAGATATTAAATACTGATTGTTATTTTGAATCAAGTATAGTCTTCATATATTTTTCCTTTTATTCAAACTAGTGTTATGGCATTTATATTTAAATATTAACATTCTTTCAAACATTGATCTCTTTCATCTCTTGTAAAAGGACCCGAGTAACCTGCTTTGCCAGTCAGGACTTTATTGTATTGCATGTGGAGCTGAATTATTACCTAAAGCAGGAGGTAGGAAATATAAAAAATTCTTTGTGCCATTCTTAGTATAGGCCTACCTAAAATCATAATAAGGTGGGTTGATGTATTAATATTTCCATATTTCAGTCTTTAAAGTTGATTGCAATATACATGAAGTTTATTACCATTAGACTCGGAAACATGTTCCAATTCCACCTGCTGACTTACTTTGGGCAAGTTACTTAAGTTCTCTGAACTTCCATATTTTTCATCTTAAAATGGAGATAAGTAATAATTTCATAAGAAATAGATCAAACATTATGAGTATCAAATGCAATAGAGTGCATAAAAGCTTTTTTTTTTTTTTTAAATCAGGCAAGGCGAAAGATAACAGAATTTGGGGTCAAAGGAATAAGTTTGATTTTTGGCCCTGTTACTTACTGAATGGCCTTTGTTGAGCTTCGGCTTTATCTTCTGGGGGGAAAAAGTGAGCAATATCTACCCAAGAAAATTGTGAGATTTATGCAATATGTAAAAGTGCTTTATAAATTCTGAAGCACTGTTCAAATGTTAGTTGTTAGGAAACTGAAATAATACAGTATAATGGTCATCTAAGTATGCTGAAATTATACCTTCAAAGGACTAATAAACCTGTTAAAATTTGGTCCATATACTCAAAAGCGCTTTGAGCTTCTTTCAAAAAAATCTCAATATAGTTATTATACTACCAAAACATACATCATGAAAGTTTATTTTCCATTTTTACATTTCATTTTTATATCTTAAAATGTGTGTACATTGCAAACAAAGACAAAGTGATCAGAGGAACACCAAAATCCTTAAATCCCATTGAGAACATTCTATGTAAGATCCATAGGAAAGGGAATTTTTTTTTCTTTTGGTATATATTATTCACTTCTGTACTCCCAACATCAAATTTCTTATTACATGTATGGTGCATTCTACTAATAATGTATTTATTTCTTTCAGGACTTTATCATATGACACTTGACTCCATAAATGCGTATTTCATTTGATCAATTTCTAGACTCTAGTGACCTTTCTCTTTCAAAATATTTTATTCTTATTTCTTTAATAGCATTATAGCATTAGATCCTTCACATCTTCTCTAGCCAGAGATTGTCTTTACTCTTTTTTTTTTTTTTTTTGAAAGGCGTACTTTTATCAACTTTACCTACAAGGAATGCTGGGCTTTTGCACATTCTATTGTGATGTCCATGAACAGTATTATTTTGACACAATTGGATTCTAAAATATTAATTGAATTTCATATTAACTAATTGATTAGCCAAAATATCAGCTATTTTGTAAGCCTTTCATTACCCCCTATGATAAAATTAATTATTCCCAATGTAATATTTATTGCATGATATTGCAAGTAATTGTGTAGAAGTGTGTCTGTCTCTGACACACTGTGACTGCCCAATATTAAGGACAGTTTCCAATATTACCTAGCATTTGTTCATCCACTCACTCATTTAGAATATTTTGAGAGGCTGCTCTACATTAAGAGCTATTCTATGCTCCAGGGATACCAAAGATGAGTGAGACAAGGATCGTATCCACCAGGAATTCATAGCCTACTTAACACACAAGCAAACATGTATGGTACAGTGTGGTAAGAGTTTCAATAGAGGCAAAGCACACAGCAGTGTTAAGTATATGCATACTGGTATGCATAATGATTCTAGTTTGAGGATCTGTAAGTTAACAGCAGAATTTGTTTAACACAGGAAACACCATCTGACAGATTTTCTTTCATTTTTTAAAGGAAAAGTGCTTACAATTTTGAAATATATTCTTGAGGAAATTAAGGATATGCTATTTTTCTTGATAATCCCATCTTCAGATCTCTTAGCCTCTCTACTCAGGATTATTGAGTGTTGACTTACCTAAAGGAAACAAAGCAAGAACATAGCAAGTAAATCTGTAGTTCTTTTATTGTATAGCATATAGTCTGTCATAGAGCTTTCACAACCATTAGCTCATCTGGTTCTCAAAATAGCCTGCCAAAGTCAGCAACACATTTAAAAATGAGGAAAATCAAACAATGAGACCACAATCAAAGTCATGATGTTCTTTCTACTGCTTTGTTGCAGTTTTGTACTTTCATAATGATTTTAGTATACCTTTATTTCCAAAAATCTCTTTATGAAAAGTATACTCTTAGAATTCTGAAAGCAGGCTTCATTATCCAACTTTTTTTTCCTAAAGGAGTATTTTCCAAAATCATCTTAACATTTCTATAATATTAAACAAAAATACATCAACATCCATTAAGGAGTATAACCTCTTTGAGGGCAGAAACAGTCCTAGAGAATAATATACTGCTTGATACATAGGAGGTGCTTAGTAAACATTTTTGATAAGAAGTAATCTTTTCAAAACCACCCAAAAAACTTAACATTGCCTTAAACATAGCTAACTAGTGACACTAGAGTCAAAACTTGTGCACAGGTATTGTTAAGTTCTAATTCTAGATTCTTAACACCTTACCAAATTACCTTATATGAAAGCCTCAGTTTCTTGACTTCTACTCTTGTGATTTCACTTCCATTTCATCCACCCACTTCCATTGACTATACTGTGAAACTTCCTTACTCTGATCTTCTGTCCTCCAGCTTTTACTCCATTCCTCCTTGTATACCAACTCCCGTGATTTTCTGCCAGTGTATCAACCTCCTTCAGTCTTAGCTTCCTTCCTTCTAAGTTTGGACTATGTAGTCAGTCACTGGAACTATTCTCTTGCTAGTGTCCTGAACTCCTGTCTACCTTTGTCACTCTACTATCTTAGTCTTGCAAAATCACAAACTTAGTTTAATGTCACAGTCTATCATTGCTATTTATACATCTGGGAAGTTGAGTACTACTGAAAAATTTTGTATAGTAGTGTGGATTGGTGCCACAGTATTATGGCTTCCAGTCTTAATTGGATTCCCAATACTGCTTTTCAGCTTATATATTTTCCCTGACTAGTTTTCCATCTCTCCCCTCACCCAGCAGCAACTGGACTAAATTTACATGTTACTTCTTAGCCCAGTTCCCTTCCCAATTGATACGCTTCCTCTGGATAATCTTATCCCCTCTAACTGTATGCTGACAATTCCTGACCCATCCTGACCCTGCTCAACATCTTGGGTGCCCGATAGTATCTCAAACTCAATTTGTACAAAATAATTCTTTCCTGAAACCTGCTCTTCTGTGTTTTAGCTGGTGGCACCATCATTCATGTAGTTCTCCAAATCTTAAACTATCAAGTCATCCAAGTTTTAGAGTTGAGCAACATTGCTCAATTTTCCATCTTTACTGTGATTGCATTAAGGCTCTTCATAATCTCTTTTTTAACCTAGTGTGAGTAGTCATTTTGCCACTAGTCTTACTCTTAAAGTCCACTTTCCATTTTGTTGCCATTTAACCAATCAAAAATGCCAATCTGACCATTTCATTCACTTCTTTAAAACCCTTCTACATGGGGCGCCTGGGTGGCTCAGTCGTTAAGCGTCTGCCTTCGGCTCAGGGCGTGATCCTGGCGTTCTGGGATTGAGACCCACATCAGGCTCCTCCACTGGGAGCCTGCTTCTTCCTCTCCCACTCCCCCTGCTTGTGTTCCCTCTCTCGCTGGCTGTCTCTCTGTCAAATAAATAAATTTTAAAAATCTTGAAAAAAAAAAAACAGACCATGCTGTTTCAGATCCACTGCCTTTGCTAATGCTCCTTCACTTGTGCAGAGTTCTCTCCCTCTTCTTTACCTGGCAAACTCCTACTCATCCTGAGAAATTTAACTAAGGCATTATTCTTCTGAAAATGCTATGTCCCCCCAGCTGCATTAAATATACTTCATCTAACTTTCTTGGTCCCACAGTGCCTAACTTCAACATAGTACTTTCAACACTGTGTTGTTTATTTTCACTTCTGTCTCTGTACCAGACTATATATGCTTATGCAACGTATGACCTTGTTTGTCTTTGTAACTCTTGCATCTGGTACATGCTTTAAAACCACCCAATTTATGACACAATTCAGTTCCACAAGCTGAACTGAATCATGCTATTTTAAGACAGGCTACTTTTATTTAGGTGCTGCTTTGATTTATTGTATTGTTTATCACTGTTTTAATATTTTAGAGTAGGCCAGAACTTTAGAAATCATATACTTCCCTTACATTAAACATGAGATAACTGAGGTCCAGAGAGATTTAGTACCTAGACCAAGGTCGTTGATAGCAACACACCACACTGTTTTTAATGTAATTTAGTACAAATTAACTTGATTTAGCCTCTTTCTCAAAGCATTCTTAGAGAAAGGTACAATGCTAGATAACCAAAAACCAACAATTAAAATACTAAATAAGAAGCCACCCAATCACATTGTTTGTGACTGCATATAACTATAGTTTATTATGAGAAGTATATGTTGGTGATAATATATTTTAATGATAATATACTTGTTTTATTGTTACCACTATGTGCAATAATTCTCCATTGAGTTGTCTTCTGATTTACTAAACATATACTCCACACCTTAATAAATTATAACAACCAGCAGTATATTTTTAGGAAATTAATATAATTGTTACTGTGATATGCCTTTCCTAAATCTTTTTCACCTAATTTTATTCTTAGGAATTTTTTTAAAAGCTTTTTCTAAAAATACTGTGCTGATAAAATCCAAAGCATCTTCCTGAATGTTAAATTAAATTGTACACAGAGTTCCTGGGTGGCTCAATCTGTTGAGTATCCAACTCTTGTTTTCAACTCAGGTCATGATCTCAGGGTTGTGGGATCAAGGCAGTGTCAGGCTCTGCACTTGGCGGGGAGTCTGCTTGGAAGTTCTCTCCCTCTGCCCTTCCCCTCCCCAACTCTCTCTCTCTCAAAATACATCTTTTTTTTTTTAAGATTTTATTTATTTATTTCTCAGAGAGAGAGACAGCCAGCAAGAAAAGGAACACAAGCAGGGGGAGTGGGAGAGGAAGAAGCAGGCTCCCAGTGGACCAGGGACCCCGATGCGGGGCTCCATCCCAGGACCTGGGATCACGCCCTGAGCCGAAGGCAGACACTTAACGACTGAGCCACCCAGGCGCCCCTCAAAATAAATCTTAAAAAAAATTGCATAAAATCCCTTTACCATAGCTTAACTGAGAATGCAGATCAGAAGAAAATTTATTTCACTGGTGACAGTGTTGCCCTTAATCATTTGCAAACCACATCAATGGTTTATCAGACTTCAGTGAAGAATGTAGGTGAACTTACTTGTAATTGCTACAAATTGCTTCCTTTCCACTTTCTAAAGCCTTCATATGTAAATAAGACACTTTTTCATTTTCATGTAAGTTCTGAAATAAAAAGGATTTTTAAACTGCTTTTTAAATATGGTCCACTGTCTTAAGATTTGCAAAGGAAGAAAAAATAACACAATCTCAAACTCCGTTCAAAACAAAGGAAGTAAGAAATGTCACACTGGGACAGATAGGCATTGCTCTATTTGTGTCCGATAATGAATTTAAAAAAATATATTCCCAAGGTACACGTAATCCAGATCTCATGCTTTGGCAGACTTGACCTGTGGAAAGGATGGGCAGTAACTCATGGAAGCAACCTACAGAATAAAAGGAATGGGTTCCACCAGCTGTTCACAACAGGATGGGTGCTCATATACAAACAAGTGACCCATAAGCCTTTTTCCTTTGCAGAAGTATGTCTCAGTTTGCCTGCTAGCCTTTTCCCATTTCCCAGCCACTTTCAGTGCTGCTCATCATGTTCATTTTTACTGTAATACCCACTTCCAATGTTGCATAGAAGGGACTAGGTCACACATTATGATTTACTTCAGGCCCTACACTCACTAGAAATAATCTTAAATTCCACTTTTTTTAGAAACAGTATGGCCAAGGGAAAAGCAGATTAGTTGCATTCGAAAATGCTTACTTAAATAACCAAGCATCTGTTATTTACCCATTTTCAACATCAGTGGATTCACCTAAACTCTCTTTTCTACCCATTTAAAATCTGAGAGTAACAAGTTCTATGATAATATCCATTCATTCAATACTTCAGTATAAAAGACACAACTATAACTTGGGATTTTCCCTGCTTCTACCCCCTCAAAGGTGGACCGTTTATGACAAGTCTGAATGTTTACTTTGGTTACAAATGTCTGCAGAAACATATGGTCTGATCATATGGTTCTAATAATGTTCCCTTTAGTACTTTGCAGCTTTGACCAATTTCAATATTTTTTCTGGAATTGGAAATTCTTTCTTGTGGGAATGTACTCATTTATCAAAAAATGAATATGTGGTTGTTAAGAACTTTTTGGCTTAGTGCAATATGAAAGACAGTAAGTTTTCTGGGGAAATACAACTTTGTGTAGATTCATAGTCTTATTACACAAATTCTTCCAATTTCAAGTGTGTACCCTCGAGCTTGGAGAAAAATGCTATGTTGTTAATTTTTTTCTTTTTGAGCTACATCATCCAATGTCTTCTCATTCTGAGTTTCTACTCCTCTATACAGTGATTTCCAGGCAATATGTAATTCAATCCCAAAAGAAATTGGGGGAGTGGAGCAAGGGAGGTTCTCTCTTGGTCTATTTTCTTCTCTTTGCCGTAACTGAAAACCTTTGTTGAATAGTACCTACGGAAGGTAGTGAGAGTTCCGATTCAACAGCAGGAGGAGCTCTTCCTTCCTCCATGAAGACTTGGCCTTTTACTCACTTTATACAAAAAGCAGTCTAACATAAAGAAGATTGTCCTTGCTTATTTGAGGTTTGCTTGGCGAATTGCTTGGTGGATTGTTCAGCTAAAGAATATGGAGAAACTTTAGTCCTGAAACCAGATGTGTAGCAGTGATCTATTATAATTATTATGAATATACTGTAAAAGGAACACTACTCACAGATGTATTACAGTGTGGAGGAAGCTTGAGCAAAATTACTTTGCTATTTCTAATTGCTGAAGAGATATTTGCATTTTAAAATTTTTCTCTTAAAATAGCCTTCTCTTAGACTATGAATCTTCATGTAATTTGTTATAGCCTCTATTATGGGAAAAAATACATTCTCATATATTTATATGATAATCAAGTTTCTGTTTTAAAACTAACTGGTTTGAAAATTTTGACAGGTACTATTTCAAATTTAATTAATGTAGACTGATTTTCTTATTGTAGAATATGAAGATTTATTAATATTCTCAATTATACATAATTAGAAAACAAAGAAATATACTTTTCTCTTGAAAACAGTTTTGATTCTTTTTTTTTTTAAGATTTTATTTATTTATTTGACAGAGATAGAGAGCCACCGAGAGAGGGAACACAAGCAGGGGGAGTGGGAGAGGAAGAAGCAGGCTCATAGCAGAGGAGCCTGACGTGAGGCTCGATCCCACAATGCCGGGATCACGCCCTGAGCCAAAGGCAGACGCTTAACCGCTGTGCCACCCAGGTGCCCCAACATTTTGATTCTTAGGAAGGCACTAAGCCTAATGGACTGGAGCATGAGTTTGAGGTTAGGACATTTTTTTAAAAATTAATTTATTAATATTTTTTTAGAGAAAGAGAGGGATAATGGGTGGGTGGCAGAGAGAGAATCTCAAGCAAGATCCATGCCCAGCATAGAGCCCAACACAGGGTTTGATCTCGCAACCCTGAGATCATTACCTGAGCTGAAATCAAGAGTCAGCCCAACCAACTAAGCCAGCCAGGCACCCCAGAGTTAGGACATTTTAAATCCCCACTTACTGCTTTCTAACTTTTACTTATAGTCTTTGAAACTCAATTTTCTCATCCATAAAATGAGGACTTGCTTACCTCATGGAGATGCTATGAGAATAAACTTAATTAATGAATTTACATAATAGGCAATAGCAAACATAAACTAGTACTTTTTTTTAAACTTATTTTTGTGATTCTTCTAGGTTAAACTAAAGATTGTGAAAGTTAAGATTTTACTTTTTCCTTTAAATACATAAACTAATGGTTTTCAAAAACTTTATCCAGTCTTAACATCCACTATACCTCCTATTAGATCTTTATAAGTGAAATTGAGATGTTGAATCTGGTGGTTCATGGTTTTTGAAAGGCCTTTTTTTATTTTTTGTAGGCATGGAGAAAGGTTTATCTTTAAATGCCATCTGGAATATGAAAAAATGTTCTTTAACCAACTACTTACAGTGTAAGAATTGTATAACCAGTCTGTATTCCTGTGTCCTTTAATTGGTGCTGAAAAAAGTGACCCTAGAAACATTGCTGAATCAAGGGTAAGTTTTTATACATTTGTTCTTGAAATTTAATATGGAGCTGCTTATGTATAATGATATTTCATATCTTCATCATAACATAAGTATTATTATGTTGCAGATAAATATAATTAATAAGGCCCATTCTCTCTTTTAATAAAAAAACAAATATAAAATATGATATCCTATTAAAGGTTAACTTTTCCTAGATATAGTACTTCAGTAAATTTGGCATTAAACCATAAGTATCAAAGCCAAAACTAAAAAGCCATTTAGGATGGCGGCATGGAAAAATTAGACACATTATAGTTCCACATTGCAGTGGAATTACATTTTAAAAACTTGCATTGTTAAAGTAATTCTGTCTTATCTCTTCGTGTGTTTTTTCAATCTGCTCACTTAAGCCTAATCAGGATTAAATATAGTTGGAGACAAAGACATGACCCACAGATTAGCCTTGTAAAGTAAGGATTGGATTTCCAACTCGGTGTAAACTGCTAGTGTACATCCCTAAACCTAGCAGAATCAAAGTTATAATAGTAATGTAAATAATTTGGTTATAAATATAGTTTTATCAAAGGATAGAAGTACTTTCAGTATGTTCTATGAATAAGACTAGGTATGTTCTTAAAGAACTATGAATTACGTTACTTTAAAAAACATCAAATCCCAGGTAACTAAATGTAGTAAGATTTTTAAAAATGTTTTCTTAGTATAATACAGTGCGGCGGGTAAGAATGTGAACTCTGCAATGAGACCAGTTGGATATCAAATTCTATTTCTCTTCCTCTTTATTAGCTCCATGACCTAGAGCAAGTTACTTAACTTTTCTTTTACTTTTGTGCAGAACTAGGGAAATAATAATACCTAAGCAATAAGGTTCTTATAAGGATTAAATGAGTTAATTCCTATAAACCACTTAGAATAGTGCCTAGCATGATGCAAGAACTCATGCAACAACAAACATAATGATAATGATGCTATATTATTATTATTATTTATATCACTTTAAAAGTCTTTAGTCATTAAATAGTACAAAGTCACTCATTATCCCAACATTAAATAACATAATTAGATGTTAGAACATTTATCCATTTTAGTGTTTAAGTTGTGTGATGATGGTTAGGCATATGAACAACTTAAACTATAATATTCCTGTTTTAGCATTATGAAATAGTATCATAGTCCCTTAGCAACAAGAAATGCTCTACTGCTGTGGATTTTATAAGGTGAGTTTCAATACACATTCAGAGGAAATGCCATTTATAAGCATACAGTTAATTGAATGCTCACAGGAAGAGCATAGTTAAGTACTATTCCTTTGTGGGCTGATGAATTATGCCTTACAATTAATACTTCTCTGTGGGAAAAAAATAGAGCTTGTCTTTCTTCCAAGGAAGGTAAAATTGGCAGTATGGGAACATTGAAAAGTTCTGGCAGGGTTATATATTTTATTTTTGAAAATTTACTCTTCCCAATTGGAAATGTAATAAAGATTTTGCTACAATATTTTGTTCCATTGTCTTGCTTGATAAGAAATTTAGACAGGACGGTAAGCATAACCTTATTTTGGTTAGGGCTACTGGGAATTAACTTTCAAATATGACTTTCTCTTTTTTGGTTATGCCCATATCATAGCCATCCACATCACACTCTTGTGTTAGTGAGTTAGGAAATTATGTCACTTATTATCATATATGTTAACTAAACATCACCATTATCTGTGTTACTGAGAGATAATTTGCTTTTTATTCCCTTGTTCAGTCTTAACCTAATAGTAGCACACTAGATTTATTTTTACTTGTTTTAATATAGTGAATTTTTAAATAAATATTGGAGATATTTGGGGATCTAAAATCTGAAATGATTGTACATGCAAATGTACTGTGTGCAAATGAAGGATTAGATCTACTGTTTCTGGCTTTAATGAAGGTGGTTGTTATAACTATTGTTGACAGTCTTATGGATGAAAATGAGATTTACTCTAGAGATGTTAGTATTTTTAACCCAGATACATCATATGTAACTTAATAATTTGTGGAAGATAAATTTTTTATATTTTTATTACCACCCAGAGTAAACAAACTACATTTTCTCTGATTTACTGTTCTTAACATCTCCCTTTTCCCTTTTATCTTCAAAACATCCATTAAATAATGTTAGTTTTTAAAATTTTCTGTAGATTTATTTTTTTTTTAAGATTTTATTTATTTATTTGAGAGAGAGAGAGAGTGACCACGAGCGAGGGGGAAGGACAGAAGGGGAAAGAGAAGCAGGGTCCCCATTAAGGAGGTAGCCCAATGCAGGACTTGGTCCCAAGACCCTGAGATCAAGACCTGAGCTGAAGGCAGGTGCTTGACTGAGCCACCCAGGTGCCCAGATTTATTTTTTCTTATTGTTTAATTTCTCTCATTTATGCCTATTTATAACCTTTCTCTCTTTTCTCATTTTTTTTGCTATTATTTATACTAAATTAGAGTTTTCATACTAGTGTTCCCTAAATGACTGCATCAGTAAAAATCACATAACTGCATAAAAATTTTTTATTTGTTTTAGATGATATAACATTCTTACTTCAGTAGAAAAAGTAGTAGGAATATTTTCACATTTTACACATGTGGCTTGATGATGGACCTACATGTATATGGCTTGGAGCCTTTCTTTCAGTGGAAACAGTACTAGAAAAGCAAGAGTAAATCAATGACAAGGAAGAGAATCCCCCCGGAAAAAAAAGAGGAGTGAGGAAAGGAAATAAAAATATTATAGCAAGCACTTGCATCCTATTTGGCAACTGTTAAAAGAGATCATTGTGTCAATCCAAAACACTGAATTTCTCCTTAGTTAAGACAACACTTCTTTCTAAGAACTAGACATACTGTGAGATTATTACGTCCCTGCCGTACCAATATCTCTAAAACAGGATGAAGGATGTGAATAAACTAAAAACTTCAAGTTGCATCCAAACATCAACAAGAGTAATGGTTCAATAGGGAATTGCGGGGGAAAAAAAACAACCAAACTGCTTTCTTTCACATCTCCCAGTTTGGTTAGTATGTGTATATAAATGAATGAAAAAAGTTCTAAATAAATGATGTTAAGTGTTCTTTTTAATAATCCACTCTCTATCCCTAATTCATTAAAGCTTCAGAAATTTTGTTCTTATTATCCTTAGAACTTATCTTTGTAAACATCTAGATTCTTTAGAAGATACCTTAATACAGCTGAGAAACTTCTCACATTCATAGTGATCATTAGTAAAAGGACTAAGCAACTATACTTTATTATAGTTGATCATCTAAGTTTTCAGCAATTTTTTGGAAATAATTGCCTAATTCAAATTTATTGGGCATTTTCTTCAATGAGTTAATTTTCTACCCATTTGTTATTATACCCATCTTTCAGTAAATTTCTATTTTAAACTTAAACTTACATAGTAACCCCATAATTTCAAAATACTCATTTTAAATAGTTTTTTTTTTCTTTTTTAGGAGGGAGAGAAAAAAGAGAGCACATATGGGGAGGAGGTGGGCAGAGGGAGAGGAAGAGGAAGAGGGAGAAGGAGAATCTTAAACAGGTTCCACACCCAACAGAGAGCCCATTGTGGGGCTTGATCTCATGACCCTTAGATCATGACGTGAGCCAAAATCAAGAGTTGGACACTTAACCAACTGAGCCACCCAGATGCCCCAATCATTTTAAATCTTAATGAGTATATAACTCTATGTTAAAGAATGTAACTCTTGATATTTTGTAAAACAATATATACTTTTGATAAGAGTCATAATTAAAATAACTAACATTCAAGATTATTTTCACTTCTACCTTTATGTATTTAATAATGTTTTAAAATAGTTAGAGGATACCAGAAATATCAATTTCTCTTACAAGATGAAAAAGTCCATTGAAATCTAGGAAACATTTACAACCTATAGGAAGAAAATTATAAAACTTACCTGGAAGATGTTAAGCAGTGATTTTCAAATGGAGGAAAGTGTATAAACTTCTACTCCAAAGAATTCTTATGTAATTAGAGTTACTCTTGATGGAAGTGTGTATGCATGTAAATGACATGGAGGCTGAAAAGAAGTTTGAAAGTAAAAGTTTAAATAGATACTGTGTCATAGGATTAGTGAAATAAATATTGTACAGATATCAGCTCTTTACAAGTTAAGGTAGAGAATTAGTTGATTTTGATATAATGACTAGTGAAGGGATCTCACCTTAGCAGATGTTAAAAACATACAGCAAACTTACAAATAATTAGAATAATGTAGGAATGGTGGTATGAGGATCTTGGTGAACTCACTTTCCCACAAAAACTATGAAAACTGGCAAAACAACTAACAGCTGTTTCAACTAACGGAAGCCACAGAATGAACTGAAAAAAATCATCTCCCCAAGAAAAACTATTTTACCTCAGTAAGACAACAGTGTCAGTGACCACTTCCTAGCTCTGTGGTACCCTAGCCATTCAAAGCTATCAGTTTCACAGCCAGTGGAGAGGTGCTCAGTTAAAAGGTAACACCACTACTAAAAAAAATTAAATATATAATTGCTATATGATATAGCAATTCCAATTCTGGGTATTGAATTGAAAGCAGGCTCTCAAAGAGACAGTTGTACATTCATTAATCATTGGAGCATTATTTACAATAGCAAAGAGGTAGTATCAACCTAAATGTCCATCAGTGGCTGAATGGATAAAGAAAATGTGGCAGACACATTCAAAGGGATCTTATTTAGTCTTAAAAAGGAAGGAAATCCTGACACACAATCTTGACCTTGAGAACATTATGCTAAGTAAACTAAGCCAGTCACAAAAAGAAAAATGCCTTATAATTCCACTTATATAAGGTACCTAGAATAGTCAAGCCCATGGAAATGGAAAATGGGAAATTGTTTATTACTCATAGAATTTCAGTTTTGCGAGATGAAAAAGTTCTGGAGATTGGTTGCACAACAATGTAAATATATTTATTACTAATAACTGTACACTTAAAAATAGTTAAGATTAAATGTTATGTGGATTTTCCACAGTTAAAAAAAAAATAAAGCAACATACCCCACAGTAGAGTGAATATTTTGTCTGAACTTGCAGCTCCCTAAGAAATCTCAATTCCCAGAGTGTTATAGCTATTTGATTTAAATCAGTGTTGGAGGTGGGGGAGGAAGCCCTACTTGCAGGACATTACTGAAACAATAGCAACCTTCTAGCAATCTCAGAATTACCTAACGCTTGGATTTCAGTTGGTACAAGCAAAAGTCTGGCCAGGAATTTAATAGTAAATCCTGGAGAAATAGAAAGGCTTTGGGAACTTTGAATATTTCTGATGTATTCCTGGGGATTAAAAGGCTACATGCTTGAACAAGCATGTTCATGAAAGACATGGGAAAGAAGACCCACTCAATCACCTCTAGCTGACTTTCAGGTCCCATACAAGAAGGAAGTGAAGGATTAAGTCTGTCTTATAAACTGCCTAAGTTTGAAGACATGCCTTCTCACACAGATTCTCTCAGCAAAGGATGGAAAATAAAGTCCAGGTATTTCAAGAAATCTTCTGTCTGGCTATTAGCTGTCTACTAAATTATAGTGACCCAGAAGTGATTCCTATGAATCCAGCTTCAAAAAATGTTTTAAAGAACTTTAAAGAAAAAAAAGCTAGAAGACAATTCAGCAACAGGGAATACAAAAACTATACAGTTACCCTAAGAAAATTGCTAAACAAATGAACAACAATAAGACAACAAACCAAATGCCAGAGGAAGAATAGACCAAATGCCAGAGTTGTTATAATGTATTATCTAAAATATCCAGTTTTCAACAACAAATTACTAGACATGCAAAGAAATAGAAGTGAAAAGCAACCAAAGAAAATGTCCTCAAGCTGCTACAAGTTTTGGATTTAGTAGACAAGGACTTTAGATCAGATTATATATATATATATATATTCATATTAAGAGAACTCAAAGAAACCATACCTAAAGAATTAAATGAAAGTATAACAACATTATTTAGAAAATATCAATAAAAAGATAGAAATAATTTTTAAAAAGAGCCAAATCAAATTCTGGAGTTAAAAAGAACAATAAATGGAAAAATTCACTAGAGGCACTTAATAACATATTTGAGCCTGAAGAAGAAAACATCAACAAACTTGAAGATGGGTCAATACAGATTATCCAGTATAAAAAACAAATTTAAAAGAATGAAGAAAATTAACAAAGCCTCAGAAATCTGTGAAACACCATCTAATATTACAACATATGCATAATGGAAGTCCTAAAAGAAGTAGAGAAATAGAAAGGGACAGAAACATTATTTAAAATAAGAATGGCTGCAAATTCCAAAATTTGAGGACAATTTACAGATCCAGAAGCTTAACCAACTCCAAGTAGGATAAACTCAAAGAGAATCACATTTAGACACATCATAATCAAACTGACAAAAGTTGAAAATGAAGAAAATATTGAAGGCAGCAAGAAAAATATGACATCATATGTAAAGTATGCTCAATAAATTAGCAGTTACTTTTTCATCAGAAACCATGGAAGCTAGAAAGCAGTGGGTTAATGTCTTCAAAATGTCAAAAGAAAAATCCTATCAACCAAAAAATTCTACATGCAACTAAACTTTCTGTCAGAAATGGAGTATTTGAAAATCAAACTATTTTGAATGTAAAAATTCCAAGGGATTTACCAAAAAAAAAGTTCTAAAAATAATAAGTGACTTCAGCAAGGGCCTAAGATATAATATAAACATATGAAACTCAAAATTTTTTCTATATACACCAAAAAGCATGTGAACATCAAAATTAAAACTGCAGTGCTATTTATAATGGCTCAAAAAAATGAAATACTTAAGTATAACTCTAACAATATATGTATTAGATTGGTATGCTGAAAACTATTCAGCACTGATGAAAGAAATCAAAGATCTAAAATAAACAGGGTGTGCCTGGGTGGCTCAGTCAGTTAAGCGTCCAACTCTTTGTTTTGGCTCAAGTCATGATCTCAGTGTCTTGGGACTGAGCCCCACATCAGGCTCCATGTTTGGTGCAGAGTCTGCTGGAGATTCTGTCCCTCTCCCACTGACCCTCCCCCCCTGCTTACACTCTCTATCACTTTCTAAAATAAATAAAATCTTAAAAACATAAAATAAACAGAGAGGGACGCCTGGGTGGCTCAGTTAGTTGAGCGACCGACTCTTGATTTTAGGCTCAGGTCGTGATCTCAGGGTTGTGGGATCAAGTCATGTCAGGCTCTGCACTCAGTGGGGAGTCTGCTTAAGATTCTCTCCCTCTCCCTTTCTCCCCCTCTCCCCACTCATTCTCTCTAAAATAAATTTTTAAAAAATAAAATAAACAGAGATACATTATGTGTTCATTCATTCTAAGAACTAAGATGTCAGTTCTCTTCCCCAAATTGATATACAGGTTTATTGCAATAACTGTCAAAATCCCAGCAAAGATTTTGTAGATATAGACAACATTATTCTAAAATTTATATGGAAAGGCCAAGATACTAAGATAGCTAAAACAATTTTGAAAAAGAAGAATAAAGTGGAAGGAATCAGTCTACTTGATTAAAAGACATTTTATGTACTTATTGTAGTCAAGACTGTGTGGTTTTTTAGGAGGGATAGAAACATAGATTAATGGAACAGAATAGTGAACCCATAAATAGATCCTCACAAATATCCCCAGCTAAATTTTGACAAAATGCAAAAGAAATTCAATAGAGGACAGATTGACTTTTCAATAAGCAGTTCTAGACCAACTGGACATCCACAGGCAAAATAAAACAAATCTCAACATAAACCTCACATCTTACACAAAATTTAACTCAGTTGATCAAGAATTTAAATGTAAAATTATTAAACTTTTAGAAAACAGTAATGGGAGAAAATCTTTGGAGTCAGGTCTAGAAAAAGAGTTTTTAGACTTGACCCCAAAAGCATGACTCATAAAAAGGAAACATTGTTAAATATAAGACTTATTCAAAATTAAAAACTTTTGCTCCAAAAAAGACCGTCATAGGGTGAAAATTAAAACTACAGAGTGGGAGAAAATATCTGAAACCACATTTCTGACAAAGGACTTCTATCTCAAAAATATAAAGAACTCTCAAAACTAAATAGTGAAAAACAAGCAATCCAAATAGGATATGGACAGAAGACATAAAAAGACCTTTCGCCAAGGAAGATATGCAAATGATAAGAGTACATGGAAAAATGTTTGACATTATTAACCATTAGGGAAATGCAAATTAATCACACTGAGATCTCTACATACATATCAGGATGACTAAAATTTAAAAAACTTGACTACACCAAATGATGGTGAGAATGCAGAAAACCTTCATCACTCATACACTATTGTGGGAATGTAAAATAGTACAGCCATGCTCACAATTTGAAAGTTTCTCTAAAAACTAAGAATGCACATTCACCAAGAGAACCACCTTCTGAACCTTAAAATATACCTATATCAAAACAGAAAGAACCCAGCCCAAGTGGGTTCACTGATGATTTCTACCAAACATTTAAAGGAGAAATATACTAATTTTCTACAATCTCTTTCAGAGGATAAAAGCAGAGGGAATACTGCCTAACTCATTGTATGAGGCCAGAATTACCCTAATACCAAAACCACACAAAGACATTAGAAGAAAAGAAAACTACAGAACAATATCTCTCATGAACATGGATAAAAAATTCTCAGTAAATATTACCAAATCAAATCCAACAATGTATAAAAGAATTATACACCACAACCAAGTGGGATTTATCCCAACCAGACAAAGCTGACTCAATATTCAAAAATCAATAAATGTAATCCATTACATCAATAGGCTAAAAAAGAAAAATCACATAATTATATCAATAGATGCAGAAAAAGCATTTCACAAATCCAACACCAACCATGATAAAAACTCTCAGTAAACTACAAATAGAGGGGGACTTCCTCAACTTGATAAAGAATATCTACAAAAAACCTACAGCTAACATTATACTTAATGATGAGAAACTCAGGTTTCCCACTAAGATCAGTTAAGAAGCAAGGTTGTCCCCTCTCATCAATCCTTTTCAACACTGTACAGGAAATTCTAGCTAAAGCAATAAGACAAGAAAAGGAAATAAAACGTCGACAGAATGGGAAGGAATAAATAAATCTGTCTTTGTTCAGTGATGACGTTATCATGTATGTAGAAAATCCAAAAAACCACATCAACCAAAACACCCCCTGGAACTAGTAAGTGATTATATAGCAAGACTGCAGGATATGAGATTAATAAACAAAAGTAAGTTGCATTCCTATATACCAGCAATGAACAAGTGGAATTTGAAATTAAAAACATAAAACCACTTACATTAGTCAAAAGAACTAATGAAATACTTAGATATAAAGCTAACAAAATAGGTACCAGATCTAGATGAAGAAAACTACAAAACTCTGATGAATGAAATCAGAGAACTAAATAAATGGAGAGCTACACCATATTTATGGTTAGGAAGTCTCAATATTATCAAGATGTCAGTTCTTCCCAACTTGATCCACAGATTCAATGCAGTCCCAATCAAGATCCCAGCAAGTGATTTTGTGGATGTCAATAGACTGGTTTGAAAGTTTATACGAAGAGGCAGAAGACCCAGAATAGCCAACACAATATTGAAAGAGAAGAACAATAGTGGAGGACTGATACTACCCAATGTCAAGACTTTCTATAAAGCTGCAGTAATCAAGACAGTGTGGTATTGACAAAATCATAGCT
The DNA here is from genome assembly GCF_024610735.1 of Ursus americanus. Classification (NCBI taxonomy): domain Eukaryota; kingdom Metazoa; phylum Chordata; class Mammalia; order Carnivora; family Ursidae; genus Ursus; species Ursus americanus. Next base: position 33,208,371 of record NC_142149.1, read on the forward strand.
AAATGGATTGATGGAACAGAATAAAGAACCCAGAAGGCGACCCCCATAAATATAGTCAACTGATACAAAGAGGCAAAAACAGTATGATGGAGCAAAGATAGTCTCTTCAACAAAGTGTGTTGGAACATCTGAACATCCACATGCAAAAAAATGAATTTAGACACAGACCCTACACCTTTCATAAAAATTAACTCAAAAATACTGCAAACCTAATGTAAAACACAAAAGTATAAAACTCATGGAAGATAGCATAAGAGAATACCTAGATGATATTGGTTAAGGTGGTGACTTTTTAGATACAGTGAATAAAGTCTTACTTTAAAAAGTGATATATAAACTAAGGATCCTCCTCATTGCCATGCAATAGCAGTTAACTCCTGGGTATGTATCCCAGAGAAATGAAAGCTGTGTTCGCTCAGAAATCCATACACAAATGTTTATAGTAGCTCTATTCATAATAGCAAAAAAGATGAAAACAACCCAGATGTTCTGAAACAGGTTAGTAAAGAAACTACTTATACATACTATGAAATACTAAACAATAATAAAAGATGAGGTATTGTACACAGAACAACCTGGAGGTATCTCCATAGAATTATGCTGAGTTTAAAAAGCCAATCTCAAAAGATTACATGCTGTATGATTCCATTTATATAAAATTCTTGAAATGACAAAATTATTCAAACGGTGAACAGATTAGTGGTTACCAAAGATTAAGGAGGAAGTGCAAGTGAGAGTGAAGTGGGTGTGGCTATTATAGGACAGGAGAGATCCTTGTCATGATGCAAATGTTGCCTATTGACTTTCAATGTCAACATTCTTGCGATATCATGCTCTTGTTCTGCAGGATATTATACTTTAGGAAACTGAGTAAAAAGGTCATTAGATTGCTGTATTATATCTTACAATTGCATATCAGTCTACAACTATCTCAAATGAGTTTAATTTTTAAAATGAAGTAGGGGGGCACTTGGGTGTTTCGGTCAGTTAAGCATCCAACTCTTGATTTCCTCTCAGGTCATGATCTTAGGCTCATGGGATCAAGCCCCTTGTCGTACTCCACGTTCAGCAGGGAGTCAGCTGGAGATTCTCTCTCTCCCTCTGCCCCTCCCCCTGCTCTTGCTCTCACTCTATCTCAAATGAATAAATAAATCTTTTTTTTAAATGAAGGAAAAATTCTGATACTCTCAGATAAACAAAAACAGTATATATCACTAGGAAATTTGTTATATAAGAAATGTTAACTGGAGTCCTTCAGGCTAAATGAAAAAAAGACCAGATGGTAACTTGAATTCTCATGAAGAAATAAAGAGCACTGATAAAAGTAATAAATATATATAATATATATAAAAATATATACATATATATACATATATAAAAAATAAAAGAAATAAATATAAGACAGTATAAATGTGTTTGTTTATAATATTTTCCTTTTACTTCTTTTCAATGACAACTACATAAAACAATAATTATAAAAACTATTGATGAGTTCATATTAAAGATGTAAATTATGTGGCAATAATTGTACAAGGAACAGGATGGAGATGCCAGAGAAAAGTTGGTATATGACACTGAAATTAAGATAATATGAATCTGGGGGCACCTGGGTGGCGCAGTCTTTAAGCGTCTGCCTTCGGCTCAGGGCGTGATCCCAGCGTTCCGGGATCGAGCCCCACATCAAGCTCCTCCACTAGAAGCCTGATTCTTCCTCTCCCACTCCCCCTGCTTGTATTCCCTCTCTCGCTGGCTGTCTCTCTCTGTCAAATAAATAAATAAAATCTTAAAAAAAAAGATAATATGAATCTGAACTAGATTGTATTAAATTAAGATGCTAATTGTAATCCCCAGAGCACCTATTAAGGAAATAATTTTTAAAATGTGGGAAGAGACACAAAAGAATTAAAATAGTATACTAGAAGATATTTGGCACAAAAGAAGTCATTCTCCTCTTCTTAGAAGGACACCAGTTATATTACAGTAGGGCCTACACTAATGATCTCAATTTAACTTTTTTTTTTTTAGTGACCTTATCTTCAAATTCAGTTATATTCTGAGTGGGGATTTGGGCTCCAATATATAAATTGGAGGGGGGGGAGACAATTCAGCCCATAACACTGACCTATATAATTTTCTTTTTTTTCTGAGGAATTTCTTGTAACATTTCTTGCAAAACATGCATGTTGCCTATGGGCAAAATTCCCTCAAATTCCCTCATTTTTGCTTGTCTGAGAATGTATTTCTCCTTCATTTTTGAAGTTTAATTTAGCTGGAGATGGAATTTTAGGTTGGTTGTTTTTTTCTTTCAACACTTTAAGTATCCTCTGTCTCTTCAAACTGTTTGTTTTGGTCTTTTAGTATAACCAATAATATTTTTTTTGAAATCTACTTCATGGGTCATATTATATTTTTCCATCAAGAAGTATATGTGTAACTCTTGATGATGTTAATAGCCATTGATTTTCAACATCTAGGGCCATTAATTCCTTAAGGGTTGCAAAATAGTGATGTTCCAATTCTCTCATTCTTTATTCAGTTACTGTATAGAGTACTTTCAGGAGGAGGAACTTCTTATTTGCTATATGGTTACTCAGAGGTAGGGTTTAAATAGGAAAGTCAAACTAAGTACTTGATATCTTTTTTTTTTACCATAATTAATATGATGAGTTAGTTCATTAGCATTCAATAGCACTGTTTTTTGGTTGTTTGCTTTTTTTGTTTCATTATAAGCTCAGAAACCTAAAAATACTGACATATTTCAATTCCTTTCATATTTTAAAAATAAAATAATAACTCAAATTTCATTTATATGCTGTTTAATATAACCACTTTTAAGAGATATCACAGTTTGGCTTGGAAGACAAACGTAGACCAAAGACTTAAATAGGCACTTCACAGAAAGGGTATTCAAATGACCAATAAATATATGAACATATATGTTCAACCTTATTAGTTATCAGGGAAACGCAAATTTAAACCATAAAGCAATACCACTATATAGCATACAGAATGGCCAAAATGAAGACAGAAAATGCTAAGATTGGTGAAAGTGTAGAACACTATTAATGGGAATGTGAATTGGTATAACCATTTGGATAACTGCTTCACAGTATCTAATAAAATTGTATATATTTACATTCTAAGCCCCAGCAATACTCCTGAATATATGCTCAACACAAATGATACATATGTTCACCAAAAGACATGTGTAAGAGTGTTTGTAGCAGCATAATTCACTATAGCTACAAAATGATGACAATAGTAGAATGAATAAATAATCAAAAATCTACCATATATATATAATGGTATATTTGCACAAAAATAATGAATGAGCTATAACTGCTCAAAAACATTGAAGAACCTCGCAAACAGTATGCTGAGAGAAAAAGCCAGATGTAAGTTCAAAAACAGGCCAAACTAATGCATGGTGCTTAAAATTGGGTTAGAGGGCTGGCAGGGAGGGACCTAGTGACCAGAAGGGGCTTCTAGGATGCCATTTCTTTCTTTCTTTTTTTTTTTTTTTAAGATTATTCATTTATTTATTCAACAGAGGTAGAGACAGCCAGCGAGAGAGGGAACACAAGCAGGGGGAGTGGGAGAGGAAGAAGCAGGCTCCCAGCAGAGGAGCCTGATGTGGGGCTCGATCGCATAACGCCAGGATCACGCCCTGAGCCGAAGGCAGACGCTTAACAACTGAGCCACCCAGGCACCCCCCTAGGATGCCATTTCTTGATGTTTAGTTTTAAAAATCTGTTTATTGGGGCACCTGGGCCTACTTTACCAAAAAAAAAAAAATTGCATACTCTTTAAAGATACTTCAAGGACCCTAAATTTGCTAACAACCCTTCTCCTTCTCCTTTCTATTTATTCTTCTGTGCTATCCTTATCCCCCAGTTCCTGCTTATTTCTAATGTAGAACAATTTAGCTATCTCTTGTTTTCTTGTCTTCAACTACTTATGTTCTCAGAATCTCATATTTTATTTCCCAGGGTCATAACAAAGTTTCTTTCTAATGAAAAAGAATTGACTCCTCAATAGAAAAGAAATTTTTCTGTTTACAATAAAGATGATTTTTGTCACCCTGCTACAACAGGGTGAATTTGGTTAAAAAGCTTATACTCTCTAAAACCTAATTTTTTCATCAGTAAGTTGGAGGCATTCTACTTGATTTGCCTGAGTCTCAAAGTAATAAGCATCAAATGGACTATACATATATGAAAGTGTCATAAAAACTTTTACACACATTTAAGAACTTTCATGTGGGAGAGAGCATGGTAAAAATAACACTAGATGTTAGTTGGAAAGGATATGTGCTTACTTTGTGCATTATTTAATTTATTCCTCATAATAATATTGAATAGTCATTACCGCCAATTTTACATATGAAGAAACTGATACACAGAAATGCCAGGTAATTTGCAACGTCAGACAGTTTTAAGGTAGGAGAATCAGGATATAAATCCAAGTTTAATTGCCTACAAAACCTGTGGATCTGTTTTTATTTGTTTGTTTTCATTATATCTCACTTCCAGATCTGAGTTACTAGTTTGTGTACATTTAATTTATTGGAATTTTAGTGTTTTTTATTTGTAAGTCAGAAGTAATACCTGTGTTGCCTACCTCACTAGGATTTTCAAGAATCAAATGAAGCATTTCGAAAATTTGAAGAACAATCTAAATTTAATTAGTATTTATTGAGAAGTGGATGCAAACAAGGTGAAAGTAGATACACATACTTCAGTAAAGAATATTTAAATTCAAATGAAGAGAATTGAGATCATTTTGTTCAGGGCAAAAACTTATGACCTCAAGTACTTCAGTCTTTGATTCAATAGAGTGACTTTGTACAATGGCAGTCAGATTTCACAGACCATGGGATTATGCCACTACACATACATTCTGCATGCTTCTTTTATTAGAAACAAAACAAATCATAATTAAAAATTATCATAGAAGATTTAGTCAAGAATGTCAGTTCTAGCCAATGTTCTAGAGTTAACACAGATTCAACTCAGTGTCCTAAATCATCTATATTAAAGATCCTGAGTCTTTTATAACTTTAAGAAATGTTAAGTATAGTCTACTTATTAAATCAGGGAAGTATGATACACTACGAATATATAAAAAAATGTTTAAAGCACAAATTTTAGAAGGTCTTAAATATCAGCATTTATCTACTCAAGAATCCTATTTTTTGAGGGCCTACAACAATTAAGTAAGATTTTGCTATACTTGGTTTCTTTTTTAAATCATTTAAATTTTTGGCATTTTAAGAAACTTAGAACTTTTCCAAATTTTGGATGTATCTCTCTCATTATATAGGTACTGACAACTGAAACTAAAGGATTAAAATCATTGATATAACAAGTATTTGCAAGTGTTAATGTTTAAAAATATACATTGTATACTCCAAACAAAAATAGTATAATTTCAGCCAAAATTCAAAATTTTATTTATTTTTTAAAGATTTTTAAAATGTGCTTATCAGAGAGAGAGACAGCCAGCGAGAGAGGGAACACAAGCAGGGGAGTGGGAGAGGAAGAAGCATGCTTCCCAGTGGAGCAGGGAGCCCAACATGGGGCTCGATCCCAGGACTTTGGGATCACGCCCTGAGCTGAAGGCAGATGCTTAACGACTGAGCCACCTAGGCGCCCCCAAAATTCAAAATTTTAGCAAAGCCCTTTAAATTTTTAAATATTTATGATTACATATAATTTGTTTGTGATATCTAAATAGATGAGTATTAAACAAATTTTGTAAACACAATGTATATGTGATTTGTCTTTACTCATTATACTATGACTGAAAAGCTTTATAAGAGTGTGCATATATTTTTTTATTAGCTAATGTATACATGGTTGTGTTTTGGGTTACAATTTAATTTTGGCCATTATAAATTTATTAATAAATAAATTTCCTGTGAAGTTGATGAATTTTGCCATATAACATTACCTTTTAAGTTATGGTATAATACAATCATTAAGTTAGAAATCTCATTTAGTTTTAGAAATTTCTAAAAGGTCACATGCAGCTTGCAAGCGTACTTTAAACAGGGGCTCCTGGGTGGCTCAGTTGGTTGAGTGTCAGACTCTTGATTTCAGCTCAGGTCATGATCTCCCGGTTGTAGGATCTCCATGCTCAGCAAGGAGTCTGCTTGCACTCTCTCTCTCTCTCTAAAATAAATAAATAAATAAATAAATAAATAAATAAATAAATATCTTTTTAAAAAAAAGAAGACTGATTTAAACAAATGTTTTGTTTTGTTTTTTAAAGATTTTATTTATTTATTTGACAGAGATAGAGACAGCCAGCGAGAGAGGGAACACAAGCAGGGTGAGTGGGAGAGGAAGAAGCAGGCTCATAGCAGAGGAGCTTGATGTGGGGCTCAATCCCATAACGCCAGGATCACGCCCTGAGCTGAAGGCAGACGCTTAACCGCTGTGCCATCCAGGCGCCCCATAAACAAATGTTTTTTGCACACTGTGATTTTTGCAAGTTAATGTGTCTTTGCCTGCCTTCAAGACTATGTAGTCCTAGGCAAGGAATCAGGATATATTTAAATCCTGCAAGAGTAGCTGCTAAAATTAGGAATTAAAGATTAGATAGTTGCATATTCTAATAAAGATTCATTGAAGTGGAATTGTGTTTTATGCTGATTATTCTGCCACTGGCACTTCTCAGGAGTACCAAAATATAAATTGCTTCTTTGTTATTAGCATATTATTTGGCTTTGAAGAACATGAATGCAAAACATCAACCAACAGGAAAAAAAATCAAAGAATTGTTTTCAACATTGTACAATTTCTATAAATTATATAATTGAGTTATATGATTTTTCTGTAGTCAGTTATTTATTTATTTATTTATTTATTTATTTATTTATTTATTTATTTATTTATTTTAGAGAGGGGGAGAGAGGGCATTTTGTAAGGGGCAGAGGGAGAGGGATAGAGTCTTAAGCAGTCTCCATGTCCAGCATGGAGCCTGACATGGGGCTCCATCTTAGGACCCTGATATCATGACCTGAACTGAAATCAAGAGCCTGATGCTTAACTGACTGAGCCACCCAGGGGCCCCCGTAGTCAGTTTTTAAAATATCAAGGGCATTAAATAAGGTTTCAGAATTTTTTAAGTTACAAATAGATTTATCCCAAGGATGTTGGTTACATAGTTTATCACAAAAATTAATAGCTTTTAGTAATAGTTTTAATGATTTACTAGGTAAAACTTAATTTGTTAACATATACTTATATATTAAAAAACTTAAAGCATAGGAAAGGGAACCATCGCTGAAATAAAAAGCAACCTACCAAATGGAAGAAAATACTTCCAATCATATATCTAATAATGGGTTAATATCCAAAATATGTAAAGAACTCATACAACTCGATAGTGAAAAAACAAACAAAATCAATTAAAAAATAGGCAGGGGATCTGAATAAACATTTTCCAAAGATGACATAGGTGAACAGGTACATGAAAATGTGCTCAACATCACTAATAATCAGAGAAATGCAAATCAAAACCACAGTGAGATTATCTCCTCACACCTGTCAGAAAGCCAGAAATAATAAGTGTTGATAAGGATGTAGAGAAAGGGGAATCTTTGTGAACTGTTGGTGGGAACGTTAGTTGGTCTACCACTGTAGAAAACAATATGAAGTTTACTTTAAAAATTAAAAATGGAATTATCATATGGTCTAGCAATACTTCTGGATATTTAAGCAAAATGAAGACACTAACTTGAAAAGATTTACGAACCCCCATGTTCATTGCAGCAGTATTTACAATAACCAAGACATGGAAGCAACCCAAGTGTCCAGTGATGGATGAATGGATAAAGAAAACGCAAAGAAAATGTTTATACATACATACACACATATATTTCAGCCATTAAAAAAAAAGAAATCTTGCTATTTGTGCTGGACCTTGAGAGTATTATGCTAAGTGAAATAAGTCAGAAAAAGACAAGTACTATATGATCTCATTTATAAGTGGAATCTGAAAAACTAAAAACAAAATTAAGTAATGTGAACTTACAGACACAGGGAACAGACTGTCAGTTGCCAAAGGTGGGGAGTGGGATGGGTGTCTGTGAAATGGGTGAAAGTGGTCAAAGTTACAAACCTCGATTTATAAAATAAGTACAAAAGTGCCCTTTAAAATAAGTGATGTAATGTACAGCATGGTGACTATAGTTAACAATACTGTATTGTATATTTTTAAGTTGTTAAGACAGGAGATTTTAAAAGTTCTTATCACAAGGGGGCGCCTGGGTGGCACAGCGGTTAAGCGTCTGCCTTCAGCTCAGGGCGTGATCCCGGCGTTATGGAATCGAGCCCCACATCAGGCTCCTCTGCTAGGAGTCTGCTTCTTCCTCTCCCACTCCCCCTGCTCGTGTTCCCTCTCTCGCTGGCTATCTCTATCTCTGTCAAATAAATAAGTAAAATCTTTAAAAAAAAAAAAAGTTCTTATCACAAGAAAAAATTCTAACTGTGTGATGATGGATGTTAACTAGACTTATTGTGGTGATCCTTTCACAATATATACAAATGTTGAATCATTATGTTGTACTCCTGGAATACATAATATAATGTTATATGTCAATTATATCTCAATAAAAAAAAGAAAAGCTTTAAATCAATAATCAAAGCTCCCACCTCAAGAAAAGCTAGAAATGGGGAGCAAAATAAACCCAAAGCAAGCATAAGGAAATAAATTATAAACGTAAGAGCAGAAATCTATGAAATTAAAAACAGAATAGCAATAGAAAAAAGTCAGTGAAGCAAAAGGTTCTTTGAAAATATCAATAAAATTGACAAACATCTAAAAAGACTGACAAAGAGAAAAAGAGAGAAGACACAATTTATCAATGCCAATAAGGAAACAGGGATATCACTACAGAGCCTGCAAAGGAAAATAAGAATACTACAAACAACTCTACACATAAATTTGATAAATTAAATGGACCAATTCTTTGAAAAGCAAAAGTTACTGCAATTCATCCAATAAGGAACAAAAATTAGAAAGCACTGGAACTATTAAGGAAATTGAATGTATAACTTTAAAATTCAAGAAAAAGAAATCTACAGGTACAGGTGATTTTGCTGGAGAATTTTACCAAAAACTTAAAGAAGAATTAACATCAAGTTAACACAGTCCCTTCAGGAAAATAGAAGAGGAGGGAACACTTTTCATTTCATTTTATGGAGTTAATATTAACCCAATACCCAAACCAGACAACGTCAGTACAAAAAAAAAAAAAAAAAAAGGAAAGAAAGAAGAGAAAACTACACACCAGTATCTCTCATGCACATAAATGAAAAAATCCTTAACAAAATATCCACAAGTCAAATCTAACACTTTACAAAAGAGCTATACACCATACCCAGGTATGCCAAGTTGGGCCAATATCTGAAAATCAGTGTAATCCACCACATTAACTGTCTAAGGAAAAAAAAATCATATGATCATATCAATTGTTGCATACAAAGCATTTGACAAAATACAATACCCATTTGTGATGAAAAGTTCTCAGTAAACTCCCTCAACTTCACAAAGAATATCTATAAAAACTCTACAGTTAATATCATATGTGATACTGAGAAACTGGATGCTTTCTCTGCTAAGATCAGGCAAAAGATAAGGATGTCCTCTCTTGCCACCCCCATTCAAATTCATACTGGACATCCTGGCTATAAAAACAAGATAAAAAAAGGAAATGTATGCAGATTGGAAAGGAAGAAATAAAATTGTCTTTATTATCTAACTACATGTTGTCTATGTAGAAAATCCCAAGAATTGAAAAAATCCCCTGGAACTAATTGAGTATAGCAAAGTTGAAGGATTCAAAGTTAATATACAATGGTCAATTACTTTCCTATACCAGCAATGTGCAATTGGAATTTGGAATTTAAAAAATACTATTTTCGGTAATATCAAAAAAATGAATTACTTAGGTATAAATCTAACAAAATATGTACGGAATTTATATGCAGAAAACTATAAAGCTCCAATGAAAGAAATATAAAAAGATCTAAATTAATGGAAGGGTATTTCATGCTCATCGTTGGAAAGCCTCAATATTGTCAAGGTGTCAATTTTCCTCAAACCTAATAGATTCAGTGCAATTTCAATCAATATCCCAACAAGCTACTTTGTAGATATCAACAAATTGATTCCGAAGTTTACATTGAAAATACAGTATTTAAAATCACTTTATAAATGAAATACCTAGATACTAGTCTAACGAAACATCTATAAGTCTTTTATGTTGAAAAGTACAAAATAATATTGAAAGAAATCAAAGATCTAAATAAATGGTGAGACATATTGCAAGACATATGCAAGACTCACCATAGTAAAGACGTCAGTTCTTCCCAAACTGATATAGATACTTAATGTGATTTTGATCAAAATCCCAGCAAAAAATGTTTGTAGATACAGACAAGATTATTCTAAAATTTATATGAAAATGCGATGGAACTGGAATAACTATAACAATCTTGACAAAGGAGAATAAGGTAGAAGGAGTCACTCTACCTTATCTTAAGGCTTCCTGTATAATTACAGTATCAAGACAGGAGAGAATAGGTGTATAGATCAGTGTGAGAATCCAGAAATGGACCCACATAAATATGCTCAGCTGATTTCTCACAAAGATGCAAAAGCAATTCAATGGAGAAAAGATAGCCTCTTCAACAAATGGTGCTGGAGCAATTAGACATCCATAGGCAAAAAAAAAAAACCCAAACCTTGACCTAAACCTGACACAATATATAAAAATTAGCTCAAAATGGATCATGAGCTTAAATGTAAAGATATAAATGTAAAATGTAAAGATATAAAATTTTTAGGAAACAACATTTCCCACTAAGATCAGGTACAAAGCAAGGATGTTCCCTCTCATCACTCCTCTTCAACACTGTACAAGAAATTCTAGCTAATGCAATAAGACAAGAAAAGGAAATAAAATGTAGACAGAATGGGAAGGAATAAATAAATCTGTCTTTGTTCAGTGATGACACGATCATGTATGTAGAAAATCCAAACAAACAAACAAAAAAATCACATCAACCAAAACACCCCCCCAGAACTAATAAATAATTATAGTAAGATTGCAGGATATGAGATTAATACACAAAGGTCAGTTGTTTTCCTATACACCAGCAATGAACAAGTGGAATTTGAAATTAAAAACACAAACAAACTGAGGACCTCAGAGGGGAGGCGGGTGGGGGCATGGGATAGACCGGTGGTGGGTAGTAAGGAGGGCACGTATTGCATGGTGCACTGGGTGTTATACACAACTAATGAATCATCGAGCCTTACATCGGAAACCGGGAATGTACTGTATGGTGACTAACATAATATAATAAAAAATCATTTAAAAAAATGAAAGAAAAAAAATAAAAACACAAAACCACTTACATTAGTCAAAAGAACTAATGAAATACTTAGGTGAAGAAAACTACAAAACTCTGATGAATGAAATCAGAGAACTAAATAAATGGAGAGCTACACCATATTTATGGTTAGGAAGTCTCAATATTATCAAGATGTCAGTTCTTCCCAACTTGATCCACAGATTCAATGCAGTCCCAATCAAAATCCCAGCAAGTGATTTTGTGGATGTCAATAGACTGGTTTGAAAGTTTATACGAAGAGGCAAAAGACCCAGAATAGCCAACACAATATTGAAAGAGAAGAACAATAGTGGAGGACTGATACTACCCAATGTCAAGACTTTCTATAAAGCTGCAGTAATCAAGACAGTGTGGTATTGACAAAATCATAGCTAAATAGATTGATGGAACAGAATAAAGAACCCAGAAGGCGACCCCCATAAATATAGTCAACTGATATTTGACAAAGAGGCAAAAACAGTATGATGGAGCAAAGATAGTCTCTTCAACAAAGTGTGTTGGAACATCCCAACAGCCACATGCAAAAAAAAATGAATTTAGACACAGACCTTACACCTTTCACAAAAATTAACTCAAAGAGCTTCAGGCCTAATGTAAAACACAAAAATATAAAACTTGTGGAAGATAACATATGAGAAAACCTAGGTGACCTTGGTTAAGGTGATAACTTCTTAAAAGATTTTATTTTTTTATTTGAGAGAGCACAAACAGGGGCAGAGGGAGAGGGAGAAGCAGGCTCCTGCTGAGCAGGGAGCCCAACACGGGGCTTAATCCCAGTACCCCAGGATCATGACCTGAGCCAAAGACAGACCCTTAACTGGCTGAGCCACCCAGGTGCCCCAGGTGATAACATTTTAGATACAACACCAAAGGCATGACCCATGAAGGAATTAATTGGTAAGCTAGACTTCATAAAAATTAAAAACTGTTCTGTGTGAGGCACCTGGGTGACTCAGTTGGTTAAGTGTCTAACTCTTGATTTCAGCTCAGGTCATGATCTCAGCGTTGTGAGATCAGGCCCCACATTGGGCTCCGTGCTTACTGAGGAGTCTGCTTGAGATTCTTTCTCTCCTTCTCCCTCTGCCCACCGCCCCCCACTCTCTCTCTCTCTCTCTCTCTATCAGATAATAAATAATCTTTTTCAAAACTGCTCTGTAGAAGACAATGTCAAGAGAATGAGAAAACAAACCTCAGTCTGGGTGAAAATATTTGCAAAATACATATTTGATAAAGAACTGTTACCCAAAATATACAAAGAACTCTTAAAACTCAACAAGAAGAAAAGAAAAAACCTAATTAAAAAATGGGCCACAGACCTCAACAGACACATCACCATAGAAGATACACATGTGGCAAATAAGCATATGAAAAGATGTTCCACCTCCTTTGTCATCAGGAAAATGCATATTAAAACAACAATGAGATACCACCACACACCTATTAGTATGAACAAAATCTGTAACACTGACAATAGCATATGTTGGCAACAACGTGGAGCAACAGGAACTGGTTCATTGCTGGTGGAATGCAAAATGGTACTGCCACTTTGGAAGACAGTGTGGCGGTTTTTTACAAAACTAAACATACTCTTAGTAACATACTCATATAATCACACTTAGTAACACTCAAACGATCCAGGAATTTCAGTGCTTGGTGTTTACTCAAAGGAGTTGAACACTTTCATTCATACAAAAACTTATACATAGATGTTTATAACAGCTTTATTCATAATTGCCAAAACTTGGTAGCAACATAGATGTCCTTCAGTAGGTGAATTGATAAACAAACTTTGGTACATCCAGTGATGGAATTTTATTCAGGACAAAAAAGAAATGAGCTATCAAGCCATGAAAAGATATTGAGAAGTCTTAAATACATATTACTAAGTGAAAGAAGCCAACCTGAAAAGGCTACATACTGTATGATTCCAACTATGTGACATTCTATTAAAACTATGGCTACAGTAAAAAGATCAGTAGTTGCCAAGGACTGGGAATGGGAGGGAGAGGATGAATGGGCAGAACACAGAATTTTTAGGGTAATGAATATACTCTATATGATACTATAATAATGCATACATTTCATTACACATTTTTGCAACACAAAGAGCAAACCATAATGTCAACTATGGACTTTGGGTGATCTTGATGTGACATTGTAGGTTCACCAAATATAACAAATGTACCACTCTGTTGGGGGATGTTGATGATGAGTGAGGCTATGCATGTGTAGGGTCGGGGGTATATAGAAATCTCTGTGCCTTCCTTGAAATTTTGCCATGAATCTAAAACTGCTCTAAAAAAATACTCTTTAACAACTACAGCCAGCAATATACTTAATTTTGGTGAAAGAATAAATACTTTTCCCTAAGATCAGGAACAAAAGGATATCTGATCTCGACACTTCCACTCAATGTTGTGCTAAAGGCCCTAGTCAGTGCAATGGGGTGGGGTGGGGGAGGAAAAAGTAGAGCATATATATTGTAAAGAAAAAGTAAAACTGCTTTTATTCACAGCCAACATGCAACCTATGCAGAAAATCATAAAGAATCTAAAAAAAGCTACTAGAACTAAGAGGTGTGTTTAAGAAGATCTCATGATTCAAGATCAAAGTATGAAAATAAATTATATTTTTAGGTAGCAGTGTTTCTTTTAGTGTTTGTCTGCTGGTCATGAAGTCTTTTAATATTTAGTTGTCTATAAATGTTCTTCTTTCACATTGATTTTTGAAGGATATTTTCACTGGGTATAGAATTCTAGGTTGGAGTTTTCTTTAACCACTTTGAAAATAATCTGTTGTCTTCTGACTTCCATTATTTCCATTGAAATGTCAGATGTCCCTTTTTTCTCTACTTCTAAGGTTTTCTTGTTGTTTTGGTTTTCAGCACTTTTATTATGATGCTCCTGGAGTATTAGTACTTCTTGAATATGTGGCTTGATATCTTTTGTGAGTTTTAGAAAATTCTCAGGCATTATCTCCTCAAATATTTCTTCTGTCCCACTCTCCTCCACTCCTCTTGGGCTCCAGGAAAGTCTCAGAACTTTTGTACCCAACTTATTACACGTTAATTGAAAGAAATTCATTTAAAGTGCCCTCATCTATGTTAATATTTTTAGACTATCATGCTGTAATTTTGCTGCATATCAACAAAAATAATTTTTTTTTACTTAAGGTGAGCACTAAAGCTTCTGAATACCCTTTAAAAGAATAAGCATAATCTTTCTTTGATTTATGCCTTCTTGTGAATTAAATGGATGTTTTGGCTTTAAAAAAGAAGCATCAGTCTCAAATACTGTTTTGATACTTACACTGTATTTTATAAGCATTAACTTCTACTCACCCACACTTATGGGAAAAGTCTGTATCCTTCATTTATTACTACCAGCCAGGGATATATGATTGTGGATGCATATTTCTGTTTCAGCTTTTGTTTGAGCAGCTTCCAAAACATCATCCTATAGGTTTTTAGAATCCGTGCCAAGTTCAGCTCAGATTAAGTTTCTTTGTTAGAATTGCTTTTTAAAGCATCTGGATCAGAAATCATATACTTCTGCTGCATAGCAAAAGAACATTTGGAAATCATCAGGGGCATCATAATAGAGGATGATAGTATTGTATGTTTTTTCTTGGACTAGGTAAGGACTACAACAAAAAATAGTTTTATTAAGAATTTAGAAAATGCTGTTTTGTTATTGTTAAAACATCTCGAGCAGCTGATGGGCTGGCTTCAAAAATATTATCATTCTATACATTATTATTCCTAAAGCCATCATAGAATATTTCTGAGTAAAAGTAGAGATTTCTGCTTTTTACCTATTTTCAATAGTATACACACAGGCACACACACACATGCTAAGAAGGCATGCACTGTTAACAATTTTTAGTTTAATATCATAATTTTATTTTTGTTTCTTCCCTAAACAGAGACCTAAATTATTCTTCATATCATTTTAACAAACAGCATTCATTTTGTTAGGTTTGGTTTAGATTTCATTAGATGACAATAATTAATTTGCTCTCCTAAAGAGAAAAATCCATATTTTTTGTTAAAAAAAAAAAGAAAGAAAGAAACACAAAACTCCAAGAGAAGCCTTCTAATATAGTACATTGTGTCATTTTCATAAATGGGAAAGAATTTCAAAAATAGTCTTGGAACTTTTGTACCTATGAAGTAAACTTAAATCTATGGTTTTTAGGCTCTCTAATGTTTCCAAAATGATTGATGGATTTTGGAGAGATCATTTGATTTTTCCATATATAGCCATGAGAGGGTACATTTAGGTTGCGGTTTGGAAATCTGAATGATTTAGTGGATAAGCTCCAGACTGTAGAACCAAAAGAAAAGAGTTCTTTTTCTGGTTGGAGTATGACCTTTGTCATGCTTCCCTCTGCTATTCTCAAATTTAGAAATAACTTTCTCCTCTATGTTCACTTCCAAAGATAGTGTGAAATCATCAAGGTACATCACAACCTAATTGTACTTTCACATAGCTATATGTGGGATTATCAAATGATCTCTACAAATACTCTTTATCATGAAATTATGATTAGTATGACCATTTTGGTACCAATTAAAATATTGTAGTTCTTGCTTTTGTGACTCATATAGCCTTCATATTGATGGCACTATTTTTCAAAATCTAGCCTAAATTTTTTTTTCCTCCTCTCATTAGCCAGGGAAGATAGGAAAGGAAAGGTGGACACATTCTTTAGAGAGTAAGGAAATACACTTTTGCTTCTTTATAGTCTACCTTATCTGCACCTTAAAGACATAGCTAAAATGTGATGTCTGAAATATATGTAGCAATGAAGTTTTTATTGATTGATATAAATATGGATGGCTTTGTTCAGCTGAATACTGCTGGTAGGAGTTACTGGCGTATGTAATACATTATCTTATTACACTCATTTTATGGAAGCTGATCCTGATGGGACAGTGGAAGGAGAGCTTTCTCCAGCTTTCTGGAAAAGCAATTAATCCTACTGCTTATGTAGCAACCATGTCTTGGATCGCATTGGTGTACTGGCACCCTTTCTCCTTTTATTAAAACAAAAATGCAGCTGCTGACCAGAAGTACAGCTCTACAAGTGGGGCTTTCATCGTATTGGTAAGAGATTCATATCCAGGGTTGACATCATTTCAGTTATGGCTTTTTCATTATTAAATTTTGGAATTTCAAGTTTGTTTATTAAAGATTTAAAGCTATAGGTTAAATCACCAAATTGAAATCCACTTATTTTTCTATACCATGATAAGTGGGTAAGGTGTGCTGGAAAACGTATTTTTCAGATTTTACCACCCGAAGAATTATTTTAATTGTGAAATGCATGGTATCATAAGGAAATTGACAGTTTTTTTTCCCCTGAATCTTTAGCATTTCTATTTTATATGTAACTGTCCACATTCCTCAGTTTCTAGTAAGTAAATTTAACAAATGTTTTAGAGCTATTGACTATTAACTGTCGGTGAAAATAGTGGCCAGGACTTTTACTTAGCCCTTGTGGCAACTTTACTGTGTACTTCATCTGTTTCTCATCAGTATTGAAAATTGATAATTATTTAAAACATGTTGCATTCACTAATACTAACAAAGATTTTCAACTCTTAGTATGGTCTTGTGTATAGGGGCTCTCTTAATTTGTAATCCAGTCTTTTTCAAGGCAGTTCATCCTTTACTTCAAAACCAAAAATTAGCAGAATGCTTTTATCTAGGGTATAATGTAAATTTTATTTTAAATAGCAGAAGAAACATTGTATAGTTAACAGACATTTTTACAAAGACATTTATGAAACAGAAAGTTCCAACTGCAGTATATTTTATATTTGTAAATTTCTAATGCTTTGGGTTTTTGATATTTTAGGTTTTGCTTTCCCATTAAGTCAATCCATTGGGTTTCAATTTTGACCTCTATGAAATCAATTTTAATACAAGACCATTGAATATATATGAGATGGCTTCTATTCTCATGCCCTGTGCATTCTTTTTTTTTTTTTTAAGAATTTATTTATTTATTTGACACAGAGAGAGAGAAAGAGCACAGCGGGGGAGCAACAGGCAGAGGCAGAGGGAGAAGCAGGCTCCCTAAGAGCAAGAAACCCAATGCGGGACTCGATCCCAGGATCCTGGGATCATGACCTGAGCCGAAAGCAGGCATTTAACTGACTGAGCCACACAGGCACCCAATAACAACAATTTTTTAAAAAACAATATTACCTATTATTATATATGCAGAATGCACGGGGCATGAGATGCCTGGGTGGCTCAGTCCGTTAAGTGGCTGCCTTCATCTCAGGTCATGATCCCAGGGTCCTCGGATCGAGTCCCGCATCAGGCTCCTTGCTTAGCAGGGAGCCTGCTTCTCCCTCTGCCTGCCATTCCCCCTGCTTGTGCTCTCTCTCTCTCTCTCTCTCTGTGCCAAATAAATAAATAAAGTCTTTAAAAATATATAATTGTTATTTATTTGTTTTGTTATTTAAGATGAAAATAACACTTAGAACAAGCAACTGGGAATAATGGCTGACACATCACTCTGATATATTTTCTTTCTAGACTCTTTAAGTTAGTTACATATTGCGGGGGACAGGGCAGGAAATCCAAAAGTTTACAATTCTTAAGATAAAAGTGTGTGTTGCTGTTTTCCAACATCAATTCTCTGACACCAATTGGGTGTTCTACCATTCAATTCAATTCTGATACCAATTACCCAAGTTAGAGTCACACTCCACAGATTTAAGAGAAAGTCCTTCACAAGACTGCCCTCACGTCAGATGCCAATTGCAAGTTTTGGGTGTCACCAAAACACGAACACTTCCATCTGGCCTACTAAAAATTCAGTCAGGGCTTCACACAGCCTCTTCAGGTTTGATAATTCTAGAATGACTCACAGAATTCAGAAAAGGGCTATACTTATGTTTGCCACTTTATTGTAAAGGATACAAATGAATCATCAGATGAAGATATATACAGACCAAGGTCTGGAAGGGTCCAGAGTACAGAGTTCTGTCTCTGGAGTCATGGTGTACTACCAGCATATCAATATATTCACCAACCAGGAAGCTCCCCTGGACCTGTGTGTCCAGATGGTTTCATTATATAGGCATGATAAGTCAAATCACAGGACACTGTGATTGATCTCTCTAGCCTACCTTCTTTCCCTGAAGGTTGGGCTGGGCCAAAGTTCCAACCCTCTAATCATGTGGTTCGTTTTCTGGTTACTAGCCCTCATTCTGAAGCTATCAGGGGCCCTGCTTTGAGTCACCTCGTTAGCATAATAAAGACACTCCTATCACTCAGGAAATCTGAAAGGTTTTTGAAGCTCTGTGCCATGAATAAGGTCAGATATAGATTTAATTATATCATGGTTGCCCATTATAATGGTTATAATTACAAATACTTGTTATGGGACAAAACATAAAGATTTAGAAAGATAATTCTGATGTAGAGGTCATCAGTAAATTAATGGCAGGCACATTGGATATGTCTCTTGTGGGAGTTGCAGGTTTTTTAATTTCTACATCTACATTTAAGCTAGGTTTAAAGACTAGACCATTTTCTTATACCATATGCAAAAATAAACTCAAAATGGATTAAAGACCTAAATATGAGATATGAAACCGTAAAACTCCTAGAAGAAAACCATAGGCAATAATTTATTTGACACTGGCTATAGCAACATTTTTCTAGATCTGTCTCCTCAGGCAAGAGAAATAAAAATAAGCATATGCACAGCAAAGGAAAACATCAACAACAACAAAAAAGGCAACCTACTGAATGGGAGAAGATATTCACAAATGATGTATCTGATAAGGGGTTAATATCCAAAATATATGAAGAACTTACACAACTCAACAGTGAAAAAAACAAATAAATAATCCAACTAAAATGGGCAGAGAATCTGAACAGACATTTCTCCAAAGAAGACATACAGATGGCCAACAGATATATAAAAAGATGTTCAACACCACTCATCACCAGGAAAATGCAAATCAAAACCACAATGAGATACCACCTTACACCTGTCAGAATGGCTAGAATCAAAGACAAGAAACAACAAGTGTTGGTGAGGATATGGAGAAAAAGGAACCCTTGTGCATTGTTGATGAAAATGTAAATTGGTACAGCCACTGTGGAAAGCAGTATGGAGGTTCCTCAAAAAATTCAAAATAGAAATACCATGTGATCCAGTAATTCAACTTCTGGGTATTTATCCAAAGAATACAAAATCATTAATTCAAAAAGATACATGGACTTCTATGTTTATTTCAGGATTATGTACAATAGCCAAGCTACGGAAGCAATCCAAGTGTCCATCCATAGATGTATGGATAAAGATGTGGTATATATAAAATGAAAAATTACTCATACATAAAAAAGAATGAGATCTTGCCACTTGTGACAATGTGGATGAACCTAGAAGGTATTATGCTAAGTGAAATAAGTCAGACAGAGAAAGACAAATACCATATGATTTCACTTGTATGTGGAACCTAAAAAAACACAAAGCAAATGAATAAACAAAAAGCAGAAACAGACCCATAAGTACAGAGAATAAACTAATTGTTGCCAGAAGGGTGGGAGTGGTAGGTGAACTAAATAGATGAAGGGGAGTGGGAGATACAGGCTTCCAGTTGTGGAATGAATAAGTCATAGAAACAAAAGACATAGCATAGGGGATATGCTGTACCAATGGGATTGTAACAGCATTGTTTGGTGACATATGGTAGCTCCACGTGTGAACATAGCATAACATATAGATTTGTCCAATCACTATGTTGTACACCTAAAACTAATGTAACATTGTGTGTCAATGATACTTCAATTAAAAAAAGAAAAGAAATCAAAACATGATTTTAAAAATATGTTTAAAGATACATAATAACTGGTTACTTATTTGATACAATGTCATGAAAATAATGTTCTGATTCCTGTTTTACATTTTAAAAAGCCTTAAACTTCACAAAGTAAATACCAAACACCAGGGTATTTGAAACATGCACTTTCTACCTATTGAAAACTGTTTTTTTTTTAAAGATTTTATTTATTTATATGACAGAGAGAGAGACAGCCAGCGAGAGAGGGAACACAAGAAGAGGGAGTGGGAGAGGAAGAAGCAGGCTCTCAGCAGAGGAGCCCGATGTGGGGCTCGATGTGAGGCTCGATGTGGGGCTCGACCCCAGGACTTTGGGATCATGCCCTGAGCTGAAAGCAGATGCTTAACAACTGAGCCACCCAGGCACCCCATGAAAACTGGTTTTATTTATCATTAGCCACATTGTTTTTATAATATCCATGTCATGGCAATTCGCTAACACAAAGATCAACTTATTTTCAGCCACACATAGTGCCAGAAACTGAAATCTGAATACTGACTTTCTGTAGGCTGTGCTTAGCGTGCTTATCCGTAATATAATTCAATTACTAAAACACAATTTTCTGTGAGATATTTGATGATATAATAATGATTGCATTGTATATATCACATTACCACATCTCATTTTTCCTTTTGTTAATATCACTTCCAATTGACACAATAGATTTCCTTATGAAAAATGAATGACAGTGTTCAAAGCTTATAGAAACTGAGCAAGCATGCTCTTTTTATTTTTAGAAGGGCAGGAATTGAATTTAGGTTTTCTACCAAGTTCTAGGTCTCTGTATTGATTACTATACTAAATGTACCCCTTTCTGGTAAAATAATCATAAGTCACAAAAAAGATATGAGGATTTACAATCTAGGCGTAGCTAGATTATAGACTATTGATTTTTAAAATATATTCTTTTATCAGTACAACCATCACTTTCTTCCAGTGGAACTGGAAAATGCAGCAAAATACACAATTTTCAAGAAATTAATAAAAGTAAATATTTTGAGTAGTAAATGTGACATTTGAGTGAAATCATTGTTGTATTATGGGATAAGGTAGACCAACCATTAGAAGACAGAACCATTGATTTTAGTAGGAAAAATCAATTTAAGATAACCTAAAAAAAAATCATCTTTATTTAGTTCTCTAGATTTCTTTTGAAGTAATAAGATAGGAACAAAGTATACTCATTATTTATATATAAAACCCTAATTATCAATTATGTAAAATAATAATGTATTTTATAGTCTACAATTTTTGTAAGAATGTTACATAGTTGGTATTGTGTTTGTGTGTATATGTGTGTGCACTTGGATGTATATGTATATGTTCTGGCAGTGGGAGGAAAAAGAAAAATGAAAGTATTCAGGAGTAGAATAGAATGAAAGAAAAATGAGACAGAATAAGTCATGAGTAGAAAAAGCAGCCAGACTTACTTAATAGTATTGGACTTTAGGGGTGAAAAATACATCTAGATTTTTTAAAAAGATAAACATTGCTAGAATTTTAAAATCAAGTATTTATTGAGTACATATTATATGCTTAAACTGCTAATAAAGGGAACCAAAGGGAAGTTTAAGACCTGGTCCCTGCTTTCAAAGAATGTAAAATCCAACGAGAGAGAGACTAAATTAACATACAAAAGACAACTAGAGAAGTAAATGAATAGGGATTGGTGTGGAATGAGTTGGCTTCTCAAAGGAGGTAGAATTTGCAAGTTTTAAACAAAGAGCATGTATATTCCTTCCTAAAATTTTATACAATCATTCTTGAAATCAGGTCTTCTTTGTTTCCATTAAAAAATTGTAGCTTCTTTGCTAAAAAGTACACTTACTACAATTCATTTTACATAAAAGTAGGTTTATTTTAGTGTTATAACATAACCATTTCATGTTTTTCTAGAACGTAGCCGCTAAAGATTTAAAGCCATGTTTTTGCAGCTCTTCCTGTTCCTGCTCCAAGAGCCAGCCATATAAAGTTAAGCGGATATTTTGATTCAAACCCTGATATTAGGCTGGAAGTTCTCCTTCCTCTTTTGCCCCTCCCCTTTGTACATTAGATAAAGAAAAAATATTAACAGAAAGTACCACTGAAACACAAATTATCAATGAAGATAAAATTGCGAGAAACAACTTTTTCATGTTACTCCAATATTATTAAAATTATTTCAGAAAACATTACTATTTGGTATGAAGACTTTAAACTAAAATTAATATCCACTTGGTGAATGTCATTATTAGAATTGTGTAGATCAAGATTGTTTTACAATAAGAAGAGTCATTTGTGGTCGGTGGGGTATAAAATGTGGCTTTAGATGCCAAAGTGTAATGAAATTAAATTTATGTCACTCTATTTTTGCTTTCTTTTCTATGGGCTAATCATGAATCTACTTTGTCACTTGAGTTTGTTTAACAGCTCATGTTGATGAAAAGATACTGGTCTTAATATATAGTAAGGGTGGTTATAATAAACCTACTACAATATGCTGAAAATTTTTATGAGTCAGTTCATAATGTACATGTGAACCTGTCAAAAAAAAAAATCAATACCTCAATGAAGGATAAAGTTGAGGGGAAGTGGCTAAGATCAGAATTTTTAGATTATTCTACCATTTGTTTTAAAATTTTTTGAAAGTAGTTTAGAATTATATGTGGATTACATGTGCATATTTTAGGCTAGCTATTTTGCCTCATTAGATTAATAAACAAATCAATGATACTTTACTGGGGAACTTTTCCCAATCTGGATGTTAAGAAAAATTGGGTATGATGATATTAATTTGCTGTTAACTAATGTTATACAACATTGTTA
Organism: Ursus americanus; assembly: GCF_024610735.1. Classification (NCBI taxonomy): domain Eukaryota; kingdom Metazoa; phylum Chordata; class Mammalia; order Carnivora; family Ursidae; genus Ursus; species Ursus americanus. The sequence continues at coordinate 33,231,474 of NC_142149.1, forward strand.
AATGACAGTCCATCTGTCAAATTAACATCATGACATCCTACTTGTTATTTTAATATGTTATAACGATGAAATGTGTTTTTTAGATATGTTTTACATTTGCACTAAGTAATGGAAAGTACAATATATTATGTGCCTGTGCCCTGAGGAGAGATTTTAACAAAAATAATTGAAGGTAATAAATCTTAGCCCCTTTTGCTCTGTGTTGCCCCTACCCCAGTATACCTTTTATATTATGATATCTCCTCTACGTAGCAAGCTTTCTAGATAGTGACAAAGGTTGAGCACTATTCTGTGTATTATAGAATAAAACCCACAATACCTGCCAAAAATTTACTTTGCCCTGAAATGTTGCTTTAATAAATAGTCTCTATGATCACTTTTATGATGATTTGATCCCCTTGCCCAAGATTGAAATGCACTCTTGAATGATGTTGCTATTGAACATAAGACAAGTTTTTCAAATAATTAGGAACATCTACAAGCTAATAAATCTCTCCTACAGTTTTAATTTGATTGTATACCTGGTAGGTGTTTTTACTTAAGAGAGTGTGTGTGGGGGTGCATGATTTATAATGTGTCTGGATTTTTTGTTTAAATTGTCACGGGCAGCAATGATAAAATTTGGTGTAGAGAAGTGATGCAATGCGTATTTGATATATAATATTATCTTTAATCATGCCTTGATCTTGCCAATATTCCCTAATGTGATTTTTTTAAAAAAGTTGAGATGGTTAATTTTGAGACACATTATTCTAATAACTGGTGTTCCTCATAGTGCTTTGTTTTCATGTGTAAATATATAGCACAGATGATTATACACTATCTTTTCAAAAATGATTAAAGGATTTTGTAGCTTTTGTATAACATATCCAGAGTGTTTTCAGCGTATATTTAAATGTGACAATATATTGTGAAGAGTGAATTTTTAAATTATTTAAATGGAATACTTTTCAACAAGAAATAATGATGTGAATGAAAACTAATCCAATATATATGAATGTAGCCCAGGCTTGCAATATTGGTTTATCCATTAATTTTCTTAGCCCAGGTGTTTGTTTAGTGGGAAGTCATCTCACAGAGTGATGATAGATGTATTTTACTCAGAGCTAGTTACACAAGTCCAACATCTTTTACTTTTCATGTCCAAAACTGGCTAGGAAACTTTGCTTATAAATGTTTAAAAATCACAATTTGAAGAATTGTTCATGATCTTTCAATGGAAGAAACACTTTCTGAAAGCTTTCAATGAACAAAATAAGACATTTTAAAACCTAGGTAGGAATGAAATTTATTCATAATGTTATTATAAAATTCTTATTGAATAACATTAGGACAGATTTTTTTTCTAAAATGGAAAACTTTTACTGATTTCTCACACTTAAAAAACAATATATTTTTGTTGTAAAAATCAAGCAATACAAAAATCTCAAAACTGGTTTTGGTTAAAATTGACAAAAAAGTTCACATGAATTTTGATTAAGATTGCAATTGGTGGGACGCCTGGGTGGCACAGCGGTTAAACGTCTGCCTTTGGCTCAGGGCATGATCCCGGCGTTATGGGATCGAGCCCCACATCAGGCTCTTCTGCTATGAGCCTGCTTCTTCCTCTCCCACTCCCCCTGCTTGTGTTCCCTCTCTCGCTGGCTGTCTCTATCTCTGTTGAATAAAATAAATAAAATCTTAAAAAAAAAAAAAAGATTGCAATTGGTGGGTGCCTGGCTGGCTCAGTTGTTGGAGTATGTAACTCTTGATCCTGGGGTTGTGAGTTCAAGCCCCATGTTGGGTGGAGCGATTACTTAATAATAAAATCTTAAAAAGGCTAACAGACACATGAAAACATGTTCAAAATCATTAGCCATCAGGGAAATTCAAAGCAAAACCACACTGAGATACCACCTTATGCCAGTTAGAATGGCAAAAATTGACAAGGCAAGAAACAACAATTGTTGGAGAGGATGTGGAGAAAGGGGATCCCTCCTACATTGTTGGTGGGAATGCAAGTTGGCACAGCCACTCTGGATAACAGTGTGGAGGTCCCTTAAAAAGTTAAAGATTGAGCTACCCATGATCCGGCCATTGCACTACTGGGTATTTACCCCAAAGATACAGACGTAGTGAAGAGAAGGGCCATATGCACCCCAATGTTCATAGCAGCATTGTCCACAATAGCTAAATTGTTGAAGGAGCCAAGATGCCCTTCAACAGATGACTGGATTAAGAAGTTGTGGTCCATATATACAATGGAATATTACTCAGCTATCAAAAAGAACGATTTCTCAACATTTGCTGCAACATGGACGGCACTGGAGGAGATAATGCTAAGTGAAATAAGTCAAGCAGAGAAAGACAATTATCATATGGTTTCACTCATCTATGGAACATAAGAAGTAGGAAGATTGGTAGGAGAAGAAAGGGATAAAGAAAGGGGGGTAATCAGAAGGGGGAATGAAGCATGAGAGACTATGGACTCTGGGAAACAAACTGAGGGCCTCAGAGGGGAGGGGGGTGGGGAATGGGATAGGCTGGTGATGGATAGTAAGGAGGGCACGCATTGCATGGTGCACTGGGTGTTATACGCAACTAATGAATCATCGAACTTTACATCAAAAACCAGGGATGTATTGTACGGTGACTAACATAATATAATAAAAAAATATTATTAAAAAAATAAAATAAAATCTAAAAAAAGATTTCAATTGGAAGAATTACATCATAAAAATATTAAGTCATCCACATATGAATGAGGTATACCTCTCCATTACTTGGATTTTGTTTAATTTCTCTCAACAGTATTTTGTAGTCTCCATGTATAGGTCTTGCCCATCTGAGGTCACACTTATTCCTAAATAGTTTATATTTTTATGCTACTATTGATTTGTATTTCAATTTCTGAATGTTTGTTGTTAGTATATAAAAATATAATTGATTTTTGTATACTTATTTTGTGTTCCACAGCCTGGCTGAACTCATTTATTAGTTCTAGTAGAGTTTTGTATATTGCGTAAGATATTCTACATAAATGAACATATGAATAAAGACTTCCTTTTCAACTGGAAGCTTTTAAATTCTTCTTGTTTATTGCACTGAATAAAACCTCCAGTACAAGGGGTATCTGGGTGGCTCAGTTGGTGAAGCATCTGACTCTTGATTTTGGCTCAGGTCATGATCTCAGGGTAGTGAGATTGAGCCCCATGTTGGGCTCCATGCTCAGTGGGGAGTCTGCTTGAGATTCTCTCTCTTCATCTTCTTCTGCTCCTCCCCCCTGCACTCTCTCTCTCCAAAATAAATAAATGAATCTTTAAAAAAACAAAAAACAAAAAAAACCCTCCAGTACAGTATTGAATAGGCATGGTGAGAGGAGACAAACTTGTCTTGTTATTGATCCTAGGGAGAAAGCATTCAGTCCTTCACCATTAAGTATGATGTTAGATGTGGATTTTTTTGTAAATGCCTTTTAAGAAGTTGAAGAAATTTTCTTGTATTCCCATTTGCTGAGCATTTTTATCAGGAACATTTGTTGGCATTTTGTCAAATACATTATCTCTGTCTATGAGATGAATCATACAGTTCTCTCTCTATATATATATAATGATTCACACTGATTCATTTTTTAATGTTAACCTACCTTGCATTCCTGGGATAAACCCTCTTTAATGTCATGTATTATCTTTTTCATATATTGATGGATTTGATTTGCTAAAATTTGATTTATGATTTTTACATCTATGTTTGTGAGAAATATTATTCTGTAGTTTTCCTTTCTTGTAATATCTTTGATTGCTCTGCTATCAAAGTAATACCAAACTCAGAATGATTGAGAAATAGTCTGCACTCTTCACTTTTTGGTAAGTTTGTATAGAATTGATATTATTTATTCCTTAAGGGTTAGGTAAGATTTACAGTGGAGTTTTCTTTGTAGGATTATTTTTAACAGTTTCAATTTCTTCAATAGATATAGGGCTATACAGATTAACTATTTCTTCTTCATTGAGTGTAGGTAGGTTGATTCAAGGGATTTTTTTTTCCACCTAATTTAAGCTTTCAAATTTATGGACATAAAATTGTTTGTGATATTCCCATATCATCCTTTCAATATATGTAGGATCCATAGCAATGTACTCTCTTTCATTCCTGGTATTAGCAATTTGTGTCTTCTCTCTGTTTTTTCCTAACTAGTGTGGTTAGAGGTTTATCAGTTATATTGATATTCATAAAATACCAGCTTTTGGTATTATCTATTTTCTCTACTGCTTTCTTTTATTTTATTGATTTCTAGTCTATTATTTATTATTTCCTATTTTTTGCTTATTTTGGGTTTAATCTGCTCTTTTTTATCCTAGTTTCTTAAGGTGTAAGTTGAAGTCTGTTATTTGAGATCTTTCTTCTTTTCTAATATTGTCTACTGGTACTAAAAATTTCTCTCTAGTCAAAATAGTTTTCAATTTTTCTTCTTTTTTTTAAAGATTTTATTATTTATTTGACAGAGAGATACAGCCAGAGAGAGAGGGAACACAAGCAGGGGGAGGGGGAGAGGAAGAAGCAGGCTCCCAACGGAGGAACCTGATGCGGGGCTTGATCCCATGACGCCGGGATCACACCCTGAGCTGAAGGCAGACGCTTAACGACTGAGCCACCCAGGTGCCCCTCAATTTTTCTTCTGATTTCTTCTTTTGCTAGTGCATTATTTAGAAGTATATTGTTTAGATTCCAAATATCTGGGGATTTAAATATTTCTGTTATCGATTTCTTTTTTTTTTTTTAAGATTTTATTTATTTATTTGACACAGAGAGAGATGGGCAGTGAGAGACAGAACACAAGCAGGGGGAGTGGGAGAGGAAGAAGCAGGCTCCCAGCGGGGGAGCCCAATGTGGGGTTCAATCCCAGAAGCCAGGATCACACCCTGATCTGAAGGCAGACGCTTAACGACTGAGCCACCCAGGTGCCCCTCTATTATTGATTTCTAATTAAATTGCCTTGTGGTCATAAAACATACTTTACATGACTTAAATAATTTTAAATTTATTAAGATTGTTCTATGGCCCAGAATATGGGTTTATCTTGGCAAACGTTCCATGAGCACTTGATAAGAGTGTTCATCTTGCTGTTGTTAGTCAGAGTGTCCAAGGTCATTGATAATGTGTTGTACATATACTGGTTTTCTCTCTGCTTGTTCTATCAATGATTGAGAGAGGGGTTTTGAAATCTCCCTTTAAAAACACTTATCTATCTATCTAGATATCTATCATCTATCTATCATCTATCTGTCTTGAGTTGGATCCATGCTGGGCCCAACACAGGGCCTGAACTCATGACCCTGAGATCAAGAGTCAGACACTTAACTGACTGAGCCACACAAGTGTCCCTAAAATCTCTCTCTTTCTTTTTTCTTTAAAGATTTATTCATCTATTTTAGAGAGAGAGAAAGAGAGAGCACACGTGTGTGAATGGGGGAAGGGGCAGAGGGAGAGAATCTTCAAGCAGATTCCCCGCTGAGTGCAGAGCCCAATGTGGGGCTCAGTCCCGTGACCCATGAAATCACAACCTGAACCAAAACCAAGAGTCAGATGCCAAATGGACTGAGCCACCCAGGTGCCGCCTGAAATCTCCTTTTTAGTCATTTTATTTATTCTTTCCATTTTATCAGTTTTTATTTCATGTATTTTGGAGCTCTATTATTAGATGTGTAAACATTAAAGATTATTATGCCTTCTTCATGAATTGAAATTATTGGGCCTTAAAGAGTAAGAAGTCAGATAAGCAGGAGAAATCATGAGCTCATTGCAAATAGGTTTATTCAAATATGCTTGTTTTGCCTTTTACCTCATTCCAAAAAGGATTTGAGGCAGATACATTTATTTAGCATCTACTATGTTCAAGATGCTAAAGTAGTGTTTTTCAAAAACTAAATTCTTATCACAATTTTATAGAAAGAAATACACTGTACACAGGGACCCAATATGCACATTTGTTTATACGTATTTTATGTTATACGTGTGCATATAAAAATTTCACACAAAAAATTAACTTACTACATGTGCTGCAATCTGATATTTTCTCTTCTATGTCATTTAAAAAAATTAATACTAGTTATAAAAAACTAAATTGATGAATGACCAAAACAATGGATTATAACTTGCAGATTGAAAAAGACTATATAAGGATGATACAAATATGAAGAACACAAGGTTCATGTCCTGAAGAAGTTTTCATTGTAATGGCAGAGGCAGACACATACACAGATGAGGTTCAATGCAACATGATACTGTAATAGAACACAGGGCACTGTGGGATATTAGAATTGGTGAAGTGAACAAAAGGGTCAGTTTTCCAGGCCACAGGACTAGCAAGAGGAAATATTAAGAGCTTAAAATTAAAAGAGGAAAGTAGTTGGGATATGAAGCTGGAAATAGATAAGGACCAAGTCATTTAGAGCTTTGTATGAGGAATTTCATCTTTATCCTGCAGGTGATGGGAAGCTATCAAAGGATTGTTAAGTAGAGACTTGACATGATTGGTGTTTTAGAGAGATCACTCCAGCTGCAGTGTGGAAGATAGTTTAGAGAGGGGTGAGACTAGGGACAAGAGGACTAGTTAGGAAGTTATTGTAAAGGCTCAGGTAGGAAATGCTGATGGCCTGAACTAAATCAGTGGCAGTGATAATAGAGACATATTTTAGAGAGTAATTGAAGGATTTAATGATTTAGTAAGTGATTTAGTGTAGAAATAATGCTGAGGGTAGACGAAGAGAATGTGATGTAATGTCTCCCATCGATTCATTTAACCATTGAAGATAATTCTTAAAGGTATTCTGTATATTAGGCACTCTGCTAGATGCTGGAGATCCAGTGGTGAGCAAAACAGATGTGGTTTCTACTCTCATAAAGCTTACAGGCATTGGGGGAGCAGACATTATGTAAATGAATACATAAATAGATTCATAAAAATTGTGATAACTACTAAGAAAGAAAGGAACACAACATGCAGAAGACTGAAACTGGACCACTTTCTCACACCATACACAAAAATAAATTCTAAATGGATGAAAGACCTAAATGTGAGACAGGAAACCATCAAAATCTTAGAAGAGAGCACAGGCAGCAACCTTGACCTTGGCCATAGTAGCTACTTACTAGACACATTTCCAGAGTCAAGGGAAACAAAAGCAAAAATGAACTGTGGGGACTTCATCAAGATAAAAAAAGCTTCTGCACAGCAAAGGAAACAATCAAGAAAACTAAAAAGCAACCTATGGAATGGGAGAAGGTGTTTGCAAATGACATATCTGATAAAGGGTTAGTATCCAAAGTCTATAAAGAACTTACCAAACTCAACACCCAAATAATTAAAAATCCAGTTAAGAAACGGTCAGAAGACATGAACAGACATTTCTCCAAAGAAGACATACAGATGGCCAAGAGACACGTGAAAAGATGCTCAACATCACTCATCATCAGGGAAATACAAATCAAAACCATGAGGAGATACCACCTCACTCCTGTCAGAATGGCTTAAATTAACAACAAGGGAAACAACAGGTGTTGACAAGGATGCAAAGGAAGGGAAACCCTCTTAACACTGTTGGTGGGAATGCACGAGATGTAGCCACTCTGGAAAACAGTATAGATGTTCCTCAAAAAGTTAAAAATAGAACTACCGTATGACCCAGCAATTGCAATACTAGGTATTTACCCAAAGGATACAAAAGTAGTGATTTGAAGGGGCACATGCACCCCAATGTTTACAGCAGCATTATAATCAACAACAGCCAAACAATGGAAATTGCCCAAATGTCTATCGATGGATGAATGGATAAAGAAGTTGTGGTATACACATACACACACACACACACACACACACACACACACACACACACAGGGATATTACTCAGCCATCAAAAAGAATGAAATCTTGCCATTTGCAATGACATGGATGGAGCTAGAGTATATTATGCTAAGTGAAATAAGTCAGTCAGAGAAAGACAGATACCATATGATCTCACTCGTGTGTGGAATTTAAGAAAGAAAACAGATGAACATAGGGGAAGGGAAAAAAAAAGTGAGGGAAACAAACCATAACAGACTCTTAACTATAGAGAACAAACCGGATTGATGGAGGTAGAAGGGTGGGGGATGGGCAAAATGGATGACGGGTGTTAATGAGGGCTCTTGTTGTGATAAGCACTGGGTGTTATATGTAAATGATGAATCACTAAATTCTACACCTGAAACCAATTTTACTATATATGTTAACCAACTAGAATTTAAGTAAAAACTTGAAATAATAAAGAGAAAGGAACAAAATGCCCTGAGAGAGGAGAGCATGAGCTAGTTTAGATTAGGAAGTAAGGAAAGGCCAGCAAGTCACAGTTGACAGGGAGAAGTATTCTAGGTGGAGGAAGCACCATATTTGAAGTCCCTGAGTTAATAAGGAACTTACTGTGTTCAAGAAGCTAAAACGAAGCCAGAATGTCTGGAATGCAAGGAGCAACTGGGGAGCATGCTGTAAGACAAGATTGGAGAAGGGCACCTGAATGACTCAGTCAGTAGAACATCAGCCTTCTGCTCTGGTCATGATCCTGGGGTCCTGGGATCAAGTCCCGCATGAGGCTCTCTGCTCAGCGGGGAGTCTGCCTCTCCCTCTCCCTCTGCCTCTCCCCCTTTCTCATGCTCTCTCTTTCTCGCTCACTCACTCACTCCCTCAAATAAATAAATAAAATCTTAAAAAAAAAAGACAATATTGGAGAAGATATCAGGAACCAGATTATAAAAGGTCTTTTAGGCCCTGTTGAGGATTTTTCATTTTCTTCTTTTCTTCTACGAACAACAGGAAGCAATTGAAGAAAATTAGACTGAGGAATATCATGCTCAGAATTGAGTTTTCAAAGATCACTGTGGTTGCAATATGGAGAATGGATTAGATTTGAGGATGACAAAAGCAGAACCATGAAAGCTCTTGTAATGGTCTGGGTAAGAAAAGATGGTAGCCTGGATTAGGGGTGATATCAGAGTAGCTGTATAAAAGTGAATCAATTCAAGATCTATTTTAGAAGTAGAATTAACAGGACTGTAAAATGTGTGAGAGAAGGGATATTGAAGATGTAAGAACCAACTTTGGTTGACTTAAATGAAAAGGGAAATTAAAAAAAATAAGGATATTGAACAACTCATCAAATTGATTAAAAGGTAAGAGAATTATGATTAGAAATGATGGAGCAAGTTCAGCAGAAACTAATTGACAGTCTCATCAGACTACCATCATAGGAATGAAAGAAGTCCAACCGATTTTTTCGTCTTTTCGTCACATGCCCACTACAGAGAGGGAGGTGTCAAGGATGACAATAGAACTCTCAGAATTTAAAAACCTCTGGTTAACCATCCTCAAGAGTTTGAAGGGTCTCAAGGATAGAAACACAAAAGGTCTCTTTACCCAGGGACCTGAGCACTTTGCAGACTCATAGCTTTTAAAAAAATTGTCAGGGAGTACCTTCCTACAAATTGGAAAAAAAGCAAATTTAAAAATGAACTGCTGTCCCCAGGGCATATTAATGGGCTAGAGGCCAAGTACTTTCAACCATCTATACTTAGAGTCCTCTTTAACCAACTTAAAGACAGAAAAAATTTTCTTTATTCTCCTATTATCAAAACTATTGAGGGGCACTGGGTGGCTCAGTTGGTTAAGCGTCTGACTCTTGATCGCAGGGTTGTGAGTTCAAGCCCCATGTTGGGCTCCACACTGGGCATATAGAGCCTACTTAAAAAGCAAAACAAAACCATTGACTTCAGTTTCCTAGTGACCTTTAAGTCTAGACAGTGTTTTCCTGATCTCCTCTATATCACAGGAAACTCAACATTAAATTTCTTTCTTTCCTACACAACGTCCTCCCCACTCCCTTCTTACCCCTCTTTCATGGATTCAAGTAACTGATGCTGTGGAATTTGTGGTATGAATCATTTAGTATTTCTTAGGGTCACTCCATTGGCAGGGGTAACTTTTAGACTTGGGACCTGCTATCTGCAACCAAACAACATCTAGAGATTTATGCCCCTGATATTCCACTTAGTAAGCATGAGAGGGAAACAGTACTGGTACTCTAGTCAAAAGCCCAGCTATTGGGAGTTCTAGAGAACAAATTCCATATGGAAATTCCGAGAGTCTTTAGAAAATTGGAATTGGTCTTTGTGGTGATTATATCTCTGATCCTCTTTGAAGAAATAGTACTACACATGAAGATGATCCTGGTTAGATGGAAACCACTCTAGTAAACAGGAATCCTTTAACAAACATCTTGTGGGCAGAACTAATGTAAAAAGATGTATCCTTTGTATTTAAGAGACTATAGTTCTTTTTAATCCCCTATCCCACAGTCACCTGCTAATGAAACACTTGGAAACCATTTCAGATGCTTTCTTAAGATTGCAGCTTCTCTTTCCTACCTATAAATGGGGTCTGAACCATGCTTCAGCTGCCATGTTCACTTACCTAAATCTGTCCTTGTCCCTAATCTTGTCTCAATCTGTTACTTTAATGAGTTCCAATCTAAATTAATCCCATTGTGAATCCCATTGTTTGTGCATTTTGTTGTTGTTGTTTTGCAATTACTTTTTCTGGTCCCTGCCATTTGACCATGCCACTTGCTTAATCTTACCACAACTCTATAGTGTCTGCATAAAGAAACTAAGTTGGTGTCTATTAGTATTTGTGGGCAGGTGTAAGAGAGAATCCTATACTGGTAACTGATAACTTCCAAATGGTTTTGAAGGTCCTCATTACAATTAAATCAATCAACAGTTTTTAAAGGATGTAACGACTAAACAGTAATATGCTAGGTAATGGGGAGAAGGAGAATACAAAGAAATTTCATGGTTCTTGCCCTCAAATAGCTTACTGTCTGGTGAAGGAGAGGGAAATATAAGCAATTACGTTCAACATAAGCTGAAATAGGAAAATAAGCCTAAGAAACACATGGTTGTACAGGAGTGGCCAGATGAGGATAGGGAAGATTTCACAAAGGAGGTGGAATAAAAATACATTAATAAGAGCAAACATTTTTATAGTATCGTGAACTAGGTACTGTTCTAAGTGCTTTATGTATACAATTGACCCTTGAACAACATGGGTTTGAACTGTGTGATTCCACTGATACATGGATTTTTTTTCTATAAACATATTACAGTACTGTAAATGTATTTTCTTTCTTGTTTTTTTCTTAATAACTTTTTCTTTTCTCTAGCTTACTTTAAGTATACAGTATATAATACATGTAGCATATAAAATGTGTTAATTCACTATGTTATTGGTAAGTCTCCCAGTCAACAGCAAGCTATTAGTAGTTAAGTTTTGGGGGAGTCAAAAGTTATATGCAGATTTTCGACTGTGCAGAGGGTCAGCACCCCTAACCTTCATGTTCAAGAGTCAACTGTATTTTTTTTGAGATTTTATTTATTTATTTGACAGAGAGAGAGAGACAGCCAGTGAGAGAGGAAACACAAGCATGGGGAGTGGGAGAGGAAGAAGCAGTCTCCCAGCGGAGGAGCCTGATGTGGGTCTTGATGTGGGGCTTGATCCCAGGACTTTGGGATCACGCCCTGAGCAAAAGGCAGACGCTTAACCACTGAGCCACCCAGGCGCCCCAAGAGTCAACTGTATTAACTCCTTTTTAAGGATATAAGTAGGATTTTAATATATAACTATAGACGGAAGAACGTAAGTCAAAGCACAAAAGCCTAACTCATAAGTTCTCTCTTATCTGTAAAAAAAAAAAAAAGGTGAGACTAATATCTCTAATACCTTTTGGGTTACCTTCATAAACCACAAACACAGAAAATAGACTTAAACCCTTGCATCATGGCAACAAACGCAGGAGTTCAGTATTTCATCACGGAATGCAAGAGCATAAACTCCTTTGTACATGTACAGAAGACAAAAATTTAGACAATTTGTCTATTGCTACGTAAGGAATTAGTATTGAATGGTGGATTAAATCTAATTCAGCTAATATATTTGATCAGAGGCAGTTAGAATAACCTTTCAGGTAGCTAAAATAAGCAGGAGGTAGAACATATAGCTCTTTTAATTTTAGTTAATTCCAAACTACTGTATCCTGCCTGTAACCAAGCATGCTGTCATTTTAAGACCAGGGCCTTCCATTTATAGTGCTGTGGATCCCTGAGGTGTATAAATTAAAGCTGGTCACTATGGAGATCTCTTTGGGACCACTTATATGAAATAAACAATACGGTTAAATTAAAAAAAAAATTTAAATCCAAAAAGCCTTCCCAAAAGTTATGTATAACCTTCATTAGGTACATTTTCCATTTTGAATTTTGGTGGACAGGAGCCAATCAGTAGGTGAAGCCAGCACCACCTACTGCAATATACTCAATACTTAAATGCTTAGTACTTGAATCTTGCATATTTTTGGTTGAGTAGCAACAGTAACTCTCAAGCCAAGTGAGAATAATGAAAGAGAGAAAACTTTTGAAGGTAAAAACACCAATTTTAATAAGATATTACAATCACATGATGCTTTGACACCTATCCCCAATTTTTTCCCCAAAGATCCTATTTATTTATTTGAGAGAGAGAGAGAGAGTGAGTACACATGAGTCAGGGGGAGGGGCAGAGGGAGAGGAAGAAACAGACTACCTACTGAACAGGGAGCCCAACACAGGGCTTGATCCCAACACAGGACTTGATTTCAGGACCTGGAGATCATGACCTGAGCCAAAGGCAGATGCTTAGTCGACTGAGCAACTCAGGTGCCCCTTATCCCCAATTTTTGAGTGCATGAGAAGAAAATGTATTTATCTTTGATGGCTTTTGTTTGTTTGGTTGTTGTTATGTTTGTTTTTAAATCTTCAGATTTAAGCAGTCTGGTAAGGAGAGACAATATTAATGCATACTTACGATAGCTAAAGAGCCAATTCAGAAAACCTGTAATATAAATTGAAATGGATGGAAGCCCAATATGGCATCTTTCCATGTTGCTTTGCTGTTGCTCACTCTGGGAAAATGATGCATTCATAATGTCTTTGGAAGGGTGATGAATTGAGAAAAATTGTCTTCTGGTGAGATTCTGATTTCAATGTAATCATTCTTGTGATAGGGAGAAACTTCATATCTGCAGTCACTTTATAGACCAAGCAAGTTACCAGGACAGAAACTTTGTCATTTTCTTAGACAGAGACCCAGCACACAACAAGCAAGAGAAAAAGAAAAAAATTCTCTATTTCTTTGGATGCCAGAGGGCCCCTGTCCAGCCCTTGTTTATATTCTTCCTCACTAGTTATATTAAAAGGGAAAACTTGATACTATTGGAAAATAAAATCCTCAGGACCTTCATAAATTTGAACTTTATAAACCGAGGAGATTCGGAGCAGTGACAGGAGTTTTAATAAAGGAAAACAGAATACCAAATCAGGAATTTGAAAATCGAGAAAATTCTCAGTGTTGATGAAAGGTATGGAGATGGAGATTTAAGGAACTAAAGGAACTGCTTTCCCATGGAGAGTCTTAGGGACTTTTGGAAGCATTCTTTCCCTGGAATTCATGTTGAATACAATTCTATCTTTTTCCCGTTTTTGAAATTCTTGGCAGAGCATTTCATTTGGCGATTGGGAGTAATTACATTCTCTTGTTCATTGCAATTAGAAAACTTTGTTTCATTTTGAAACACAAAATTTATGTTTATCCGGAATTACTATATTCCAGTATGAACTAATTCGCTGTCATTAGGTTTAAATCAAAATATATCTATGAGCCATGTAATTTAGTTCAAATAGAAATTCCATGACTAAAATTTATTTCTCAAAAGATGAAGATGCCAGTCAGTTTTCAGCAACTAGAATTTAAGAAATAGAAAATTTACTAGATCTGGCTGGCTATAGCTTACTAGAAAATGCTTAGAGATTTAGATTCAATCTTTTCTATTTTCTATAGTCTTTTAAACTCCTACTCCCGACTGCTTCCTGATCATCCCCTGAAACTCAAGTAGAAACTCTTGTAACTAACCTCTATTTAACCAGCATAATATAGATTAATGGGTACTTTCCATTACCTCTATAAGTAAAACATACTGACTGATGCCCACAGCACACTGATAGCATTCAGGTAATATGCCACTGCCCAGTATACACATAGGCTTTTTTCTTCTCACTAGAGGGTGGTAGACTTACCAAGAATCAGTTGTGTTTATTCAACATATTTACGCTAGATATACTTGTTATTAGAATTACATAATTTAATTGATTATTTTATAAACCATTACATAATTGTTATTTGAAATATAAATAAAGAAAATGGTTGTTTCTATGAAAATGAGTGCTTTGGAAAAATTTAAAAAAGGAAAATGACTTTAAATTTTTCCATTGGGGGGGGTTCTGGGTGGTTCAGTCAGTTAAACATCTGACTCTTGATTTCAGCTCAGGTCATGATCTCAGGATCATGGGATCAAGCCCTGCGTTGGGCTCCGTATTGGGCGAGGAGCCTGCTTAGGATTCTCTCTCTCCCTGGGGCACCTGGGTGGCTTAGTCAGTTAAGCGTCTGCCTTCAGCTCAGGTCATGATCTCAAGATCCTGGGACTGAGTGTCGCATTGAGCTCAGAGGGGAGCCTGCTTCTCCCTCTCCCTCTGCCTGCCGCTCCCTCTGCTTGTGCTCTCTCTCTCACTATTTCTCTCTCTCTCTCTCAAATAAATAAATAAAATCTTTTTTTAAAAAAAGATTCTCTCTCTCCCTCTCCCACTTCCCCTCCCCTGCCACTTGCATGCTCGCTCTCTCTCTCTCTTAAAAAAAAAATTCCATTGTACTAGAGTAAAAAAGAAAAGATTGGGGGAAATCATAAGTATCTAGGATTCTGCACTCAGATTGGTTCACGAGCACTTTTTTCCATTTTTTTATTGTAGTAGAATATATATAACATAACATTTACCATCTTTTTAAAATTCTTTCAAGATTTTATTTAATTTCACATTAGTTAACATATAGTGTAGATTTCTACACATATAATGTAGTTTCAGGGGAAGAATTTAGTGATTCATCACTTGCATATAATATCCAGTGCTCATTACATCAAGTGTCCTCCTTCATGCCCATCACCCAGTCACCCCATGCCCCTGTCCACCTCCCCTTCAGCAACCCTCAGTTTGTTCCCTATAGTTAAAAGAGTCTCTTATGATTTGCCTCCCTCTCAGTTTTTATCTTATTTTATTTTTCCTTCCTTTCCCCTATATTCATCTGTTTTGTTTCTTAAATTCCATTTATGAGTGAAATGATATGGTATTTGTCTTTCTCTGATTGACTTACCTTGTAAGGTAAGTACATTCTAGTTCCATCCTCATCGCAGCAAATGACAAGAGTTTATTCTTTTTAATGGCTGCATAATATTCCATCATATATATATATACCACATCCTTTTTTATTCATTCATCAGTGATGGACATCTGGGCTTTTTCCATAGTTTGGCTATTGCAGACGGTGCTGCTATGAACATTGGGGAGCATGTGCCCCTTCGAATCACTATTTTTTATCCTTTGGGTAAATACCTAGTGTTGCAATTGCTGGGTCATACGGTAGTTCTATTTTTAACTTTTTGAGGAACCTCTATACTGTTTTCCAGAGTGGCTACATCTCGTGCATTCCCACCAACAGTGTAAGAGGGTTTCCCTTTCTCTGCATCCTTGTCAACACCTGTTGTTTCCCGTGTTGTTAATTTAAGCCATTCTGACAGGAGTGAGGTGGTATCTCCTCATGGTTTTGATTTGTATTTCCCTGATGATGAGTGATGTTGAGCATCTTTTCATGTGTCTCTTGGCCATCTGTATGTCTTCTTTGGAAAAGTGTCTGTTCATGTCTTCTGCCCATTTCTTGATTGGATTGTTTGTTCTTTGGGTGTTGAGTTTGATACATTCTTTACAGATTTTGGATACTAGCCCTTTATCTGACATGTCATTTGCAAACATCTTCTGCCATGCTGTAGGTTGCCTTTTATTTTTGTTGGTTGTTTTCTTTGCTGTGCAGAAGCTTTTTATCTTGATGAAGTCCCCATAGTTCATTTTTGCTTTTGTTACCCTTACCTCTGGAAATGTGTCTAGTAAGAAGGTGCTTGCTGCCTATACTCTCTTCTATGATTTGTTTCCTGTCTCACATTTACGTCTTTCATCCATTTTGAATTTGTTTTTTGTTAGGGTGTGAGAAAATGGTCCAGTCTGTCTTCTGCATAACATTTACCATCTTAAACATTTTTAAGCATATAGTTCAATAGTATTAAATACACTGTTGTGCTAGCATCACTACCATTTACCTCAAGAACTCTTCATATTATGAAACTGAAATTCTATACCCATTAAACAATAGCTCCCTATTTTTTCAGCCCCAGCCCCTGGCAACCACCATTCTACTTTCTGCCTTTATAATTTCGACTAAGCATTAATCTAACTGGAATCATACAGTATTTGGGGTTTTTTTAATTTTTAATTTTTCTTGTGAGTAGCTTATTTCACTTAGTATAATGTCCTCAAAATTCATCCATGTTGTAATGTATAGTCCCTTTGAAGTGTGAATAATGTTCCATTGTATGTATATACAATTTTTACTTATCTATTCATCTCCCAATAGACATTTGGGCTGCTTCTGTGTTTTGGCTATTGGGAATAATGCTGCTATGAATTTGGGTATACATATATCTCTTTGAGACACTGCTTTCAATTCTTTGGGATATATACCCAGGAGTAGAATTGTTAGATCGTATGAGAATTCTATTTTTACTTTTTTAAAGAACTGTTTTCCATAGTAACTGTACCATTTTACATTCCCAACAATGCACAAGGGTTCCAATTTCTTGACATCCTCATTAACACTTATAATTTTCTGTTTTTTTAATTAGCAATCTTAATGGATGTTTGGTGGTATCTCATTGTAGTTTTGACTTTCATTTCTCTAGTGACTAGAAATGTTGAGCATCTTTTCATGTGCTACATGGCCATTTATATCTTCTTTGGAGAAATGTCTATTCAAGCCCTTTGCCAAGTTTTGAATTGGATTGTTTGGGGTTTTGTTGTTGTTGTTGTTACTGAGTGTTAGTTCTTATATATTCTTGGTATTACGAGATATGTAATTTATAAATATCTTCTCCCATTCTGTGGGTTGCCTTTTTACTCTGTTGATAGTATCTCTTTTTTTACAATTTTATTTTAAAAATTTTTAAGTTTTTTTAAAATCCAGTTAATTAGCGTAGTGTTATATAGATTCAGGTGTGCAATGTAGTGATTCAACAATGCCATACATCACCCAAGGCTTATCATGACAAGTGCACTCCTTAATCCTCATTACCTATTTAACCCATCCCCCCACCCACCTCCCTTTTGGTAACCATCAATTTGTTCTCTATAATTAAGAGTTTGTTTCTTGGTTTGTCTCTCTCGCTCTCTTTTATTCTCCTTTGTTCATTTGTTTTGTTTCTTAAGTTTCACATATGAGTGAAATCATATGGTATTTATCTTTCTCTGACAGACTTATTTTGCTTAGCATTATACTCTCTATCTCCATACATGTCATTGCAAATGGCAAGATTTCATTTTTTTTTTTATGGCTGAATGATATTCCTGTGTGTGTGTGTGTGTGTGTGTATGTGTGTGTACCCTATCTTCTTTATCCATTCATCAATCAGTGGACACTTGGACTGCTTCCATAATTTGGCTATTGTAAATAACGCTACTGTAAACATAGGGGTGCGTATATCCCTTTGAGTTAGTGTTTTTGTGTTCTTTGGTTAAATACCTAGCAATTCAAATCCTGGATCTTAAGGTAGTTCTATTTTTAACTTTTTGAAGAACCTCCATACTGCTTCCACAGTGGCTATACCAGTTTGCATTTCCACCAACAGTGCAAGAGGGTTCCTTTTTCTCCATGTCCTCACTAACACCTATTGTTTCTTGTGTTGTTGATTTTAGCCATTTTGATTAAAAGCTGTGAGGTGATATCTCATTATAGTTTTGATCTGTATTTCCCTGTTGATGAGTGATGTTGAGCATCTTTTCATGTGTCTTTTGGCCATCTTTTGTCTTCTTTGGAGAAATGTCTGTTCATGTCTTCTGCCCATTTCTTGATTGGATTGCTTGTTCTTTGGGTGTTGAGTTTGATAAGTTCTTTACAGATTTTGAATACTAGCCCTTTATCTGATATGTCATTTGCAAATATCTTCTCCCATTCCGTAGGTTGCCTTTTAGTTGTATTGATTGTTTCCTTTGCTGTGCAAAAGCTTTTTATTTTGGTGTAGTCCCAATAGTTTATTTTTTGCTTTTGTTTCCCTTGCCTCAGGACACGTATCTAGAAAAAAGGTTGCTATCACCAATGTCAGAGAAGCTTCTGCCTGTGTGCTCTTCTAGGATTTTTATGGTTTTAGGTCTCACTTAAAGGTCTTTAATCCATTTTGTATTTATTTTTGTGTGTAAGAAAGTGGGTCCAGTTTCATTCTTTGGCAGGTGGCTGTCCAGTTTTCCCAACACCATTTGTTAAAGAGACTGTCTTTTTCCCACTGGATATTCTTTCCTGCTTTGTTGAAGACTAATTGACCATATAATTGTGGGTTTATTTCTGTGTTTTCTATTTAGTCCCATTGATCTGTGTGTCTGTTTTTGTGCCAGTACCATACTGTTTTGATTACCACAGCTTTGTAATAACTTGATGTCTGGAATTGTGATGCCTTCAGCTTTGTTCTTCTTTTTCCCTACTGCTTTGGCTATTCCAGGTCTTTTGTGGTTCTGTACAAATTTTAGGACTGTTTGTTCTAGTTCTGTGAAAAATGTTGTTGGTATTTTGATAAGGAGTGCATTAGATGTGTAGATCGCTTTGGGTAGTATAGACATTTTAACAGTATTTGTTCTTCTAATCCATGAGCATAGGACGTCTTTCCATTTCTTTGTGTCATCTTCAATTTCCTTCAACAGTGTTTTATTGTTTTCAGACTACAGGTCTTTCACCTCTTTGGTTAAGTTCATCCTAGGTGTCTTATCATTTTTTGGTGCAATTGTAAATGGAAATGCTTTCTTAATTTCTCTTTTTGCTGCTTCATTATTGGTATATAGAAATGCAACAGATTTCTGCACATTGATTTTGTATCCTGCAACTTCACTGAATTCATTTTTCAATTCTAGCGGCTTTTTGGTGGAGTCTTCTGGGTTTTCTGTATATAGTATCATGTCATCTGAAAACAGTGAAAGTTTTACTTCTTTCTTATCAATTTGGATGCCTTTTATTTCTTTTTGTGTCTGATTGCTGTGACTAGGACTTCCAGTATTATGTTGAATAAAAGCAGTGAGAGTGAACATCCTTGTCTTGTTCCTAATTTTGGGGGGAAAGCTGTCAGGTTTTCTCCACTGAGGACGATATTAGATCTAGGTTTTCATATGTGGTCTTTATTATGTTGAAGTATAGTGCCTCTAGACTTACTTTGCAGAGGGTTTTTATCATGAATGGATGTTGTACTTTGTTAAATGTTTTCTCTGTGTCTATTGAAATGATCATATGGTTCTTATCCTTTCCCTTATTTTTGTGATGTATCATGTTGATTGATTTGTGAATATTGAACTACCCTTGCAACCTAGGAATAAATCCCACTTTATCTTGGTGAATGATTTTTTAATGTTTGTTGGATTTGGTTTGCTAGTATTTTGTTGAGGAGTTTTGCATCTATGTTCATCAGAGATATTGGCCTGTAGTTCTTTTCTTTTCTTTTTCTTTTTTCTTTCTTTCTTTCTTTCTTTCTTTCTTTCTTTCTTTCTTTCTTTCTTTCGTTTTGTTTTGGTGTCTTTATCTGGTTTGGGTGTCAGGATTATGTTGGCCTCATAGAATGAATTTGGAAGTTTTTCTTCCTTTTTTATTTTTTGGAATAGTTTGAGAAGAACAGATATTAACTCTTCTTTAAAAGTTTGGTAGAATTATCCTGTGAAGCTCTCTGGTCCTGGACTTTTGTTTGTTGGGAGTTTTTTTGATTACTGATTCAATTTCTTTACTGGTTATCAGTCTGTTCAATTTTTCTATTTCTTCCTGTTTCCATTTTGGTAGTTTATATGTTTCTAGGAATTTATCTATTTCTTCTGGGTTTTCCAATTTGTTGCCATAATGTTTTTCATAATATTCTCCTATAATTGTATTTCTGTGGTGTTGGTTATTATTTCTCCTCTCTCATTTGTCATTTTATTTGAGTCCTTCCTTTTTTTTTCTTGATGAGCCTGGCTAGGGGTTTATCAATTTTATTGATTTTTTTTTCAAGGAATAAGCTCTTGGTTTCATTGATCTGTTCTATTGTTTGTTTGTTTTTTAGTTTCTATATCATTTATTTCTGCTCTAATCTTTATTATTTCCTTTCTTCTGCTGGTTTTGGGTTTTGTTTGTTGTTCTTTTTCAAGTTCCTTTAGGTTATAAGTATAAGGTATAAGGTTAAGTTGTTTATTTGAGATTTTTCTTGCTTCTTGAGGTAGGCCTGTACTACTATAAACTCCCCTCTTAGAACTGCTTTTGCTGCATCAGAAAAGTTTTGGACTGTTGTGTTTTCACTTTCATTTGTTTCCATGCACTTTTTTATTTCTTCTTTTATTTCCTGATTTACCCATTCATTGTTTAGTAGCTGCTGTTTAACCTCCATGTATTTGTGGTCTTTCCAGATTTTTTTCCTTTGGTCGACTTCTAGTTTCATAGTGTTGTGGTCAGAAAAGATGCATGGTATGACTTTCATCTTCTTGAATTTACTGAGGCTTGTTTTGTGGCCTAATATGTGATCTATTCTAGAAAATGTTCCATGTGCACTTGAAAAGAATGTGTATTCTGATGTTTTAGGATGGAATATTCTGAATATTGATAGTGTCTTTTGATGTACAAAATTTAAAATTTTTCATCTTGTCCAATTTGTCTATTTTTTCTTTTGTTGCCTATACCTTTGTTGTTCTAGCCAAGAAATCAATGCCAAAATCCAATGTAATAAATATTTTACCCTATGTTTTCTTCTAAAGAATTTTATAATGTTAACTTTCATGCTTAGGTTTTTGATTCATGGGGTTAATTTTTATAGACAGTATCACATCAGGGTCTAACTTCATTCTTTTGCTAGTGGATATCCAGTTTTCCCAGCACCATTTGTTGAAAAGACCCTCCTTTACCCCCATTGAATTATTGTGGCCCTCTTGTCAAATATCATTTGACTTGGGGCACCTGGGTGGCTCAGTTGGTTAAGTGTCTGCCTTCAGTTCAGGTCATGATCTCAGGGTCCTGGGATCAAGCTCCACACTGCGCTTCCTGCTCAGTGGAGAGCCTGTTTCTCCCTCTCCCTCTGCCTGCGGCTCCCCCTGCTTGTGCTCTCTCTCTTCTTTCTCTCTGTCAAATAAATAAATAATCTTTAAAAAATCATTTGACTACATGTGTGAGGGTTTATTTCTGGGCTTTCTATTCTATTCCATTGGTCTATATGTCTGTCTCATGTTGTTTTGATTGTTGTAGCTTTGTAGAAAGTTTTGAAATCAGTAAGTGTGACTCCTTTAGTTTGGTTCTTTTTGAAGATTGTTTTGGCTATTTAGAGTCTCTTGAGATTTGATACGAATTTTAGGATGGTTTTTTCTACTTCTGCAATAAGCATTGTTGGGATTTTAGTAGGAATTGCATTGAATCTGTAGGTTGTTTTGGATAGTATTAACATGTTACCAGTATTGTCTTCTGGTCCATGAACATGGGATGTGTTTCCATTTATTTATGTTTTTTAAAAATTTTTTGAGTGATGGTTGGTAGTTTTCATTGTACAAGGTTTTGACCTCCTTGGTTAATTCCTAAGGGTTTTAATTTTTGATACTATTGTAAATGGAATTGTTTTCTTAATTTCCTTTTCAGTTTTTCATTGTTAACATACAGAAATGCAACTGATTTTTGTATGTTGACTTTATTTTCTCCTGAATTCAATTATTCTAATAATTTTTTGGTGAAATCTTTAGGGTTTTCTACTTATAAGATCATATCATTTGTGAACAGAGATCATTTTACTTTTTCCTATCTAATTTGGATGTCTTTTGTTTCTTTTTCTTGTTTAATTGTTCTGGCTAGAACTGCCAGTACTGTGTTGAATAGAAGTGGTGAAGTGGGCATCCTTGCCTTATTTCTGATCTTAGAGAAAAATATTTCAGTCTTTCACCATTAAGTATGATGTTCACTGTGGATTTTTAATATATAACTTTTATTGTATATTGAGGTAGTTTCCTTCAACTCCTAGTTTGTCGAGTGTTTTTTTTTTTTATCATGAAAGTGTACTGATTTTTGCCAAATGCTTCTTTCTGCATCAGTTGAGATGATCTTGTATATTTTTTTTTCTGTTAGCATGATGTATTACATTGATCAATTTTCATATATTGAAACACTCTTGCACTTTGGGAACAAATCCCACTGAATAAAAGATTCAGTGTATAATCCTTTGAATATGCTGTTGAATCCAGTTTGCTGGTATTTTGTTGAGGATTTTTGCAAAAATATTCATAAAGGATTTTGGTCTATAGTTCTCTCTTTTTTTGTAGTGTCTTTGTCTGTCTTTGGTATTAGGGAAAAGCTGACCTCAAAGCATAAGTTAGGGAATGTTTCTTCTTTTTCTTCAATTGTTTTGGAAAGTTTGAGAAGTATTTGTGTTAGTTCTTTTTTTTTTAAGATTTTATTTATTTCTTTGAGAGAGAGAGAGTGAGAGAGAGAGAGCATGAGCAGGGGGGAGGGACAGAAGGAAAGGGAGAGAAGCAGACTCCCCTGCTGAGCAGGGAGCCTGACACAGAGCTCGATCCCAAGATCCTGGGATCATGACCTGAGCCAAAGGCAGATGCTTAACTGACTGAGCCACCCAGGTGCCGCAGGTGTTAGTTGTTATGTAAATATTTTGTAGAATTTACCAGTGAAGTCATCAGGTCCATTGCTTTTCTCTGTTGGGAGATTTTTTATTATGATTCAATCTTTTAGCTAGGTATATGTCTATTCAGATTTTCTATTTTTCATGATTTAGTCTTAGTAGGTTTTGTGTTTCTGGAAATTTGTCCATTTTATATAGATTATCCAATTAGTTGGTATGCATAGTACTCCCTTATAATCCTTTTTATCTCTGTAGAATCAGTAGTAATGTCCCCACTTTCATTTCTGATTTTAGGAATTTGAATCTTCTCTCCGTTTTTCTTAATCCATGTAGCTAATTGTTTATCAAATTTGTTGATCTTTTCTAAGAACCAACCTTTTATTTCATTGATTTTCTCTATTTTTAAAAATTCTTATTTTGTTTACCTGTGCTGTCATCTTTATTATTTCCTTCCTTCTGCTAGTTTTATTTGTTCTTCCTTTTTCTAGTTCCTTAAGTTGTAGAGTTTGGTTGTTGATTTGAGGTTGTTGTTTTTTGTTTTGTTTTGTTTTTTTAGCACTGTGAATCTATCAGCCCACAGCCCTCTGGCCTCCAAAGTTTCTGATGAGAAATGTGCTGATAATTCCATGAAGATCTCATGTATGTGATGAGTCACTTAACTCTTTCTGCTTTCAAGATTCTGTCTTAGTCTTTGTCTTTCAAAAGTTTGGTTATAACGTGTCTTTTTGTGGGTCTCTTACTTTGAATTCCTTGATTTTCTTGGACGTTTATTTTTATGTCTTTCATCAAATTTGGGACATTTTTAGCCATTATCCAAATACTTCACCACTTTCTTTCTCTTTTCTCTTTCTGGGACTCTCATGATGCATACGTTGGTCCACTTGATTGTATCTCACAGGTCATTTAGATTCTGTTCATTTTTCTTCAATCTTTTTAGTTTCTGTTCCTCAGATTCAATTAATTTCCAGAGTCCTATCTTCGAATTTACTGCTTCTTTCTTCTGCTGGCTCAAATCTGCCTTTGAATCCCTCTAATGAATTTTTCATTTCAGTTATTATACTTTTCAGTTCCAGAATTTCTTTTTAGTTTCTTTCCAAGTTTTCTGTCTTTCTATTGATATTTCCATTTCACAGAGTGCTTTCTTTTTCCACATCTTCCTTTATTTCTTTGAGCACTTTTAAAACATTTGTTTTAAAATCTTTGTCTGGTAGATCTACTCTCAGGTCTTTTTTTCAGAGACAGTTTCTGTTAACTTATTTTTTGAGCCATAAGTTGAATGGATCATTCTTTCATATTTCTTTGTATCCTTGTGTTTGTTGTTGTTCATTGAAAACTGGACATTTGACCCTAATAATGTGGTAACTCTGGAGATCAGTTTCTTCTCCTTCCCTAGGATTTTCTGAGTTTTGTTTTTTATTGTTGTTGTTATTTTATTGTTATAGGTGTCTCTGTGCCAAGGATCAGCATGAGGTATAAACTTAAGATCTTTTCAGGTCTTTTCTTAGCCTGCACCTTTCCCTAGGCATACTCGGTGGCTTTCTAATTACCCTTCTATATGCAGTTGCTTTTGAATGTTCTAGTCTTTAATGTCTGTCTTCCAAAAGGGGAAAAATAAAAATGAAGGGAGAATAATAAGGTGTTAGCCTTTTAAATCCCCTGGAAATGATTTCAACTGAAGGGGTGGAGCTTGTAATAATTGGGGAGGTGTAACAACAATGGCCACCTACCCCTTTGTACCTCTGAGTTTAGAACCTAGTAATTAACAACCAGAGCACAGATTCCTGATATTTTGTAGACAGGGTCCTTTTTGCTATCTTGTTTCCTGCAAGCTGCATTGCAAGCTGCCCCTGAAATGCATGAAGAAGTAGGGTAGGTAGCTACTACTGTACTAAAAGCTGAAATTAATCAAAATTAAACAAAATTTACCATCCAAGCCTTCCCCTAGATGTTGCAAGCCTCAGTAGACTCCAGAGTTCCAAAAGAGTTACATCAGATTCTGCCAGTGTGATCATTATCTAGATAGAAATACAGATTCCTTGTGCTTCCTACTCTACCATCTTCTCAGAAATACTCTCCATGAGAGAATAAACCAAAACAGGGAGCCATAGACAATGCAGTTATGGATATTGTCTATGCAAGAAAACTGAAGCTGATTCCAATAAACATATTCTAATAACAGACATACTCAAAGAAATCCAATAAGCAGATTATACTCAAAGAAAGTTTTAGGCCCTATATAAAAATATTGGAAAATAAATGCATGCAAATAAATATATGTTTCAGGTTAAAATAAATGTTAAAGAATGTAAATTTTGATTTGATTCTCCAATTTAATCTTTTTCAATGAACTACCCACTGGCCAAATCCCAGGTCCCTCTCACAACTTAATAAATAAGTGGGTTTTCACTGTACTGTGGATCATCTATAACTCATATCCTCTAAATCCAGCCTTACTTCAATTCCAACCTTCCTTGACTTCTTGGCAACATTTGACACTACTGACATCTGTTTTTTAAATGCTCTCTTTTTTTGGTCTCCATGCCAGCACACTCTCCTGATCTTTTCCTTTCCTCTCTGTTGTGTTCCTCAGGTTTTTTGTTTTTTTGTTTTGTGTGTGTGTGTGTGTGTGTGTGTGTGTGTGTGTGTGTGTGTGTTTTGAAGAGGAGTCTTCTGCACTGTTCTTAAATATTGCTATATCTCAGGGGTCTTTCCCAGCCTTGTGCTCTTTTCACTCTATATACTCACCTTAAATGATCTGATTCATTTCTGTGCTGGTGGCTCACAAATCTATCATTCCAAGCTCAACCTTTGTTCTGAGACACACACTTGTGTGTCCAAATGCCTACTTAACATTCTTACTTGGATACCCCCCTGGCACCTCAAACATAGCATATCCAAAAGTGAACTAATCACCTCTCCTCTAGTGATTAATTAGAGAAACTTCTCCAGTGTCCCCTGCTTAATGAGTGGCACCATCACATACATAATTTCCAAACCAACAACCTGATAATCATTCTTAACTCTTCTCTTTCCTTACCTGTGACATCCAATAAAGCTTCAGTTCCTGTTGCTTTTTACCTCTTGAGCATTTCTCAAATCCATGTACTTCTCTCCTGCTCTACTACTATTGTTCTTTCCTAATTTTTGTAATAACCAACCAAATGGTCTCCTTACCTCCAGTGTCTCTTCTCACCAATCCATTCTGCCACCAGATTTGCATATTCATTCTTCAGTATATGTACAACTCTGAACTCTACCATATAGTTTATTAGGCCTTGCATGTTCTGGCCTCTGCCAGTCTTCCCTTGCTCTTGTCCCAAACACTCTTAACCATACTGAATTTCAGTTCCTGTAACATCATGCATCCTTGCCCCAGGCTTTTACATGCTATTGTCTCTACCTGGAACACTCCTACTGATCTTTCAAATCTCAGCTTTACAGTCATTTTCTCAGGAGAGTTAATCCTGGTCCCTAGATTAACTTAGATCTCCCTAAAATATGTTCCCATTACACCATTCTTCATGCAATTGCTTATTTAATCTTTGTCTTCCTGACTAGATGAAGAATAGTTGCCATGTCTGTCCTATTCACTGCTGGATCCACAGCCCAATGCCCATCACATAGTAGGTTCTCAAGAAATACTTATTGGGTGAATGAATGAATAAACACATTGGCAATAGTTAGAACTCAATAACTATTGAATGAAATGGTCTTAAAAAGAAAAAAAACCACAACGTCTTTCTATTCAGAGGAGAGTTACTCTCTACAAGCTCATTGCCATAGGAGATGTTATTCAGGCATCTGGAATTCTGGAATTCTTTTTGTGATTGCCTTCAGAACATGCAATATATTCCCCCCTAAGACCCTAGATAGTGGCAGATATTCATCCTTTGAGGTTGGATTTTATTTTGGAAGCAGCAAAATCACTTAGAGCCAAGATGGGTAATCAAGCAGGGCAATACTATCAGAGGTGAAAAAATTATGCATCACTATAAATTAATGAGTCTGACTTTTTCATATGGCTCATAAAATGGGTCATAAGGCAATTCTAGAAGAGAAGTTTCAAAAATGTTTTGAGCAATGGCAGGATTGTTAGAATGTTTGTATAGCTTCCCAAGGGAACTTCTTTGCAGGGAGCACTGCTCATTTAGATGTATACAGTCAGGAATGTTTTGTTTTGTTTTGTTTTGTTTTGTTTTGTTTAATAATTCTTGTTTCTTTTAGACACAATTTCTACATACATGTAAGCTTTACTCAAAGCTTCAGGGAGAAAATGATGTAGTAGATAGCACCCAGAAATGTGAAGTGAATGTTACTTATCATCATCATTATTGTGAACATTTAATAATGTGCAAGGCACTTACAAATTAATCATCACCATAATTTGGCCACATATCACGACAAAGTAAAGTTATTTTAGCCCACCTACTTCAAATACCTCCCCCAGCAAAAAGTTATGAAATATAGAATAATCCTTTGCCAACTAAGATAACTCTCAAGGGTACCAACCACAGTGAGATTGGGTTGGCTCATTTTATTGAAGTTAATGAGTGATTCCAACTGCTACAGATGGTGCCTGCAGACTCTGGTCAGACTACTCAAAAATACATATTATTGGTCACAAGGGAAATCATGGGCAAGAACTGATCTACAGAAATAAATATATCTTCCCTATTAACAGCAGCGATAATAGATCTTATTTAGATCCTCCATTATGTGCCAAGAATTATGCTAAGCACTTAATATGCAAGTATTATTTTTTCATTTCAGAACCCAAAGCGAAGAGAGGTTAATTAACTTGCCCATCATTAAACATATAGCAACTAGAAGATCTAGACTGAGAACTAATGGTCTACATAATTCCAAAGCCCAAGTTCTTTCTACGTTACTCAAAGTACATAATGAACTAAAACCAGGCCTTCACCATATGCAAAGATCGTACATTTGAAATACCACCTCTATTGATCTGATTTTGGGGGGGCCTCATCTTATCAGTGTCTTAGTCTTCTGGTAGCTTCACTTTCTTCAAAATGATTATCAAGAATTTTCTGTTGATCTTTTTCTCAACTTTTTACTATAATATTGAATGTATTTGGGCTGTGTTCTCAACTGTCCTTATGCCTCACTCCTAACTTCATTGCCCAAAAAGTTGTTACTGAAGCTCAGGTCCTGCCTGTGATAACCTGCTTCGTGGAAATTAACTTTGCATGACCTTTGCCTCCTATAAAATGGCGATGGACAAATCCTTCTCTATGGGGAGTTTTTCTTGCCAACTGATATTGAATCTTGTATGGGGAAGGTCATGGGGGATGGTTGATGGAACATTTCCAGTTACTAAATCTGATATCCATACCTTGTGCAACCACAGCATCCAATTTGGATATGGACCTTGCTACTAGATTCTGTCAGTCTCTCAGGGAATGCATTGACTGTCCTAACATTTTTGTCATATCTCATGTTGATTGTGCCGTTACGTTGATGGAACCAAAATCAGTTGCCGCTTATAACTTGGTGCTCTTAATGAGCACCTTAAAGGAAAGCATGATTTGTCTTGGGTAGATTGACAGATTATCTTTATCTTCTAGCTTAATATTGGCAAAAAGACTATGGTGCAAGAGCATTTAGTGCCTAATGACGGGGAAACATCCAACTAAAGGAAATTGGAAAGGAATTAGTAAAGCTTTGTGTCATAAAAATCAGCATCACTTTCATATACGTATCAAACTATAAATCAATATCTTTCTACCTATTTACAATCTAGAACACTTTAACCCCACCTCATTGTGTTTCTTCTCTTGTCTATATTCCTGATTGATTTCATGGTGTTTATTTTAAGGTCAGTAAAGTCTGTTTCCAGCTCCTCATAATATTTTAACTCTTCATCTGTCCTTCATCCTTCACTGTGATTTAATTATTTATTTATAAGCATATCTAAGTCACATCTGTTCAGGGAGCTCTTTTCTGGGCCTTAAAATGATATCAAACTCTCTAAGTCATGCTCTGTATTCTACAAAAAGCCTTTTAGATTGTAATGGGAAGATTAAACACATGAAGGAAAATCTTTTACCTAAGAGAAATATTTTTAAGGATATAAACATCAGAAAATACGCAATGGAGAGGATTAAAAGGGTCTTAAAATTGCTCTTCTAACAGGTCTCTCCATCCATGTATTTATCCTATACCTTGCTCAGAGCAACCTATAGTATTATTAGTCTGTAATTTTCCAAGGGTTCTAGAAAGTCTATAATTTTCCAAGGGTTCTAGAAAGTAATTTAACAGCAGGAATTATTCTCACAAAATATACTAGGAAACTAAATCACAGTAGGACTTGTGCAAGGCCTGACAATTATAGAACTCTTTAGATGTCCTGACTCCTACTTAATTATTTACTAAAAATAAGTTGATTGCTAGGGAGGTTTGGCTACATGTTCCTTTGTTATCTGTTAGCATTCATTATTGGTACATGTTAGAATACTAATACATACGTTCATATATGTCATCTGTTAGCATACATAATTCTTCCTTCTGCAAAGCTTTCAGTGTAGAAAATAAACTCCAAGATATGGTAATTAGTAATAAAAGAGTCGAGGGTTACCAAAGAGGAAACTAAAGAAGAGAAACATGCACAAAATGAAGAAAACTAGCAATAATTTTCATAATTGTTTTACTCTAAATCAGTGCCTTTCAAACTTTTAAAACCATGATTCACATGTTTTTAAAATAAATGCATTTTTATCATAAGACTCAGAAGTAGTTATCCTCACTATGTGTAATGCACCTTTGATATAATTTCTATTTCATTTCTTTTTTTTTTTAAAGATTTTATTTATTTATTCAACAGAGATAGAGACAGCCAGTGAGAGGGGGAACAAAAGCAGGGGGAGTGGGAGAGGAAGAAGCAGGCTCCTAGCAGAGGAGCCTGATGTGGGGCTCGATCCCAGAACGCCGGGATCACGCCCTGAGCCGAAGGCAGACGCTTAACCGCTGTGCCACCCAGGTGCCCCTCTATTTCATTTTTTAAAAATCTGGTTAGGATCTAATAAGTGGGTCAAAGTCCATAGTTTGAAAATCACTGCTTTAAGTTGTCCACAGCTATGAAGAAGGAGAAGAAGGAGGAAGAGTTAGTGATGACATAGACTAGTCCAAGTCAAGTTTAGTAAGAGATATTTAACATGATCCTTTTTTCCCCTCACTGACAAATATGCACATTTTAAAGACTTCAAAAGAAGGAAGTTATGTGTTCCCAACATTGAATCTTGTTTTAGCATAGTTTTAGGATGTCAAAGAATTTTTACTTAGGTTGCTTGTTCTTATTTCAAAGTAATAGCCCGAAAGCAAAGATATGTATGTGTTTTTTTTAATCAACTAGTGTGAATTTTAAATAGCAGCTTTCTGCTTTCATAAATCATTTGTATCAAATTCATCTGTTGTTCTTCATATAGTATATCACAAGTGGGTTGCAGCTGGCTCCTTTACAAACTGGAATTTGGATTCTATTAGCAGAGCCAGTGAAAGATTCTTCTCCAGTATCTGGGCTTCTTCATTGCTAGACACACTGAACATGGCTTTTGCACAATTACCTAAAGCTCCTTCAATTAGAAATTGCAAGATAGCTGTCATCAAACTCATGTAATGTGAATCAGCCAAACATCTGGCAGAATTCGTATGTGCAACAGATTAAATATCTGCAATGTTTTCTCATCTTGAAGCAAATACATTGCTTTTATACCTAATGGAAAAATCAGAAGTGTTTCCATTATCCTGGTTTTGAAAGTACACATACAACAAAGCAAATGTCACAGTAAAATGCATTTTTTTAAAATTGCTATTAGAAAGTAAATAAAATAGCTTTATTTGTACCAAAGTGAAACTTTACCATTGCTTTTAAGACATGAAATATAAAAATCACAAGAAATTGATAGTGTTTGAATAAGTAAAAAAGTTGCTAAGAATAATGAATTTTGCTGTCTGGAAAGCCCATTTAAAATTCACTCTACTTCTAAGCAGTATTGTGTCATGTAGTAGAAAATGCACTAGAGAGTATAAAAGGCCTGGGGTTTGGTCTTAGCACAGTCATTAACTGAGAGTGTAACTTTGGGTGATCCACTTATCCTTTCTAAGACTCGTTTTCCTAATTTTAAAAATGAAGATATTAAACCACATGGTTTCTAAATTCCATAATATCTGGGGAATAGGGAGGCTTGAGATAGTTACTTATTATATAAATATTAACAAACAGGAATTATCCACTCATTCTTTTCCACATTAATTCGTGGGTATTTCTCATCATGTAGGTAGGAGGTAAATACCTTTGTTTAAATGCAAGAGAGTTTAATAAACCTTTAAAAATAATCTCTGACCCCACTTAGAACCTAACAGAATAGAGGTTGCTTGAAGTCTATTCTGGTTATCCAGGCAAAGCTTGCAATCACTATACTAAAAGAATTAATGATATAGGAAAACACATTAGCAAAAACTGAAGAGAGTAATCAGATAAATCCACCCATATCATTGAGAAAAGGCAATGTGTTTTTATACAATTGAACTGAGCAAAAATTATACTAATTCATGAATTCTAGAGCTACCAGAGAGAGAAAGAAGTGACCATCTGGAGTTAAGAAGTTTCTTTTTCATGTAATCACAGTGATGACATCATTCACAAGTGGCAGGACATAATAAATCATTTATCTTTCATTCCACAAGGTGGTGCGTTTCATGTATAAACTATTTGGGGTAGAGTTTTTATTCTGAATTATCTAATGATGTGCTTTTTAAACGGTTTTCTTATTTTTGTCTTGTTAGTACATCACTTAGAATCCTGCCTCTGGGTCTAACAAATTGCCTGATGCCAATATAGATATACATGTACTTGTTCCCAAATTGATAACATATGCCAAGCTTTTCTGTACTGCCCTCAATAAACATACTTCTAGAGGCATTCTTGACCCTGATCCCAAAGAGAACTCCAAATGTGTTTCCTCTCAGCAAGAAGATCAGCTTCCCTGTGCTTTTTACCCTGTAGTTATGGCTTTAAAAATTAAATATACTTTAGAAACATAATATGATCCTTTATCTATAAATATTTGTATATAGTATATGGCTGAATGAGGTTTGTGAAATAACATTAGAAGGTATTTTAAAACAAAAATTGAGGAGTTGTTGGCAATAAAGTTTGCCAACTTTAACCTAAGAACCTACTTAGAGCCTTCCAAACACCTGAGATTCTGCCTTTTCCTCCCTTCCATAATGACGTTTTCAACCAAACCCCCTCTCAGATGAGTCCGAGATTAGTTTCAAGGAGTCCAGGTTAAAGGTGTGTGACTGCTGATTCTTTATGTTTGCCTCCTACAGCTTTGTTTCAGATACATCTGTAAAATGAACATCAGTAGTAAGGTACAGGCTTATGCATAAACTGCAGTGTATATTTAGAAAACATTGACCATTTATCCATTTGTTCATTCATTCTCTCACTCATTTTTTAAATATTTATTAAGTGCCTTCTTGTTCCAGGCACGTGTTAAGCATTGAGGATACAAAATAAAATGAACCCTCTTAAGAGTAATAATATAGTAATGACAGCATTAAACCTAATATTCAGCAAGGTAAATGAGACAATAACTTTTTATGTTAAATATCTTTATTTCTAATACTTTTTTCTATTTTTTCTATTATTGATTTGATGCTAAGAGTTATTTATGGTTTAAACACTACATCATATCAGAAAAAATGATCAGTAAATTCATTTAAACATTTTAGGAGGGTTTAGGGGCTCCTTGGTGGCTCAGTTGGTTAAGCATCTGCCTTCAGCTCAGGTCATGATCCCAGGGTCCTGGGATAGAGCCCCAAGTCAGGCTCCCTACTCAGTGGGGAATCTGCTTCTCCCTCTGCCCCTCATGCCCACTCATGCTCTCTCTTTTTGTCTGAAATAAATAAATAAAATCTTTTTTAAAAATAAACATTTTAGGAGAGCTTAGTGGCTCCTAATTATTATTCCACTCTAATTTTTGCTCTAAAATAATTTTAGATTCTTAGTGTATGCTTAGGTCTTAGAGTCCCAGAAAAATGGAGGGAAATCGTCTCCACCAGCAGGTTTATGGGGATTGGAACTTGAATGTTATTTATTTAGAGAGGATTATAATAAGTATGAGCTCAGAGATCAGGAGATAGTACACACTACAAAAGTAAATATGATTATTAATAGGACACATAATAGAAGGTTTAACTGTGTATACATCAGAACTGAGTAGTTGCTTTCCACCCTGGGAGGGACTGGTTGTCTTCTTAAAGGGTGTTCTGATTCAAATGTATAGCAAAGTCAGTGATCAAATGCTTTCCTAACTAGAGATTAGCTCAGGTGTTTACTTTTAACAGTCTTTCTATTCAGGGCATAAAAAATGGCATGTGAAGATGAAAAAACATTCTATATACTGAGAGAAAATGTTGCCGCTAAATGGTAAGGTAATTCTTATTCAAACTAAAACTGTCTTTTTTCTTTCCTTCAAATTGAGTCATCAGAACATTCAGTAGTATGCTTAAGCCAATAAAAGAAAGAAAGAATAAAATATCCAGAAGTAAAACATGTCCATACTTAACACAGTTTCAAGTTAGAAATGGTTGGTTAATTATCTTATTAAGCTGCTTTCCACTACAATATTTAATGCTTTCTATTTCTGAAGCGCTGCACAAATATTAACTGATTCCATAACACTCTTTAAAGTTTGCAAGTGTTGTTACTGCGATTTCTAAGGCAAAGGCAGAAGAGACGGTTTTAGAGTGTACTTTGAGCTGGAGGAATGACAGCATATTTGGTCTTGTTTTGGAAGCAAGGTATGCACTTCTGGAACAACTAGGAAATATTGAGCCTTGGACATGATTATGTGCCAAAATAGACAGTAAGTGGTATAGATCTGAATAGAGAGGTAAAAAACCAGATCTATGATGACTCTTAGAGCAAGGACTATTTTACTTCCTGGAAACAGAAAGTATTCATATACCATGACTTTGTCTTTACACCCTGACTGCTTCAGTAGCTACTTTGAGACCAGAGAAGGTAATTGCCCTTTTCTCAGCCAATTCTGAACACATATGGAGCATACTATCATTGCACTCAAAGGCAGGCACTTTAGCATCTAAAATGGGTGCCACTCTGCTTGTCAAATTGCCCCCAAACAAGAGACAATAAAAACTAGCCATTCCCCAGGAGCAGATCTTCGAAATTAGAAAAATGACTGGAAATTTGAAGGAAAAAAAAAATTGGGGCTGTTTTCTACTTGAGCTCTCCCCACCACCCCCTACTGCCTTTTAAAAAATAAATTAACTCATCATGAGATTTCCAAATGCATTCTTTTAACATATGGTAAGAGTGTAAACATACTGGATTTATTTCAGGGGAAGAAGTAACCTGATTGATTCAAACAGTACCTCAGAATTTATTCAGTAATGTCAAAAGTCACAACTTCTTTTTATCACTTTGGATTCACAAAATTGCATCAGAGGAAGATATATGCTTGAGAGTGATTGCTCCCAGACATGCATTTTTCCTCCATCAAGGATCTGAAATAATACCAAAAAGCCAGCTTATATTCGTGTGGGTTTTAGTGGCACTCATCCAGAATGATTTCCCACTGAATGTTGTGTCAAACTTGTGAAACAATGAGGTTATATCCTGACACCCGTAATTTTCTCTCTGGCGTCTAAAATTCAGATCCTTCTGTTGATAAAACTGTTCTCCAAATTTAACTAGCTATCTTGTAGTACTTCTGCAAGGTGAGGGTAAGAGTGCTGAGCAGGCCAGTATAGGAGTGAACATGTGAAAAATTAGAAGAATGTGAGAAACTGCTTAATAATAGAAGAGTTCTAATACCAGAGGTAGTGGTATTCTTACACTTTGAAATGAACAATGCAAAAGTCAAAACATAATTAAATGAATGTAGGGAAAGTATACACTGGAATGAAGTCAGTACTGCCAGGATTAAGTCTTCATTCCTATTCATTAGGAAGAGTCCCTCCCATGCACACATGTCACTATACTAATAGGCAGCAGGAGACACTGTTGTACTGTTTTCTTCCCACCATGAGAAGCCTGAGGATGAAACCAGAGATCATCTGCTTGTGAATATGGGGGAAAGAACCCATTTTCACTGCAAGGCTTTAATGTGATGTTGATGGTAAGTGACATGATCACTGAAAACAGATGCCATATGGAGTCTCACTGATTGATGTGCAAATCTTTGACAGCAGAAACCCAGGTTGTCAGTTTGCCTTCATGGTTGTCTTATTGAGATCTAGTCAGGAAAGGAGTTTCTTCATTTAAAATGTTGGGACATGAATCACGCTGACAGAGAAAAGTTCCTTCTATCTGGCCTTATGATTCTCAAGTGTAAGCAGCAGGGGAATTTTTCTCAAGGTGAAACTCAGGAATTTCAAAATCCCCTTTAACAAATCCTCTTCTTTAAATGAAGAATATTTTCACTGAGATAGTTCACTAGACCCTGTTTTCTTGTTTAAAGCAACGTTTTTATTATCCTTTTAGAGGGTTGTCACCCTTAAGATGTTGGCTACCCTTTCACATCGATGTGTAACAAGTTTGGTTAACTGGGGATTTTGTGAAATGAGGAATCATGGCCCCTCATGCTTTTATGTGAGTTTCTCTGCTGCCGTAGTACAAAGAAAACACATCGCTTTACCATGTGCAGTAAAAGAGGGACTGCCTTGAATTAGGAAACCTCTCCGGAAGCAGCCAGAGGAGCCTCTCCACCTGAACTCAGTTTGGGAGGCTTGTGCACTTTTTTTTTTGAATTGGTGCAGTCTGATCAAGCAAATCAAAACAAGGAAGTATTTATAAGCTCTAAAGTGAATGGTATTCCTTAGAATCTCAAAGAACTATATGTTTTTTAGATATTAATCATATGTGATGCTATAAAGAAAAGCACTTGGCAACAACATGAGAAGTGATGGCATTGGATAATGTGTGCAGTGGAAAGGCATCCGAACCCAAAGCCTGTAAATACTTTATTCCAATGGTAGATCCTAATTGTATTTTCTGAATTGCTTTTTCATTGGTTGGCTCATTTTATATTTGTTTTAATAACAGCTATTAAAGATTTTTCTACTATAAAAACAGTACATATTTTTTTATTAAAACACTGGATAATGTAAGAAAAAACACTCATATTTTTATTACTTTAAGACAACCAATACATTTTTCTATGTACAGGCTTTTATATTTTAAAATTTTTAAAGATTTTATTTATTTGAGAAAGAGGGCACAAGTCAGGGAGAGGGGCAGAAGGAGAGGGAGAAGCAGACTCCCTGCTGAGCAGGGAACCGGACACGGCACTTGATCCCAGGACCCCGAGATCATGACCTGAGCCAAAGGCCGATGCTTAACCGACTGAGCCACCCAGGTGCCCCCTACAGGTTTTTATTTTTTTTTTTAAATATACCACACGTAAAATTTTGTATTCTGCTTTTTAAACTTAACATTCTATCACATAATTTTTGTGTGTAAAATTCGTCTAAATTTTCTTTTATCAGCTACAATGATAATCCTCAAATGAATATACTATGGTGCTCTTAACCATTCCCTCATGGATATTTACCATTTCTTATGATAAGTGAGGTTGCAATGAACATTTCTCTTCAAAGTTGTGTCTCTGGATCTTAGTTTATATTTATATAATTGGTTACCAGATACAGAATTATTAGGTTAAACTATAAAAACTTTTTAAATGATTTTGATTGAAATTGTGAAACCGTTTTCCACAATGGTTGTCTCAACTTACACTCTCTGAAGCAGAATGTGATAATATTCATTCCAGGGCTCATTTAGATGGCTGATTATTGAAACTCTCGTGTGCAAAGAGGTGTGATTGCTGTTTGACTCTTTCTTTAACCACCGTTAATCTCTGCATGTTCAATTTTCTTCATTAATGAGATGAATTATAAAATATTTCACAAAACCGTTGTGTGAAAAATAAGTGGAAATAAATGGAAAACAACTCATAATTTTAAAATATTTATTAAGTACCTGCTTTGCATGGGATTATTCTACTTACGAATATGTTTTTTCGATTGAGAACACCTAACATATTTTAATTCTCCCTAGACAATAGTAGTCTAGGGAAGGAAAGGATGAAAACCTTTGGTTAAAGAATCAAGAGACCCATTCTCTATTTTACTCTTTTACTAACTTGCTGTGTGACCTTGTATAAATTACTTAACTCTTTGGGTCTCTATTTCTTCATCAAGGAGTGCAGAGGATTTAATCAGATTATCTCTAAACTGCTTATGGATCTAAGATTCTTTGATGCTATCAAAAGTCATTTTTCCAGGAAAGAATGACCCTTCTAACTACTCCTCCTATCAAAATCCAAGTGGAGTGTGCCTGCAATATTTATTTCCAAAAACTCTCAGGGAGTTCAAATGTATACGGCTGTACTGGGGTAACTTTCATGTTTCTATTCAGATTTACTTTAAAGAAATATCATGATGAGAGCATAACCTTTGCTTGATCCTTTTGTGAGTTAAACAAAAACAGATGAAAGTTATAACAAAGAATCCTTTAAAAATATAAGTATACTGCAGAAAGTGCCAAATTACGCTCTAAGCTTTGTAGTGTAATGGTCACTGTTTTCAGTGGGAATTTCATACAAGTCTTTGAGATTACAATTTGGTGCTCATAACTGCAACACAAAAGATATATTACTCTAAACAGAGAGCATCATCTTATCTGGGCTACAGTGAACACTTATTTTGTTTCTTTCATTTTGTATACTCTTAAATATAGTGCTAACAAGGAAAAAAACACATTTTATTTACTAGCAGGATTTTGTTATGGAAAATTTACAGTTTTTAAAATAATGGCTTTATTATGATATAATTCACACTTTTAAAGTGTATAATTCAGTGGTGTTTAGTATATTCACAGAGTTGTACAACCATCACCACAGGTGTGTTTTCAAAACAAAATGTAAGTGTGTAGACAATACACTAATTGCTTGCTTCTGTTTATTAGATTTGGTATTTTATATATATATATATTTTTTTTTTTGCTCAAGACCTTGTTTAGTTGTAAGAATTTAAACTATTCAGAGTTAATAAATAATTGGCAGTGTTATGAGCATGTTTTCAGTTTAATTTGAAATCTACCATCTA
Organism: Ursus americanus; assembly: GCF_024610735.1. Lineage (NCBI taxonomy): Eukaryota > Metazoa > Chordata > Mammalia > Carnivora > Ursidae > Ursus > Ursus americanus. The sequence continues at coordinate 33,269,492 of NC_142149.1, forward strand.
CCCAGTCCTACTTGGAAATCTTTTGTTGACAGAATATAGAAAAATCAAAAGGGTGTGTGTTTGATGGTTTTGCAATACAATTAAAATGAATAAGGGGCTAAGAAGAGTTCATGTGTTTCTGAATTTATTTTAAATATTTAAAGTCATCTAAAAATTTTGCCTCCCTCTGTTGACTTAGAATTTTTATGGATGATTAAATATCATGGCTCAAGAAAAAACATCTAAAAAAAATCTGACGGTGATAGAGGGATAATAGTTGTCTTTTCTCCTCAAGCCATGAAAAAAAAAATGGTCGTATTTTGCGCAATCATAGGTATGATTTAAAGTGATAAATAATAATAATATTTTATCCCTAGCATTTCATAAGATTGATTTTGAAAGAATTAACTAGATCTTTCTGCTTAATCCTTTGCAATAAGCTTGCTAGTAATCTTTTCTTGACTGTTTTATAAACAAGCTGAATAACTATTACCAAGTGAGTTTTTAGTAACTTGACTACTGAAGCTATAAAAACATAGTACTACCATTGTAAATTTAGATAAAACCTTTTTTCTTTAACATTCCAATCTAAGGCTTTCCGTATAGCATCTCATTTTTCTTCCCTGTCCATCTCTTGGGAATCGCATGGGTTGTCATAAATTATTTTCTCACTGTTCAATTTGAGAAATTGGTGCCCATTTTCAAAGAGAAACTTTATTTTATTTTTTATCCAAGTATAATTAACATACAATGTTATATTAGTTTCAAGTGTACAGTATAATGACCAGATGGAAATTTTGAAGTAAACTTCTCAATGGAGAGGTAAAAAAGGAGAGGCCTAACATTCTTGCTAGGACCTCCATACAGACCTTTATAAGACCTCTTCTCTAAGTATTCATACCCTGAAATGATCTTGAATAAGTCATTTAACCCTTATATGCCTTATTTTCTCATCTGCCAAATGACAGTAAAGAGTGGTCTAATTGTGTGGTTGCATATGATAACCAAAAGTATAACATCGAATAGTTGTGTATATGTTCTGTCCCTCAGAAAGACATCAACAAACTAATGTTTTTAATATAACCTATAAATTTTCTGTGATATCCTTATCCACATTTGGAAAACCAGCTGAACTCTTAATCTAAAATACACAGACAGGGCTCCTGTGTGGCTCAGTTGGCTCATCTGACTCTTGATTTGGTCTCAGGTCATGATCTCAGGGTCATGAGATCGAGCCCTGCAGTGGGCTCCGTGCTCAGTGGGAAGTCTGCTTGAGATTCTCTCTCTCCTTCTCCCTCTGTCCCTCACCCTGCACTCGTGCACGTGCGCACGCATTCTGTACCTCTCTCTCATAAATTAATTAATTAATTAAATAATTAATAAAATTAAAATAACAGCAACTCATATCATATCATCATAACTCATTATGATATTTTAGAGAGATTATGAGCATTGATTTTTGTTATTTTGTCTTTAAGTGAGCATTGAGATATATAAGAAACCTAGCTTGAGGGGCGCCTGCGTAGCGCAGTCCTTAAGCGTCTGCCTTCGTCTCAGGGCGTGATCCCAGTGTTCTGGGATCGAGCCCCGCATCAGGCTCCTCTGCTGGGAGCCTGCTTCTTCCTCTCCCACTCCTCCTGCTTGTGTTCCCTCTCTCGCTGGCTGTCTCTATGTCAAATAAATAAATAAAATCTTAAAAAAAAAAAAAGAAACCTAGCTTGAAGAAAATAAGTTGACTCATAATGAGACTTAAAAATTCAGAAAAAAATATGGGACAGTTAGCAGAGATCAAATAATTAGCTGAGAAAATAAAAACCTGGGAACAAGTTTGGTACTGGAAATAGTGGACACAATTTTCATTTTTGTAAAATTGGCTATTTCTGGAAACATTCTGTGTTTTATAAATGTGATTTATATATTTAGTTGGATGCTACTTCCTGAGGCAGCGTTGTTTTTTAGGGAAAAAAGACTGATGCCCTCTGCTGTCATCTTAACTTCCTTTTGCTTGCTGTCCAAACAGGAAGGAAAGGGGGAAAACCCAAGCAAAGTAGTCAGGAAGCAATACTGGGAGATTCTGGCAGCTGCACTGCCATGGCCTGAATCACCCGCCTCTATCTGACCGTTTCGTAACTTCACTCCAAAGTGAATTCCCATCATTATTAGAGACAAACATAATTCTTTTTAAAGATTTTTGTAGTGATAGAAATGTGTGCCTTTGAAATTCGGGAAAACTAATATGAAATGAAAGTATCATCTGTTTGAGATTTCTCCTGAAATGAAACTAAAATGGGTTTGTTTGGTAATCAGAGGAAATCTCAGCCAAATATTCTTTTGGAACTAATGAGTACCTCCTTCCTCAATGAAGCAACCTAAAGGTTATTTAAAGTACATGCTGACTGGACAGACCTAGAATTGTTATTTTTCATTATTTTATTGAAGCATTTGGAAAATTCTGGCTGTAGATGGCAGCATCACACTAACGCATCCGTTCTAAAGCCTCTCAGAGAATTTGTAAGACGCTAAAAGCTCTCTGGCAGTTAGAGGACTACAGTTCATTCACTAAAAACCAGGCTTTTTTTTTTTTTTTTTTTTTTTTGAGGGTGAAAACTTGCCGTGACTTTGCACGCATCCACCTCTAAATTTACTACATCCAGACTTATCCCCAAAGTCTTTGAGTATATTCCTTTAGTTGTAGGGTTTGGAAAACAAAATGAATGTGTATTTTATTAGAGCTTCTGAAAATACCAATTGTAGGGCCTTTGAAAACACAGATTTGTCAGCATTTCACATTAATGGGTCTTTTATTTGTTTGTTTTTCTTCCTGATTTATAGACAGCACCCCATTATAGAGGCAATATATCTTAATTTAAATAACTTTCAAGTTATTTATGACTGGCAATGACTTTGAGGCTGGGGTGTTTTACTTTGTTTTATTTTTGTTAACAGGTTCATTCTGGTGCTAGTGATAACAGTAGAGCCTAAAATAAAAGCAGTTTTACAGAGTTCTCTGGATGATTGGAATAATCTAGTTAATTGCATGAAAGACCCAAATTTGAAATTGAAAAGTCTTTTTTCATTTCCAGCTATATTCTAACTTAAATGTTTAACAAAAGAAAATTATAAATAATCAATAAATGATGAAAATTCAGTATGTCACAGATATTATGTAAGGTTCTTTTATATCTTATTTCACTTAACTCTTGTTATAAACCCACATTATTCTTATTTTGCACATGAAGAAGCAAGGGCAAAGAGATTCAATGACTGCCCAAGATTTCACAGCTAATAGCGGTGGAACCAGGCTATAATGCAGGGTTTTTTAAATTCTAAGACCAGTTCATTCAAAGTGATGATAGCTGCTTCTCCAAGGAGAAAGATAGTCTGGTAAGTAGGACATGAGAGACTGAAGACAGGAAAATGGCTACAATTTGTAAGCACTTGGAATGGGTGGTGGGTGATTTAAAAAATTTTTTTCTTCATTCAACAAATATTCATTTAATGTCTGGTATGTACCAAGCCCTGGAAAGGAACCAAGAAAACACTGACATAGTCTATAATATACAGTTCTTGCCCTTTTATAGAGTATGGGGGGAAACCAACACACAAATAGATAATTATAACACAGTGGTTCTATTCTTGCATTTAGTACACCATAATATATGGTAATATGGGAACATAGAGAAAGCAAAGCTTACCTAGGGTTAGAGGGGAAGAGAGCCTGAAGTAATTGATATTTCAGTTGAGCCTTACAGGCTAGACTAGCCAATTGGAAAGGATAGAGGAAGGACATTCCAAACAGAGGGGCAGCATAAACCAAAGACAGCATGGTGTGCACATTAAATAATATAGTTCTAATATTGAAGTGAAAAAAAAATTGCATTTTTAGATGGAGAAGGGGAGAGAATCTTAATCTTAGGCTTGATCTTAACAACCCTGAGATCATGACCTGAGCTGAAATCAAGAGTCGGATGCTTAACCAACTGAACCATCCAGGCACGCCTGAAGTGAAAAATTTAGAAAATAGTTTTGTTGAGTTCAAAGGGAAGAGTCAGGATCACTATTCTCTCATCAACCCTTAACTGTAACCTAAAAATATTATAATAATACCAAATCTTAAGGACACTTAGATGACAACCTCAACCATCAAAAATATAGCTCTGCGGGGAGCCTACCTCTCCCTCTCCCTCACCTGCTACTCCCCCTGCTTGTGCTCTCTCTCCTGCTCTCTCTCTCTGTCCAATAAATAAATAAAATCTTTCTTTAAAAAAAAAGAAAACTGACATTTATTGAATAGCACTCATGTCATCTCAATACTGCACATTAATTCTGTGATATTAATAGTAATGTGTCTGTTTTATGACAAGTCTTAAAAATATTAAGGAAGTTTCCCATAGCAAGCTAGGGAATGGTAAAGCCAGTGTTAGACTCTAAAGCCTGTGCTCTTTTTCATGCTTTTAAAGGAGAGGGAAAAATATTTTTCTCCTCCTACCTTTCCAAGATCTTGACTGGAGCCCTACAACAAAAGACAGATTAACAAGAGAAAAGCAAAAAACAAAACAAAACAAAAAAACAACCGCCCCCCAAAAAAACCACAAAAAAACAAAACCAAGAGAAGAGCAGGTAAATTTACTTAATAAAAGTTTTATGTGACACAGGAGCCTTCATAAGGAAATGAGGAACCAAAGAAGTGATTAAACCTGAGTGATTTTATTTTAGGTGTGATGAAAAGTAGAAAATCATGGGAAAATGTGATAGGACAAAAAAGAGTGTAAGCTTAGAGTGTAAACTGGGAGAAACTTAGTAAGGCCTGCTTGTTGACCTCTTGGTGTCCCTCTGTCTTCGGAGATAAGGATGCTCCTTTCCTCCAGGTATAGAGAGAACACCTCTCACATGAGGGTCTTATGACCTGATTCAGGGGAAGGTCAGAAAGTTCTTCCTGCACATGCTGTTTCTCAAATTCCTTCAGCTTAAAATATGCAATATACCAAGGTTATTTTGGGGCTATATGCATATTTTAGGGTGGCATGTCTTGAACCCTGTCTTTCTTTCCTCATAGTAGCCAAAAGGTTAAGCATCACAAAGTCTATACACTATGACTTTCTTACACACTTTACTCATAGGGAAGGTCCTCAAACTCTGACTCATGTGGTTTACTTTTTAAATCACAGCTTCATTCTCATTGCCCACTCCTCATCGTCTCATACACAGATTAAAAATTAACTTCCTGGGGTGCCTGGGTGGCTTGGTGGGATAAGCATTCAACTCCTGATTTTGCCTCAGGTCGTGATCTCATGGGTCTTGAGATTGAGTCCCGACTCCAGCTCCGTGCTCAGTGGGGAGCCTACTTGAGAGCCTCTCCCTCTGCCCCTCCCCCAACTCGCCCGTCTGCATGCATGCTCTCTCTCTCTCTAAAATAAATAAATAAATCTTTTTACAAAATGAACTCCCTAACTCTCTGCCTCGGTCTTACCAGCAGCACCACACTCCATACCACTGAAGTTGTTTTTCTAAAACAGGACTAATCATATCACTTACGGAAACAAAAACCTTTACTGCCTTCCAATTGCCTTCGTAAAGTTCAAACTCCTTAGCAGATTATTAAGGCTATTTACTTAGCCCTGTTTTTCCAGCTATATGTCTGTTTCTTTCCTTCTTTCTGCCCTTCTCCCTCTCCTTTTCCCTCTCTCTTTCTTTCCCTTCTCTTTTTGTCTCTCCCTCTCCCTGTCTTCCCCTACCTCTCTCTCATCCTCCGCCCCCAGCAGTCTCTTGCTTTCTCCCTCATTACCTCCTTTTTACCATGACTCTAGTCACACTGGAATATTTATTGTTCCCTGAACAGAGTATGTTCTCTTCCCCTAAAATGTACTTCCCATCCTTTTCTAGCTGATAAGATCTGACAAAATCCAATTCATCTTTCAAGATATAGTTTAAATGTCACCAACCCTGTGAAATCTTTCCCTATCTCTCAGGGTTAAACTAACACGTCCTACTTTATACTCCCGCAACACTATTCTTACCTTTGTTAGTGCTCTTAGCATTTTATTTTACAATTAGCTATATACATATATGCTTGTTAAATTGTGAGCATGCTCATACTCATCTTAGAACATGAGAGTCATAACTTCCTCAAAAAACTAAAATAGTGGATACTCAGGATGTTTATCGGATGCATAAACCTCAGTTATCTGAATTCACAGAGGCATTGAAAATAATAAATTAGAGGAAGATAAGATTATAAGTTATGATAGACATCCTGCATGTAGCAAAAAAATGACAGCTCTGAGCAAGGAGAAGATTAAAAAACCACATAAAACACAAATAACAAAAAATACCAATCTGAGCTTATTTGTTGTGGGGTTGAACATCCGGTTGATTTCCGTGTATCCCGAGGTGGCACTGTTGCTACACAGTACATTTTAATTGATACTAAGAATAGTGATCCTGTATCACTATGAATCATTTACAATTTGTTCTGTATGGTGTGTTTAAGAAATCATGATGACATAAGGATAGACATATAGATCAGTGAAACAGAATTGAGAGTTCAGAAATAAATCCATGTGTCCACGGTCAACTGATTTTTGACAAGAGTGCTAAGATTATTCAATGGGGGAAAATAATCTCTTCAACAAATAGTGCTGGGACAACTGGATAGCCACATGCAAGAGAATGACGTTGGGTTCTGACTACATATACAGAAATTAACTCAAAATGGATCAAAGACCTACATGTAAACATTAAAACTATAAAACTTTTAGAAGAAAACTTAGGTGTCAATCTTTATGACCCTGGATTTGGTGATGGATTCTTAGATATGACACCAAAACACAGGCAACAAAAGAAAGAATAGATAAATTGGACTTCTTCAAGGTTTAAAACTTTGTACATTAAAGGACACTATCAAGAAAATGAAAAGACAACCTAGAGAGTGGGAGAAAATATTTGCAAATCATGTATCTGATAAGGGCCTAGTATCCAGAATATATAAAGAACTCCTACAATTCAATGAAAGGACAAACAACCCAATTTAAAAATGAGCAAAGGTCTGCAGTAAACAATGGCCAAAAAGCTTATAAAAAGATGCTCAAAATCATTTGCCATTAGGGAAATGCAAAGCTAGACTGCAATGAGATAGCACTTCACACAGACTAGAATGGCTATATATATATGTTTTTTAAAGGGAAAATAACAAGTGTTGGTGAGGATATGGAGAAAATGTTAGCATGAATATAAAATAGTGCAGCTCCTATGGAAAGCAGTTTGGTGGTTCCTCAGAAAGTTATAGAATTGTCATATAACCAGCAATTCCACTCCTAGGTATATATCCAAGGATTGAAAACACATATTCATACAAAATGTTGTATACAAATGTTCATAGCAGCATTATACACAATAGCCAACAGGTAAAAATAACCCCAAATTCCATCAACTGATCAGTGGATTCAACAAATGTTAACATTTTGCTATATTGGCTTCGGTTTTGCTCCTCAAGCAATAAAAAATTACAGGTTGTAATGTTGTATTACATTTTAAAGTTTATTATGGTAATTTAAGGCATTAAAAGGACTGTCACAGATTCTCCCTCCCTTTAATGTCCTACTGTCTTCAGTGCAGCCTGTTTAAGTATTTCATCAGTCAAAAATTCTAATCAATCAAAGACAACTGACATAAAAGACAATCCTGTAGTCCAAAAAGATAGTCTTACAATGTTCTATGTATTTTTCTGTCACTACTGAGATTTCAGAATTTAAGCTATAAGACATAAAGCATTAGAAGAAAATCATAATTAGAAGATACAGTAAGTACTTAAGAATATTGGGTACTTATGTTTTAATTTCTGGAGAACACTGGTCTTATGCCTTATCCAAGAATTTGATAAAAATTAACATTATTGAGAAACACAAGTGCATTGAAAATATGCAAATAATTTGGAAATAAAACTATGTACACAACCATATAAAGTCAAGTATGGGCTAGATCATAACTGCATTTAATATTTACACTTGGCACTGTATGTTTGTATCTTTAGATCAGAACTTGCAACAGTTATAGTCTCAGACCAATACTTAGCTTTCAACATATTCGCTTTGATTTTTGGGAGTTAGAAGGCGGAGGAGTAGGGGACCCCTTTTTCAGCCGATCCCCTGAGTCGAGTTGGATAGGTACCAGACCATCCTGAACATCCACGGAATCAGCATGAGACGCAGGAAGATACATCTGGATCTCTACAATGAACATCTCCAGTGCTGAGTATTGAGGTACGAAGCAGGGAGCCGTGAAACTGCACACAGATATCAGAAGATAAACAGAAGGGGGAGGGAGCCGCCACCTTCAGGTGCCGGGAAGCAGTAGCCACCTGCACGGGGGAGCGGGCAGACTTGCGGACCGGCACCCGTGAGAGAGCAGACTGAGACCATGAGCTGGGAACGCGCGGTACCAGACTGAAACGGAACTCCGGTGTGCTCAGTGGAACCAGACTGAGACTGGGAGCTCCAGGCGCGTGAGGGCAGCTGTTGGCTGGTGGCTGGCGGTGTTAGAAGCACAAAGGACAGAGACGCACTGGCCCTGGGAGTGAGGGCTGGGTCACCGGGTGTGGGGTGCACATCCCGGGACGCTGCTGGGTTGAGCAGCACCAACAGAAACAGAGTTAAAGTGGCAAGAACATCAGTGGAGAATGGTCCGTGATCCCTCTGTTCTGAGACAGAGGCTGAGATTCGGCCACTGCTGCTCTCTCAGAAGAGGCACAGCAAACTGCCAGGGAAAGCCGCCAGAGAACAAAAGCCTGGAAATACTGGCTCACAGTGTGCCCATCCGCATCCCCCCTCGCGGGGGACACGAAGACTCTACCCAAACAGGGTTGCCTGAGTATCGGCGCGGCAGGCCCCTCCCCCAGAAGGCAGGCTGAAAAATCAAGAAGCCCACATCCCTAAGATCCCTATAAAACAAGGGCACACAGCCTGGGTCCCGGTCAATAATTTGGGCTCTGGACAACCCCTCAACCTCTCCTCATCAGAATGATGAGAAGGAGAAATCTCCCCCAGCAAAGAAAAGACAATGAGTCTGTGGTTTCTGCCACAGAACTAATGGATATGGATATAACCAAATTATCAGAAATGGAATTCAGAGTAACGATGATGTGTAGACTTGAAAAAGGTATTAACGAAAATGTTAATGAGAATATGGAATCTCTAAGGGCGGAAATGAGAGCAAATCTGGCAGAAATTAAAAATTCTATGAGCCAAATGCAGTCAAACTAGAGGCTCTGATGGCCAGGGTGAATGAGGCAGAAGAACATATCAGTGAATTGGAGGATGGGTTAGTAGAAGAGAAAGCTAAAATAGAATCTGGACTCAAAAAAATCCATTCTCATGAATGTAGGTTATGGGAGATTACTGACTCAATGAAGCGTTCCAATGTCAGAATCATCGGCATCCCGAGGGGGTGGAGAAAAACAGAGGTCTAGAAGAGATATTTGAAAAAATTGTAGCTGAAAACTTCCCTAATCTAGCAAGGGAAACAAACGTTCATGTCCAAGAGGCAGAGAGGACCCCTCCCAAGTTCAACCACGACAAACCTACGCCATGTCACATCATAGTGCAATTCGCAAATATTAGATCCAAGGATACAGTATTGAAAGTGGCCAGGGCAAAGAAATTTCTCACGTACCAAGGCAAAGGTATCAGAATTACCTCAGACCTGTCTACACAGACCTGGAATGAGAGAAAGGGTTGGGGGGGTTCTCTCAAAGAACCAACTAGAAGCTGGTTCTTTGAGAGAATTAATAAAATTGACAGACCACTGGCAAGACTTATCCAAAAGAATAGAGAAAGGACCCAAATTAATAAAATTATGAATGAAAAAGGAGAGGTCACAACCAACACCAATGAAATTAGAAGGATTTTTAGAAACTTTTATCAACAGCTTTATGCCAATAAATTAAGCAATCTGGAAGAGATGGAGGCCTTCCTGGAAACCTATGAACTACCAAGACTGAAACAGGAAGAAATTGATTTTTTAAACAGGCCAATTAATTATGAAGAGATTGAAACAGTGATAAACAACCTTCCAAAAAACAAAATTCCAGGGCCGGACGGTTTTCCTGGGGAATTCTACCAAACATTCAAAGAAATAATACCTATTCTCCTAAAGCTATTTAAAAAAATAGAAACAGAAGGAAAGCTACCAAACTCATTCTATGAGGCCAATATTACCTTGATCCCCAAACCAGGCAAAGACCCCATCAAAAAGGAGAATTACAGACCGATTTCCCTAATGAATACGGACGCCAAATTCCTCAACAAGATCCTGGCTAATAGAATCCAACAGTACATTAAAAGGATTATCCATCATTACCAAGTGGGATTCATCTCTGGGATGCAAGGGTGGTTCAACATTCACAAATCAATCAATGTCAGAGATTTTATCCAGAAAGAAAAATTCAAAAATTATATGATTCTCTCAATAGATGCAGAAAAAGCATTTGACAAAATACAGCATCCTTTCCTGATTAAAACCCTTCAGAGTGTAGGGATAGAGGGTACATTCCTCAATCTCATAAAAACCATCTATGAAAAGCCTACAGCAAATATCATTCTCAATGGGGAAAAGCTGGAAGCCTTTCCCTTAAGATCAGGAACACGACAAGGATGCCCACTCTCACCACTATTATACAACATAGTACTAGAAGTCCTTGCAACAGCAATCAGACAACAAAAAGGGATTAAAGGTATCCAAATTGGCAAAGAAGAAGTCAAACTGTCTCTCTTCGTAGATGACATGATACTCTATACGGAAAACCCAAAAGAATCCACTCCCAAACTATTAGAAGTTATAGAGCAATTCAGTAATGTGGCGGGATACAAAATCAATGCTCAGAAATCAGTTGCATTTCTATACACGAATAATGAGACTGAAGAAAGAGAAATTAGGGAATCCATCCCATTTACAATAGCACCAAAAACCATACGTTACCTTGGAATTTACTTAACCAGAGACATAAAGGATCTATATTCTAGAAACTATAAATCACTCTTGAAGGACATTGAAGAAGACACAAAAAGATGGAAAAATATTCCATGCTCATGGATCAGAAGAATTAACATAGTTAAAATGTCCATGCTACCCAGAGCAATCTACACTTTCAATGCTATCCCAATCAAAATACCAATGACATTTTTCAAAGAACTGGAACAAATAGTCCTTGGATTTGTATGGAACCAGAAAAGGCCCCGAATCGCCAAGGAACTGTTGAAAAGGAAAAACAAAGCTGGGGGCATCACAATGCCGGATTTCGAGCTGTACTACAAAGCTGTGATCACAAAGACAGCGTGGTACTGGCACAAAAATAGACACGTAGACCAATGGAACAGAATAGAGAACCCAGAAATGAACCTTCGGCTCTTTGGGCAACTAATCTTTGATAAAGCAGGAAAAAACATCCGGTGGAAAAAAGACAGTCTCTTCAATAAATGGTGCTGGGAAAATTGGACAGCTACATGCAAAAGAATGAAACTTGACCACTCTCTCACACCATACACAAAGATAAACTCCAAATGGATGAAAGACCTCGATGTGAGACAGGAATCCATCAAAATCCTAGAGGAGAACATAGGCAGCAACCTCTATGACATCGGCCAAAGCAACCTTTTTCATGACACATCTCCAAAGGCAAGAGAAACAAAAGATAAAATGAACCTGTGGGACTTCATCAAGATAAAAGCTTCTGCACAGCCAAGGAAACAGTCAAAAAAACTAAGAGGCAGCCCACGGAATGGGAGAATATATTTGCAAATGATACTACAGATAAAAGACTGGTATCCAAGATCTACAAAGAACTTCTCCAACTCAACATGAGAGAAACAAATAAACAAATCATAAAATAGGCAGAAGATATGAACAGACACTTTTCCAATGATGACATACAAATGGCTAACAGACACATGAAAAAATGTTCAAAATCATTAGCCATCAGGGAAATTCAAAGCAAAACCACACTAAGATACCACCTTACGCCAGTGAGAATGGCAAAAATTGACAAGGCAAGAAACAACAATTGCTGGAGAGGATGTGGAGAAAGGGGATCCCTCCTACATTGTTGGTGGGAATGCAAGTTGGTACAGCCACTCTGGATAACAGTGTGGAGGTCCCTTAAAAAGTTAAAAATTGAGCTACCCTATGATCCAGCCATTGCACTACTGGGTATTTACCCCAAAGATACAGACGTAGTGAAGAGAAGGGCCATATGCACCCCAATGTTCATAGCAGCATTGTCCACAATAGCCAAATCGTGGAAGGAGCCGAGATGCCCTTCAACAGATGACTGGATTAAGAAGTTGTGGTCCATATATACAATGGAATATTACTCAGCTATCAGGAAGAACGAGTTCTCAACATTTGCTGCAACATGGACGGCACTGGAGGAGATAATGCTAAGTGAAATAAGCCAAGCAGAGAAAGACAATTATCATAATTTCTCTCATTTATGGAACATAAGAACTAGGAAGATCGGTAGGGGAAGAAAGGGATAAAGAAAGGGGGGTAATCAGAAGGGGGAATGAAGCATGAGAGACTATGGACTCTGAGAAACAAACTGAGGGCTTCAGAGGGTAGGGGGGTGGGGGAATGGGATAGGCTGGTGATGGGTAGTAAGGAGGGCACATATTGCATGGTGCACTGGGTGTTATACGCAACTAATGAATCATCGAACTTTACATCAAAAACCAGGGATGTACTGTATGGTGACTAACATAATATAATAAAAAAACATTAAAAAAAACATATTCGCTTTGAGAAACTAATTTTGTCAGGGGGTGAACTTTGATGTTGACGGTTTTATATGTTCAAGTGTCCCTACACCTCACCCCAGTCTCATAACTTACATACGTGACAAATGTAACCTTTCCTTTGACCCAGAAAAGACATGTGTTCTGACATCGAGTGTGATTGTAAGTCCCTGATCCTCTCCTCCCCTCTCTCACTCTGCCCCCTTTTTTTGTGTTCACGTTGTCAACTACAAGAATTCAAAGATGGACCAGAGGTTTGGCTCCAATTAGTATCGTCTGGCACCTGAGCCATTAGGTTGGCAATTCATTTATACATCTTTCTAGCTAACTCACGATCTCACTCAATAGCAGTATTTTTCTGGGTGGTATTTTTTGTTGTTGATCTTTATGCTTAAATATGGGCTCTTATTTTTTCTCTGTGAATCATTGTGTCAACATAGGTGTAGTTTGGTTCGGTAAACACAGAAGAGATAAATGAGCTAAATCTGAACCTGTAGAAACGTTCTATTTTCAGTGCTTATAGTAATGACTTGCACATTTGTAGTATTTCTTTCTGGCTTCTTCTCATGGTAGGTATTGAGTCTGGAAGTTAAAAAAAAAATGGAGATAAACAGGGAATGCTTTCCACTAAGAGTTCAAGACATCTAAAATGAAAGTTGGCCTTCGAGTAACAAAAATGTACACGTGAAACACTTAAAGGAAAACAGGTACCTAATTGTTCTCAGGTAGAATTAGTCACTATAATTTTGTAATACCTTCCTAAGTGTGCTTCTTTGAACTATCAGTTGAAATGAGACCTGTGCTAATTATTAGGTTCTTGTCTTGGAGATCAACACATTTAAAAACCAGGTGGACAAGCTAATTTCAGTGTTAATCTAGGGTGTCTGAAACTTCTCTCAGCTTTAAAATATCCAACCCTCTAGCTCCATAGAAAGATAAGTGTTTGTTAAGGAACTTTTCAGCTTGTTTTTGCTTCATTTTCATTGTTAGTTTTTATAGAGATAATAGTCTCTAGTAATAATTGTTTCCAGTGAAAAGAAGTTCAAGGCAGATTGAAAGTATTTTTGAATGAGCTCAGACAATTTGCAATTTATATAGAGTGCACTACTCTCTTACTCATAGGTAATATTGTTTAATCATTGTTAACATGTTAGGTATAAGATCAATGATTTCTGCCTGATAATACCTTGCACTTTAAAGCGTATTTAGTGTTTACTTACCATCTGGTTTTAATGTGGTAGAGTCATAATACATAAAAGAGAATATTCACCAGGCCCATCTTTTGGGTTACACCCATTAACACAAAAGTTGTAATGTTTTCCAAAATGCCTTCATTTAATTACCAGTTATGCTGAACTTTTCACAAGTTGCATCAATGGTGAGTCACGTAAATTAAAATCCACCAATGTGTACAATAGAACAAAAGAGAGGGGCAAAGGAGTTTCAGCCTCTAGACAAAAGTAGAATTTTCAAAAGGTACAAAGAAATAACCTTTTGTCAACTTCCCATCCTATAGAAAAGCTGTAAGAAAAATACTAAAGAGTCTAGTACCATGTAAACATTAATAGAAACTAATATTTCAGCAGGTGTGCATGTTGCTTTTTAAATGGAACTCAGTAATCCTTTGATCATGTCTCTGAAAAGGTTTTCTTTCCCAGATATGTTGCAGCAACTTTTCTTAAAGGTACAGTTTCCCTTTCTGGAAATTTCTTGATATCATTATTATTTCTTGTTTAAAAACATTCCATAAAATAGTAATTTGAAAAGTAATTATTGGCCATTCTGAGAATACTTGTTTTGCTTTTAGAATTTCTATATAGATAAGTTTGCTAAATTCTGTTATTAACCATGTAATTAACTGATATTAAGTTTTATTATAATCACAATTCGCTTTTCCTTACAGTCTAGTTGAAGGAGTGACATAAACATATTTATATGGTATGTGTAGGATTAAAGATATACATGACACCAAAATAATAGGTAAACCGTCAACAATTAGAAAAGTCATTTAAAAAAACTATAAAATTGGTGATACAGTAATTGTTTTGAAGATATCACCACTGCAAAACGTTTTTAACAGTTTCACTTTTTTCCAAGTTCTGTCAATAACTTATAGATACAGTCTAAGGACAAACTTCTCCATCTCTGCTCTAATTCAAATCTGCATCATAATCTGCCTTTTGGCTAGGCTTCCTGCCTCTCTCTCATCTGATCTTCTCCTAAATCTTCATCTGTATTGACCCCGGAACAATCTACCTACAACTTTCTGCTTAAAAGTTCAGTATTTTGGGGCGCCTGGGTGGCACAATGGTTAAGCGTCTGCCTTCGGCTCAGGGCGTGATCCTAGCGTTATGGGACCGAGCCCCACATCAGGCTTTTCTGCTAGGAGCCTGCTTCTTCCTCTCCCACTCCCCCTGCTTGTGTTCCCTCTCTCGCTGGCTGTCTCTATCTCTGTCGAATGAATAAATAAATCAAATCTTTAAAAAAAAAAGTTCAGTATTTCTTTAATATGCATGTAAGACCTCTGGCCCCTCATTGCCCAATCTTATCTTCTGCATCTCTCCATTTAGAATTTTATGCTCTAGTAATACTGGATTTTTTTTTTTTACTGTTACATATGTGCATATGTTATTTCATATTTTTGGTGCCTTTTTTCTCATTATGTTCCCTCTACCTGGATTACACTTCCCGTGAATCTTTTCTTGGCTAATTCTTACTCATCTTTTAAGAACCCAATTCAGGCATCATTTTCTCCTGAGGTCCTAGGTTGAACTAAAAAGTACTTTTCTTTTTTTTTTTTTTTTAGAATAAGAAATATTTTTTAATGAATAATTTACTGAACTGTGGTAGTAATCTCATTTTTAAAAAGTAGTGGGATGATGGGGACTAAGGAGTGCACTTAACTAAGCATAAAAAGTACTTTTCTTTGTGATCCCATAGCAATCTCTGCAAATCTCTAGTCAGCATATTACATTGAAACCATTTTTGTCTATATGGAAGATCTGCCTTACTTCTTTTTTATGTCATTAGTGCCTAACACTAAACTTAATGCATACATTTCCGTGTTTTCTGAAGTAAATATATAATAGTTTGTAACAGTCGGTGGAGTTTTTTTCTTGTTTATAGCTTTACTACTTTTTAGTTAACGCCTTTGAGCAAAAGGCTTGCCTCTTTAAAACAGTTTTTTCATCTTTAAAATGAAGGTAACAACTGCTAATATTTATTAAGCACCTGCTGTTATTTTTCTAAGTATTTTGCATGCGCACACAACAATGCTATGAGGTAGATATTATTATCATCTCTATTTTACGGATAAGAAAACTGAAGCATTAGAAAAGACATTTAACCATTTTGCAGAGTTAGTGAATGGGGAAGCTAGGTTTCCATCCTAAGCAGTCTGATTCCAGAATCCATTCTTTTAACAATTACACTATGCTGCATAATAGCAGCGAGGTTATTAGGAGGACCGAGTGAGATGCCAGTGAGAACACTCTGTAAAGTACATAGTTTAATGCAAATAATAGTTACTACCATTTTTGGAGGCCTCGAATGTGTCGCACAGAGTGCAAAGGAATTTGCATATTTTATTAACATTATAATTAATTGTATTGATATCATATTAATTATAATTAATAATACTAATTGATTGAATCCTAGGTATTATTGTCATCTCCCCTAAACATGGGACAATTAAGGCAAAGAAAGATTGTACGGCAATTGGTGGTAGAGCCTGAATTCAAGCCCAGCGGTCTGCATCTATAGCCAGCATGTTTAACCACGGTGCTCTGCCGCCTCTCACATATTATTATAAATACGGTCGCTGGACGCTCCCTACACGTGAATTTTGTCACGTGAATCTTCCCATTTGCATTGTATGCATCTGAAACTATGTGCTTTAATCAAAGTGAGTTTATTTCATTTGGAACCAAAAGGAGGTGTTAAAGCAAAGTATGCTGCCACACAAGTGAGGGCTTTCCGGATTGGCCCCTAAAAATAACCTGCTTGCTTCCTTAATATAGGCACATGTTTAAAGATAGCATCACACATATACTAAATGTACTTACACATAGGTTGTAATTGGTAAAGAAAATCAATGAAAAACTCAATTGTGATTTAGAAATCGAAGTATCCAATTCATTATTATCTAATTCATTACTTCTTAAATGAGAAATACCAACATTATATCCTCTTCTGAAGAATTACAGCTTATGAAATAGTCAGAGACACTTTTTAAAAATCCTCAATTGGAATCCACTGCTAGTGGAGATAGGGAGATATGAGCTCCAAGCACCCTGACTTTGGTGGGGTTAGGTGAGAAAATAGAGTGATTTCATTTTAGTGCTGGTTTTTAACATTTAATTTCCTTTTATAAAAGTAGTTTGACCTTTGTGGAACATGGGAAATATAAAAAGACTGGGAAAAAAAGCTCAGGGTTTCTTTCCCCTCCCTCCAGAACCATCTTCTCCAAAGGATCCCTAGGTGAGACCACCTGCTTTAGCATTACTCAGCTGTATTCAGATGGAGAGACTTATATCTTCTAACAGCAAAAATGCAAAGTGAATCTCCTGCACGAGAGAACTGCAGGATGGTGTTGTCCCTGGGAGCTATACACTTGGCATACTATGGCATGTTTACCTAACAGCTTGCTATGTGCCTAAGAAGTGAAGTTCCTTTTCATGGCTGTTTGTTTCTGTTGGACTGTATGTGTTAAAAATAATATAAGGTCAAATTCCATAGAAAAGCATGGTTCTGATTGAATTTCCAGTCTCAAACTCTGGACCTAAGCCAGTAGAATCTGGGAATGTGGCAAGGATAGTATGTCTTACATTGCAACACTCAAAAGTGACTACTTAGGTTGATTAACTAGTACTAAGGATAAGTTTGGAAAGATATTTCAACCAGACTAATTAGCAAGCAGTTAGATGTGACAGAAAAGTGAGTAAAATATATATCACCTCTCTGGTAGGGAGCTCAAAGAATGCACTGGGAAAAGATGGAAATAAGTAAGATATATGCTTGAGCCATATAGAGAAAAAAGTTAGCTCCGTTGCATGACTCATGCTGTTTAAAAATAGAACTGATAGCTCTTAAACACGGTAAGACTAAGAGCTTGACCCCTAAATATACATATTTAGCTATATAATTTTTGATGCAATTTATTTTAGGCAATGTTGCCTTTAAGCCCATTTTAAGATTCAAATTAAGATATGGAATCTTAAAAAAAAATAAAAAGCCATATGATGTCCCCAAAACTGTATTAGTCTAAATTTAAATTTTGAAAGGATCTGTTTCTTATCTTTTTCATTTCCTTTGCAAAATACCCAGCAAAATACATGCGTTTATGTTGACACTTTTTGGAATTACCAGTGGCGTGAAATGGAATGAACGATCTGTCCAAGAATACTACCTTTAAAAAATGGATTGTGCTTGTAGATGATGGCTTCTCTTATATGGCTCAAACAGTTAAAACTTTAACCATTACTTGGTCACCCTCATACTCAATTTTTGTCTCTCGGATTTTGGTTCTCACTTATATTTCTACTCTGAAACCCTTCCTTTCAGTCTCTGTCTGGAATGCCTTTTCGCCTTTTTAGCTTAATGAAATCCGATTCATCTTTCAAGGAATATTATCTCCTGCAGAAATTCTTCTCCATTTCTTACCCTTCATTCTTCCCAAACAGAATTATTCCCCATGCTCTATGGTTCTGGTACTCCTTCTGTTGCTATACTTGAAACATTATATTATAGTTATTATAATATTTATTTATATATTTATATATAAATATTTATATATAATATATAATAATATATTTATATAATATATTATAATAAATAATATAATATAATAATATATATAATAAATATATAATAATATATAATATAAAATATAATAAATATATATAATAAATATATAATAAATAAATATATAATATTTATTTATATATAATAAATATTATTTATATAATATTTATTTATAATAGCTATTATAATATATAATAATATAATATTTTATATAAATATTATAATATTTATAATATATAATAATATATAATATTATATATAATATATATTATAATATAATATATTTGTAAGCTGCTCGAGGCCAGGAACTGTCTTATTTATCCTAGAACACCTACTCTTCATGAGCAAGAAATTAACATAAAGTCCTGTACATTGTTGACACTTAATGTTTTTGAAACCAAAGGATATTCAAAGCAGGAATTCTACTTAAAGTTTGCGGGGGAGTAGAGGGGACACTGGGAAGCACCCTTCCAAACGTTCTTTGTTATTGAACTAGGCTTCTTATTTGCCCACATTCTCCACAATGTAGATATGCGTTTCCCTCTTAAATCGGCGAATCTGCTTATCAGTTGTTCTCATTATGAGACTGAACATGTTACTTTGGATCTATTTATTTATGCAGAAAGTATGTGTTGACCACCCACTATGGCATTGCTGAAATTTTCATCCACATTATCTCCTCATTTTTCTCAAACGCTGATAAATAATAATGTCCCCTACCACCATTGTTTGTATAGCATTTTACAGCTTACAAAACACTTTCACGGTCACCATTTCATTACGTTTTTCCAAAATGTATGAAGTGGAGAGTATGATCTCAACTTTTAAGGCTTTTCTTAGATTTGCAGCTAACTTCATGAAAGAATGCTTTTCTTTAACCATGTCTAATTATAACATTAAGATCTCTAAGGGACCTGAATGATCAAATCCTGCCATTTCCTCTTACAAATGAGTAAAATGATTATTGGACAGGTGAAGTGACTTCTCTGTCACAAATTCTTAATGAGTATGCAACAGACTCTGTCTTCTGAGTCCTAGTTCAGTGTTCTAGCCACAAGCTACGTTGCCTGTAGTGAAAAAAATTTGAGTCCATCACCCTCATTTTTGAGAAATTCTGTGTGTTCACTGTTGAGACGTGTCATTTCTGACACAGTTTTGTAAATCTCGCTCTCATCATAGTCTTCTTCCTGGATTGTACTCTCTCTTCCTCCCACTACTACTGGAAATGGAATTTATGCATACCTACACCACATACAACAACCTTTTCCATGCAATTTTCTCTCTCTAGTAGATTTTATCTGCAGATTTTAAAATCTCCTAGCTTTTTGGCCTTTTAGTTGCTGTTTTCAATGTTCAGGTAGTTGGGTAGTTTTATAGCATTTACTCAATTACTCAAAGTTCTGCTGAGAGACTTGGGTAATGTGACCTCTGGGCACCATTGCCTGGTGGTCCTCCTTTGCTGAGAACTCAGAGTTCTGGAAGAATTCTTAAAGATACTTGGTCTAATTCCATTGTTTTCCAGATGAGGAAAGTGATTCTGGTGAAAAGAAATATCCCTAAAGTTATATAGCCTGAATTCTAATCCAGGGTTCTAATCATGGCCTTTCTACCACTTGTAGTGCTTGTTGAATGGAAATAAGATCTCTGAACAAGGACAAGGGCTAAGATCTCTGAACAAGGACAAGGGCTAAGATCTCTGAACAAGGGCAAGGGCTAAGATCTCTGAACAAGGACAAGGGCATTGGCTTTGTACAGAGAAGGGAAAGCAAGGAGTTTATGCTGATGAGACCCCCAAATTTGATCATCCTAGATCACTGGTTAAAAATGTAAACAATTTGAAGTTTCTGTTACAATTCTGTAAAAATTGACCTTAATTTGCAATGAAACCTGGAGAAGTCTTCTGAAGGGCCTAGCAAACCTTATCTTCCTATTCCAAATAATCAAATTATCAGAATTGTAATCATTTTTTCTTCTTTTTAAGACTTTATTTATTTATTTATTTGCAAGAAAGAGAGAGAGAGAGAGATCGAGCGCGCACGCATGAGCAGGGGGAGAAGAAAGGGAAAAAGCAGACTCCCTGCTGAGCAGGGAGCCTAACCTGGGGCTCAATCTCAGGACCCGGGATCGTGACCTGAGCTGAAGGCAGATGCTTAACCTACTGAGCCACCCCGGCACTCCTCTTTTTTTCTTAAGAAAATGATCTTCGTGGAGAACCTGGGTGGCTCAGTAGGTTAAGCATCTGCCCTCAGCTCAGGTCATGATTCCAGGGTCCTGGGATCGAGCCCTGTGTCAGGCTTCCAGCTAAGTGGGGAGTCTGCTTCTCCCTCTCCCCCTGCTCATGCTCGCTCGCTCTCTCTCTCTCTCAAATAAAAAAATAAAATCTTAAAAAAAAAAAAAGAATCTTCACGTGACAATTTCCTAGCACTTTATACCATTTAACCTTTAAATATAAGCTCCATTATCCTTTTCATGGCCCATTATAGGGGAAGACTGATAGTGTCACAGCTGAAACTAGCTGAGCTCAAACATAGTATGGGAACCTTTATAATGTATTAACAAGACTTGAGCATAGAGGCTGATTTTTGTAAGATTTGGTTCTGTGAGACAGAGTCTTTTGCATTGATTTAGGATACCTAAATTCAGACTGAAACTTTCCAGACTTGAGAGTGTTCACATTTTTGTAGCTTAATTGTAAATCATCTTTCATTTAGAAGATTTAAAGACAGGCTAAAGACCTCAATCTTTTCAGTCACCCTCCTAACTAGGAAAAAGCCTCTAGATGAGCCTCATTATGGTTTTTTTTCCTAATGGATTAGAACAAACAGTTTGATAATGTTCAAATAGAACAAATACCATCACACGAAAAACAACTTTTTCCTCCAAGAGTTAAACGTAAAATTAGGTGTCATTAGAAGGCATTTGGAAGACGTTTGAAAGCAGTCTAGCCCAAGCAGGCCAAACCGCTCAACTGTAATGGGCAGCAAATCAAAACCAGAGTGGTAGGCTTGTTGTTCCCCTATTTGTTTTGCTTCATTCTGCTTGATTATTTTGGCAAAGCTAAGCTGAAACGGCAAATGCTCTGAAGTTCTGTAAATTTAAGCTTTTAATTAGGTAAAAGACTCCTTTGCAGCTCTTGTTGAGTGCTCATTTTGTGCTTGGAATGCTTTATTCTGTACTTTGGTATGTTTTGAAAAGAGCTGTGGCACTCTGCTGACTCCCTTCAGTAGCCATGAAAACCTTCCATGGATCCTTTCCGAGTTTTATCTGCTTAGGTGCTGTTCTGTAGGTGCCTGGTGCGTTTGAACATCTCTGGGATATTCTGTCCACTTGGGCTGTTAAAAGAAAGCTGAATTCTGCTTAAAGATTTCCTACTTAAAATTATTTTTGAATTTAAAAAAATGTGTAATTAGTGCCTGTAAATGATATTTTTCTCAGAAAAGAGTATTTTCTATTTTACTTTTTCACAATATTTTCTCAAATGTGTAACTGATTTGCACATGTGTTTATATCTGCTAAAAAAAAAAAGAAACATAGGAGAAAAAGAATTGTCAAATGATGGTACAACACCGCAGCTATGTAGTTTTCTTTCAAGAAAAAAATTCTATCGTCTTTAAATTGATATTTTGCATTTGGATAAAAAAAGTCTTTAAATAATAACTCTCATATGCTGGGGTATTAGAATCTGCCTTATGAAGAGCTCATTTAAACAACCTAAGGCTCATAAGGGAAATCTTGATCAGAACCAAATAGGTTAAGTATGTGTGTAGAAACGTCAGTCACTTTTAGTGTTTATTGGGACAGGGAAAATCTCTAAATTGGTTTCCTTCTGAAATAAGAAATACATTGCTTATGAATTAGTAGCCACAGTCAGAGGATGGTCTATTTATTTTCAGTTAAAATCCAGTCTGCTTTTTACCTAAGATATAATATGTATCTACATTATAGAAAAAAGCAGCCACCCTTATGAAAACAATTCCTAAAGTATATATGTCAATATTCAAATGTCAACAATGTCTACAGAAAAAAATCGCTTCCCACAATCTTGTCACACTTACTCTCGTGAAGCAGGTGTCTGACTGATTTGGGAGCTTTGGTTTTATTTTTGTCAGTGTTTAATTTCCTGCCATGCAGATGCACTTCGTGTTAAGGGATTTATGTGATTAAGTGGCAAAATGACAAACAAGGTTGTCTGGTGCTCATCTTCCCTCTTTAGTCGACTAATCACCTTTGGATTCTGGGCTGTGTCAATGAGTGCGCCCCTTACGCAAGTAAGCCGCATTTATCAATCTAAACATTCGATCTGCACATGACCACATTAGCTGGAGGAGAAGTCCAAAATGAAAGTTACAGTTTGAATTTTGGAAGACATTTTATCGTCCTGGGTTTGGAGATAGTTTCTTGGTGAGCGTTCAGGATCTTTCCTCCTGGTTATGTTGACAGCACACGCACTTCAGCTTAAGTGGGAATCACAGCACTGTTGCCAAGATTTAAAAGCATCAAGGGAGGTAAACTAGCCAAGACCGTATCTTCTCAGAGCAGCGAGGTGACTTAGAATTCAGAATCATTTTCTTAGAAGCAAAATGTTCACAGGGAAGGCTTGAGGCTTACACAAGATCATTCTGACACTAGTACTATAGTTTGCGTATCTCTCACTTGCCCTTGACTTGACACACACTTGAGGGATTTGAGGTGATTAATAGCTTACTCTTTCTCTCTCCAAGGTGATGATTACCTCCCTGCAGGTACTATCATCCTAGTGTATTAGTGGTAATAATGACTGGGATTTATGTAACACTGTCTTAAGGAAGATTACAAAGTATTTGATGCTTATTATCTCCTCCCATTGTGTTACCAGCCAGAATTGTTATTTAGAGCATTCTGGTGGGGAAACTGAAGCCCTGTATTTAGAGGATTTGTCCCTGGGGCCCACTGATGGGGCAGTGGCATAAACAAGGTTTAGATCCTTGATTTCCTGAGTGTTAACCCACTATTCCTTCAACCAGATTACTAATCCCTCTTCATTTTTCAAAGTGCGTGGGAGCCGTTAGCTTTCCCATTTCACCCCAGGCATAGAAAATAACAAAAATCTCGTGGCAATGTGAAAATACGTTTATGCACTAGCTTGAATTTGCATTACAGCAGATGGTGCTCTGCATAGGGTTTGACATATCTTTTAACAAAAACGTTTGTGACAGGATGACCTAACTCTGAGTCATCAAAGGTGAGGCATGAGAGCTGTTGAATTTCCTTTGCACAGACTGACCAAATGTACAGGTTGCGTGTTGTGGGTGTGACTGGGTGGTGGTGGAGGGGGTGTGAGCCTCCTTTATATTAGGGGTTTCATTTTTTCTCGTTTTGAACTTTCGCAGGATTCTTTCCCTCCTCAGCCCCTATATCAAACCACACGTTCACACGTGGCTGTAGGAGCCAACTAAACTCTTTTGTAATTCTACTGAACTCCTTGTACAAAATGGATTATGCCTTCGGTATTTTATGTGTACAACCAAACCCTCTAAAACCCAGTTCCTCTAGTCAGTCCAAATTTGCCTGCCTTTCTTGTGGTAAAAGCATGATCTGACGAAGAGAAAAATTTGGTTTAACTCACATTTGGCTTGAAAATATGTTGTTGATAAAGGACCCCACCTTGTCATATTTTAAAACACAGATAACTTACTTTGAAGTAATTATTTAAAGTGTTCTTCTAAAAAAAGAATGGGAAGAAAGAGAAGAGAAACAGACATATTGAGCCTTAATTTTGTGTCTGTCTCTGTCATATATGTTGTCATAAATGCTATCTTACTCAAACCTTATAAAACCTGCAAGATAATTATTTTCTCCCATTTTAATAGAAGAGAAAATTGAGAGTCACAGAGGTTAAGTGACTTGAACAAGTTACTTAGTAATAAACTAATAAATGGCAGAGCCCAAATTTAGTGTGTCTGATAGTTATTATCCAAAATATATGTGGAGAGGCCCTCAGGTTAGTTTAACTGTTATCAATGAATATCATGGAAATAGTGGAACTAAGTCTCTCTGAAAGGGAAAGCGTACCGTGTAGAGAGCCATATCCATGCAGATATTAAGTATAAACAGAAAAGAAATCTTTTCCAACCCTATAGCTTGTGGCATTTGAGAAACGCTTCTCACAAAAACCCCAGCTTAAAAAATAATTGTACTGTTTTAAATCTTCTGAGATAATTGTGAGGAAATCTGAGGAAAAATGTGTGTTGTAGGCTCAATGGCTTGGCAGAATCAAACATCTTTTGGATTCAGACTTTGTAGGGGAGTAAACTGTAGGAGAACCTTTAGTGCTTTTAGTCAACATTTCAGCATCTGGGTAGATTAAAAGAAAGATTATCTGAAAAGGGCAATATTTCGATTGACCATTTTGCATTTCTAAGCACTAATCATTTTAGATGGAGGGAGCTCTTCTCTTTAGAGGCAGGGGATGGATGTCAGAAACACTCTCTCCCCTTTCTAAATTAGATAATAAATTACTGTTAGATAATAGATCATTTTCAACTCTTAGCCTCAATGGATTTAAATTGTATACACATTAAATTTGTTTGTAATCGTGCCTCAGAAAAGCTGCAGTAATCAAACCCAATACGGATTCATAGGCCAGAAGACGGCACTAGCATAGGGAGCACCTGGAGGTGAAGTAACTTCAGCAGGTAAGGGGAGACCTAGATTCAACTTTATAAGCATTTCTGCGTAAACTTTAGTGACTATCTGTGTGCTTCTGAAAATAGTTTCTGAACTTTGGGCAGGCAGTAGAGTGCACATGCCTGGTTGATGCTTTTCCGAATGTTTTAATCCTAACATTGAAGCCGTTCATATTCTCAACAGTAGAGGTCCTCAGTACCATAGTTCTTCAACTAAGATGCTGAAAATATTTCCCACTCTTGAATTATTTGGCTTTATGATGGCTTGTGGAACGTAAATCATTTTATGTGTATAATTGTTTTTGTGTCACTAATAAACGAAAACATTTTCATCCTAATTGTCTTAGCTTGGCTTAAATTTTCACAATCTTTTGTAACAGCTGAAATAATGTGGCAAACATGTTACTCAGGTGGGTGGAGGGATGGGTGAAATAGGTGATGGGGATTAAAGAGTACACTTATTCGGGTGCCTGGGTGGCTCAGTCAGTTAAGCATCTGCCTTCCGCTCAAGTCATGATCTCAGGGTCCTGGGATCGAACCGCACATCTGGCTCCCTGTTCAGCGGGGAGTCTACTTTTCCTTCTCCCCACTGCTCCTGCTCTCTCTCTCACTCTCTTTCTCTCAAATAAAATAAATAAAATCTTTTAAAAGAATAAAGAGTACACTTATCACGATGAGCACTGATTGGTGTAAAGAATTGTTGAATCACTATATTGTACACCTGAAACTAATATAACCCTATTTGTTAACTATACAGGAATTAAAATAAAAAACTTTAAAAAAATGAGTCATTCAACAGTGGGATATTTGAAAAAATATGTAAACCATTTTCTTGAAATTTTGAAATAGAAAGACAAACTGTTGAGAGAGGATTTTAAAGCTTTTTGAAATAAAGGACAACGATGATTTGTTGGGAAGAGTAGGGGGTCAGTTCTGGTTTTCTAAAAACTGCCAACTTACTTATTGTCTATTGTGTCTAGAACTATGGATCTACAAGATTTGGGAGAGGTGGTTTTTGGCTCTGTCTCAGTTATTTATTTTTATTAGGATCCTCTGCTATAAACACAATTCACTAAGAACATTCCTATTTACGCCCTCTTTTTCACAGATATCTGACATTGTACTTAACCTCCCCCCATTCATTACTCTTCATAGCTAAGTAATCACTAAACCTTCTTAGTTCTACCTTCTATATATTGCTTGTGCCATTTCCCAACTCTTTAGCCCCCGCAGCCCTCGGTCAGGCCCTAACTTAACTATTGCAACCATCTTCTCATTAATCTACTTCCAGGCTCCCCTCTTTCTTCCTTTTTTTTTTTTTTAAGATTTTATTTATTTATTCGACAGAGATAGAGACAGCCAGTGAGAGAGGGAACACAAGCAGGGGGAGTGGGAGAGGAAGAAGCAGGCTCACAGTGGAGGAGCCTGATGTGGGGCTCGATCCCAGAACGCCGGGATCACGCCCTGAGCCGAAGGCAGACGCCCAACCGCTGTGCCACCCAGGCGCCCCAGGCTCCCCTCTTTCTAAACTGTTCCCTGTATATTTATGAAACCACCTTTCTGAAATGCCATTTTCTTCCTGAATACTTTCAGTGGTTTGCCATCACTCCTCAATAAAGCCCAAATTTTCTTAGCATCACCTGCAAGTTCTTCTATAACTTTATCCCTAACTACCTCCTTAGCTTTATTGCTTCCTTCTCTCTTCACCACAGCCCTCAAACTTATGTTCCAGTCATCCCCAGAACTACTTAGAGCTCTTCCTACGCATCACACTCTTTCAAACTTTCTGCCTTTACATGCTGTCATTTGCTCAAGTATTACCATTCTTTTCTCTTTCACTCCTTGTTTGCGTGACAAATACCTAACTCTTCCTTTAAGATCCAGACCACTTTGTAAAACCTTTCCCGGACCTCAGGCAGGGTTAGCCATTACCTTCTTGTGCCAATATGCTGCTGTATATATTCTTCCACGAACATATTCCCCGTAGTGTGTTAGTTACTTCTCCTGCTAGACCAGTAGTTCTGGTGGGGAGGGGCCGGAGGGGGCCACGTACCAGTGTTTGGAGACATTTTTTATGGTCGCACAGGGGAGGGGGAATGCTACTGGCATCTAGTGAGTAGAAGCCAGAGATGCTGCTGAACATTATAGAATGCCCAGGACAGCTTCCCACAACAAAGAGTTATCCAGCCAAAAAGTCAGTAATACCAAGGTTGAGAAACTCTGCCAGACTGTAAGCTTGTGTCTTTTTTTTCAACTTTGGATCAGTGGAGAACATTTTGGAACAGTGTAGAACAATGCCAGGCAAAAATTAAGCACTACATAAATATCCGTTCAATGAGTGCAAAACTTCATAGGATTCTCTGAAAGGAATCCATCCAAAGACAGAAAAACAAGATTATTTGAGCAAATAGCCAAAGTCCAAATCCAATCCTATTTAAAGGTATAATCTGAAATTTACTTTAAATTTCTCTTAGTAATGCATAGTGACGTTAGAGTTAAAGTCATGATCTGCTTATGTGCCTACTTCCCCTCCCAAAATGTCACAAAATGTAAAAAAAAAAAATACATTAAAAAGAAGAAACAATTCATCAGATTAGATATTTTGAAGAATCTCTGAAAGAACACAGAGGATAAAAGGAAGGAAATAATCAAAGAAATAAGAGGAGAAAGTTTCCTAGTTTCCTAAAGGAAAACAGAAGGCTTCAGATGGAAAGGGCCCACATCGAAATACCAAGGATAGAGAGATAAAAAACAATCTACAAACAATCTACAAAGGAATAGATACCAGTTCGGCATTATATGTTTCATTACTAAGGCTGAACGCCAAAAGACAATGAAACAATATCTCAATATAATAAGGGAAAATTATTTTAAAGCTAAAATCGTATTCCCAGCCAAGTTAACATTTAAATGGGGGGAGGGGGACAAAATTAAGACATTTTCAGGCACATTAAGAATTGGAAGCCTATCATCTACAAACCTTCTCTTTAGAGAATTACTAAATGATGTAACTCAACCCTCTCTCCCTAAAAGGAATTTATAGAAATATAAATGATCAGCAAAGCAACAAAACCTACAGTATTTCTAATAGTGTTCATAAATAATGAAAAATTATTAACAACAACCTGGAACTAAAATACCAGACAATTTCAGCATGAGCAATAGGAGGGGCGAGATGAGAGGACAAGGGAGTGAAAGGATGCTTACCTAGACCCTGGTGGTGTTGGGGGCAAGAGCTGTGTTGATAAGTAGACTAATTGATAGGAAAAAAATGATGGAAAAATTTAAAAATCAACCTAAAAAATGTAAGAGTAACCATCAGAAAAATATATAGTTTCCAAGACAGTAACGGGAAAAGGAGAAGTAAATCAATCCAACAAAAGGCAACACAGAAGAAAAAAGAAACAAAAAGAAATCACAGTAAATAAAAGTATAAAATAAGGTAGCAGAGTTGTCTAAATATACCAGTAATCACAATTAATGTCAATAGGTTAAATTCTCCAGTGAAAAGATAGAAAACCCAATTGAACTTTGCAAAAATCCTGCCATATGCTGTTTATAAGTAACATATATAATATAAAATGATAAAAGTTTAAAAATAAAAAAATGGAAAAATGTTTCCCATATAAATGCTAACAGAAAGTAGATGTAGTAATTTTAATTTCAGACAAAATATTAGTTTCATTTTAGAAAGTGAAAAACAGGGGCACCTGCTTAGTCACTTAAGCATCTGACTTGTGGTTTCGGCTCAGGTCATGACCTTGAGACCCGCGTTGGGTTCTGCCCATGGCTCAGAGTCTGCTTGGGATTCTTTCCCTCTCCCTCCCGTCTGCCCCTCCCTGCCCCTCCCTGCCCTCTCTTAAATAAATAAATAAATAAATACAATCTTTTAAAAAATGAAAAATACCAAATAAAAAGTGAAAAACAACAAAAGAGACAGAGAAGAATTTTTTAAATTGATAAAAAAGTACAATCCATCAAGAAGACATAAGAATTTTGAACCTTTATCTACTAAACATATAGGTTTGAAATATATAATATTAAATAAAAATTGATAGAAATACAAGGAGAAATTGACAAATTCATAATTAGAGTGGAAAATTCTAATAGCCCACTCTCAGAAATCAGATAATCACGTACACACACACACATACACACACAGAGTAAAGAAATAGAGGATTTAAATTACACAATTAAGCAAGCCTGTTTAAATGCTATATATAGAGTATTATATCCAGCAAAGACATAGTACACCTATTTTCAAATAGCCATGGGAGATTCTTAGAATTCAGCTATGTATTAAACTACAAGGGAAATTTTAACAAATACCAGAATAGCAAAAATCTTATATTCTACAAATCTCTGGCCACAATGTAATAAAAATAGTGATTAAGAATTAATAAAGGATTCCTCCCACCCCAATTTTTCTGCATAGAAAAAATTTAACATCCTTTATACTATTGTATTAATCACAGACTATTTAGAAATGGAAACCAATAAACACACAACGTTATGAGAATCTAAAGAATTCTGACAAAGTGATAGTTGAAGGAAATTTTAGAACTTTTACTGCATTCATTAGAAAATAATAAATACTGGGGCACCTGGATGGCTTAGTCAGTTAAGTGTCCGGACTCTTGATTTTGGCTCAGGTCATGGTCTCAGGGTCTTGAGATCAAGCCCTGCATTTGGCTCCAAACTGAGCACAGAGCCTGCTTAAGAATCTCTCTCTCTGGGGCGCCTGGGTGGCTCAGTTGGTTGACTACCTTTGGCTCAGGTCATGATCCCAGGGTCCTGGGATTGAGCCCCGCGTCGGCCTCCCTGCTCAGTAGGGAGCCTGCTTCTCCCTCTTCTGCTTCCCCTGCTTGTGCGCGCTCTCTCTCTCTCAAATAAATAAAATCTTTTAAGAAGAGGATTTTCTCTCTCCCTCTTCCTTTGCCCCTCCCCCACCATTTGCATGTTCTCTCTCTAAAAAAAAAAAGAGTAAAGATTAAAGATGAGTTAATTAAGCATTCAACTATGAGAACTAGGAGAAAAAACAATAAAATAATCCCTAAATGGAGGAAATAATTGATCAAGTTGAAAGCAGAAATTAATAGGAAGATAAAACTAGTAGATCCAATTAATAAAACCAAAAATTAGAGGTTTTTTTAATGACTAATAAAATATACGAAACTTCAGCAAATCTGATCCCCCAAAAAAGAAAGCACGAATGAAGATATTGAAAAAGATTTAAAGTTGTACTTACATACCAAAAATTTGAAAATCTAAATTCATTAGGGGGCTCCTGGGTGGCTCAGTTGGTTAGGCATCTGCCTTTGCCTCAGGTCATGATCTCAGGGTCCTGGGATCGAGCCCCACCTCTGGCTCCCTGCTCAGTGGGGAGCCTGCTTCTCCCTCTCCCTCTGACCCTCCCCCACCCCTGCTTGTGCTTTCTCTCTCTCTCAAATAAATAAATATAATCTTTAAAAAAAAACTAAATTCAATGGAAAACCTTCTAGAAAAGTGTAACTTAGTAAAGTATATTCCACAAGATAAACAGTTTAATATATTAAAAATAATAGAAATTTTAAAAGTGGGAAGAAGTCAAGGTGCCTGCGTGGCCCAGTTGGTTGTATCTGACTTTGGTTCAGGTCATGTGCTCAGGGTCCTGGGATTGAGCCCCACACCGGGCTGCACACTTACGGCCAGGAGTAGGCTTGTCCCTCTCCCCTCCACCCACCGCCCACCCCCTGCTCATGCTCTCTCCCTCTCAAATAAATAAATAAAGCCTTTATAAAACAAAAAAAGTGGGAAGAGGTCTTCCTCTGAGAAAGCATCAAGCCTAGTTCTTTTTTAAGAGAGGAATTCTATCAAGCCTTAAGGAATAACTGTTTCTTTTGTTAGCTAAAATACTCCAGAGCATAAAGAATGAGCTAAAGCTTTCTAACTCAACCTTCAAGCTTGAAACCAAATCTAGACAGCTGGCATGCATTTAGATATATAAAGGCCAATATCATTCATAAAAGATTCAGAAATTTAAATAAAATATTCACAGATCAAGTCCAGGGGTATATTAAAAGAGAAATGCATTACGTCTAATTAGGATTTGTCTCAATAATGCAAAGATGATTTAATAGTCTATAAATTATCAGATTAACAGAGGAAAAATCAGTAATCTCAACAGTCCCCACCTTAAAAAAGAACATTTAATATAACTTAGCTCCATTCTTCATTAAACACACAAAAAAGCAACAATTTTTAGCAAATTAGGAATAGAAGTAAATTTCCTTAACTTGACAAAGTTTATCTGTCCAAAATCTACAGCAAACATATAAACATTCCCTTCAAAATATGAAACAAGATAGGATGCCCACTATAACTACTTTTTAATGTTATACTGAAACCAACGCAATATGAAAAGGTAAAGAAATGGGAATTATGAATACTGGAAACAAAGACAACAATGTCATTGTTGGCAGATAGTCTGCTTAGAAAAATCAACAGCTCTAAAAACTATTAAGAAAATTTAGCAAAGTAGCTAACTAAAGATCAATATAGAAAAATCAATGGATTTTCTATATCCCAGCAATTATGTGAAATAGATAAATTCCTAGGAATAAATCTAACAAGAAATCTGAAGGACCTATATAAACTACTAAACTTCAATGAAAGTCATAAAAGAAGAATCAGTGGAGATAAATACCATGTTCTTGGATTGGCAGACCCAACATTGTAAAGATGTCAGTTCTCCTCAAATTGCCCATAAGTTTAATGCAATCCTAATCCAAATCCTAGTAAGTTTTTTTCATGGAACTTGACAAGCTGATTCTCAATTATTTATTGAAGAGAAACTGAATGAGACTGTAAGAGAACTATTTGATACAGAACAATGAAGGGGGAATTGCCCTACCAGATATGAAAGTACACTCTAAACTTATGATAATTAACACGTTGTGACACTGGTACAAGAATAAGCAATTAGGTTAATGGAACAAATGTAGCACTCAGAAACAGATACATTCACATGAATAAACTTAGTTATGAAAACAATGGTATTTTAAATGAGTGAGAAAATACTGCTGGGGTAATTAATTGTCGATTTAGAAAAATAAAATCATATCACAATCTCACATCAAATACAAAATTCAATTCTAAATAGATTAGAAGGCTAAATATAAAAAAAAGTATCAGAAAAGATATAAAAGAATATTTTAAATTTGGTCTGTAGAAGTCCTTCCTAAGCATAATGAAAAATCTAGAATCCATAAAATAGATCGACAGTAAATAAATACTTTTGTACAACTGAAAACAGTTTTTTTTTAAATGACATGAGTGTAAGCTTTTATAAAAACTCTTATACTGTAGGGGTGCCTGGGTGGCTCAGTTGGTTAAGCATCTGATTTCAGCTCAGGTCATAATCTCAGGGTCCTGAGATGGAACCTTGTGTTGGGTCTTGCCATTGGGCTCTGCACTCAGCAGGGAGTCTGCTTGAGATTCTCTCTTGCGCTCTCCCTCTGCACCTCCCCCCTGCACGTGCACTCTCTCTCTCAAATGAATAAATTAAATCTTTTAAAAAATGTATTTAAAAACCCTTTGAACTATCTACTGACCATATATATGTAAATTATACCTCGATTTTTTAGATTTTTAAAATTTATCTTTTTAAAGATTTTATTTATTTATTTGACAGAGGAAGAGAGATCATAAGCAGGGGAAGCAGCAGAGGGAGAAGAAGCTGGATCCCTGCTAAGCAGGGAGATCCATGGGGGGGCTCGATCCCAAGACCCTGAGATCATGACCTGAGCTGAAGGCAGACGCTTCACCCACTGAGCCACCCAGGTGACCCTACCTCAATTTTTTTAAAAAGGAAAGGAAAAACTGTCAGGGAGAAAATAATCGGGACATCTGTAATAAATAAAGGTAATGTTCAAAATATAAAGAGCACTACAAAGCAATTAGAGAAATTATAAACCAAGAGTGAAGAGGGCAGGGACGCCTGGGTGGCATAGCGGTTAAAGTGTCTGCCTTCGGCTCAGGGCGTGATCTTGGCGTTATGGGATCGAGCCCCACATCAGGCTCCTCTGCTATGAGCCTGCTTCTTCCTCTCCCACTCCCCTGCTGTGTTCCCTCCCTTGCTGGCTGTCTCCATCTCTGTCGAATAAATAAATAAAATCTTTAAAAAAAAAAAAGAGTGAAGAGGGCAATTGACAGGAGAAATAAAAATGACAAAGTTACATCTGACAAGATGTTCAAATGCACTAGTAACCAGGAAAAGGCCAACATAAGCAACAACGAGATGCCACTTTTGTTCATCTGACTGACCAAAACAAAAAGGCAGGTAATATCCACAGTTGATGAGAGAAAGCAATAGCCGCTCATGTGAATCACTGAGAACTCTGAAGCTTGAGAGGGGACTTTACGTTCTCATACAAATGTATTGTATACATTGAGAATACAAATGTATTCTCATTAATGTATCACTTGTGTCTTCCTTTTTATCCTAGATAAATATTTGCATCATATAATATACACTGAAATATGTATGACTATGTTTATTGAAGCATTGTTTATAATAGCAAAAAAGAGAGAGATAGCATAAATATTAACAGAGCTAAGTAGACTATGGTTCTATAGATTCATGGAATACGATCTTATTTATAAGCAAAAAAAAAAAAAACCCACACATGTGTAAGATATAAATACATAGAAAAATGGTCACGAAACTAGCAATAGTAGTTACAGCCTAGAAAGGAAGTAGAATTGAGGAGAGGGATGGGAGGAAAGAATTTTTCGGTATTTATGCTACTACTTACATATTTTTTAAAATTTCATGAGAATATTTTTCTTGTATAAACAATTTAAGATTTACATAAATGTTTGAAATGACATCTTTATAATAAAAGCAATACATGTTTATTATAGAAAACTTAAAAAATTCAGAGAAGGTAAATAGGAGCATAGAATTAGCCTGTAACCTAGGAATAACCACTGTTAACATTTTGATGCATAAACTGTCAAATTTTTTTATTTGCATATATGCATATTTCCTTAGACTAGATTCTTAAATTGCTGGAGTTGTTGATGCTGGATCTGATGTAATATGCATTTTCCTAGGCCTTTTAAATGTATTTCCACAAACCTTTCAGAAAACTTCTATTTAATGCCCCCCAGCAGTGCATGAGAGTACCAGGCTCCCAGGGCCCTAAACAACACTGGAAATTGTAACTTTTTAAAATATAAATTCGATAAGTAAAGTCTGGCATTTTGTGTTTATTCCTTGACTATGAATAAAGTTTCATATTAAGGTTATTAACTCTTTGATAGTATGTTGCAAGTATACATAAACTTTTTAGCCCCCAAGTAATAAACAGAGATTACATTTAATTGCCTTTAGAGCTCTCAGTAATATTTGTTGTTTAAACATACTACTAAGCATGCATTATGTAGTGTGTGTGTGTGTGTGTGTGTGTGTGTGTGTGTGAGAGAGAGAGAGAAATACATCACTCTACATAGAAAAATAACATTACCATCTTGGCTTGTGATTGACTCACATATTCCCTCATAGAAAAATTAATTTATTTCGATCAATTAATAATATTTTTAAAAATCAAAATGTTTTCTGGAAAACTACATTCTTTGGGAAAGCTTTCTTCATGCGAGATTAAAATCTGCCTTAGACTTTCACATGGATTAAGTTTTAAATTAGCATAGAAGAATAACAATATGAATCAATTTGATCAAAGAAAAAGTGTCACTAATTATTTAAACAAGACACTTACAACAGGGATTTAAAGGCAAAGAAGCGGATTTCCCTTGCATGTGGATCAAATCAGAAGTATCCCATAATTGACTCTTTACAAGACCCTGCTTCAGTATAATGGACTAGATATTAAAGCTCTAAGTATTTAAAGCTAGTTTCCGTCTTTCTCTAAATGGAGGCCCGCCACTAAGAGCTATTTTACAAGTCTGACACATTAGCTGCATCACGGGGAAATACACCGGCTATGCTTCTAGGGTCCGGAATTTCAAGTGCTTTCAATAGTTAAATGGTGTGAAATGGGTAACATTGAACCTGTGAGAAGCAATGAGTGCCTAAAAAATAAAATCCAGATGGGAAAGTTGATGAAAAGGGATATAGATACTGTAATGGTTCTTTCAATGAATTAATTCCAAAAAGAACCCATACATTTTTTGTAAGTGTCTTTTAGCTAACTTATTTGTGCACATTTTTTGGGGGGAAACCCTGTAGTTTTCCCCTTTCTATTATTTAACATTGTTTGGAAACAAAGGAGCTTTTGTAAACTATTGCTGTCAGATCAAACACAGGAGTAGAATAAGAGGAGTCATATAAGGAGTATTTTATAACTTTCTTAGAGCAGTAAAGTCAGAAGGGTCAAGTCAAGACCACAGCTCTTCCTTACAGTGTAATTTTAGACTAACTAACTTCTTCATACTTCGCTATTCCCACTACAGAACGGAGATTTTGGTACCTACCACTACAGTACATTATTCAGGGAAAATGTGCTTTAAAGTATCAAAGTTGTTTTGGTCTCACAGCGTCTTTAACAGTTCCCGTGCAAAATACCTCTGAAGAAGCATTACAGGGTAATGAAAAGGGTTTTAATATTTGCCTAGATGTGGATTCAAATTCCAGATCTGCCACTTAGCAAATGCATGATCTGGATCCGATTACTTAATTTCTCAGAGTCTCCGTGTCCTCATTTATAAAACAGGGGTAGTGGTCATATCATTAGAGATGTTAAGGGAATTACACAATTCAGTGTCTGAAAAGCCCGAAGTAGAGTGGCTAACTTGGAAGCCCTCAAATTCATAGCTATTATTATTCATAGTAAAAGCCCGTGTTTGAATTAATTTTCTTGTAATTTTTCTTCCCAATAATCAAAGTAAAGACTAATTGGTACCAAAAAGAGGTCCTATTTTGATACTCAAATACTGGCCATTCTTTCTCTCGTACAAAACACAGAATATTGGGAAAATATATATTTGCTGCTACCATCCAATATAACGAATGGAATCGAACCAAAGCAATACCCTCAGAGTGGGTTTTTTAAAGTTCTAGCTTCATAGCTTATGAGCACAACTGCAAATAACCAACAGCTCCAAGGTCCTGCAGGTTCCATTAGAATGAGAGTTGCACTGGCCAGTGAAGGGGAAATCTGCAGCTCCCCCAGCTCCACTTGGCAGGAACTAACTACTCATAAGTGAAAGGTGCTTGAAGGAGTCAGGATAGGGATCTGGCTCTGACTCTAGTTACAGTCCTCCATATTTTCATTACCAACTCCATTTTTATGGTTGAGACCTTGGCTATAGTAAACTCCAGATCGAATAGATGCCTCAAAACATCCATCTGAGCCCAGCATTTAGCCTTAAATAACAGTCAAGTTGCCTATTGCAGATGCATTTTTTGAAATGGGGCATAGAAAGCGTTTTAAAAAATGTCAGGCATCAAGCAGCCTCACAAATCATTTTTACGTGGCTTCCTGGACCTTTGTTTTTAGCAAATCCTTTAACGGGAGATTGACTCATTTGTGTATTTCTTCAAAGGGAGGATTTTGCAGGTAGCTCTTCATGAGGCTTGCCACCTTCTGGGTTTTGGGAAAAAGAGAGTTTTAAAAGAGTGGAGATGTTTACTCTTGAGAAGTCATTGTTTGGTACCTGCAGCCATTAGCTCCCCAACTAAACTGCCAGCAATCTCTGGAGTAAAGTATGTGTCTGTGGAGTCCTGGAGTCCTCAGACTCCACATTTGAGATCCCAGGACCAAGCTGGAGACAGAGTGGCGATGTTTCAGAATCTCATTAGCATTATTAATAAATGGACACGGGTGCCATGTTAACCTAAGAGCTTCTTTCATAAACAGAATTTTTTTTTGTAGGAGGTCTGTTTCGAAAGCAAAACCAGTTAAACACGGTGAAATTATTTTTTGTCCTTTCGTGTTGGGCTTTTGAAATAAAAACATATATGTAATTTAGATGGCGTGTGGCTCTAACTAAGTTAAAACATAAGCAAATCTACTTAGCCAAAAAGCCAAATTTATTCTCATTTTATTAGGCAGGTGGTGTACATATTAGAAGATTTCCCTCTCG